>NC_133588.1:5049208-5366708 GCF_964106895.1 Numenius arquata | reverse complement strand
ATCCTCAGGACTTTTAATCATGTAATCGAAGATTGTGCCCTAAAGCATAGTAGTTTGATTCAGGATTACACAAGCATCTTTTCTGTTGGCATTTCCTGTCTGTGAATGTTTGACTTCTGCAGTCCTTTACAGTCATCTTTAGTGCTTAGTGTAGATACAGACATATAAATCCTTCATGAGAGTGCAATTTCCATGTATATAACTATGTAAAGTTTAAAGTTAATCTAAGTATTTCACCAATTTTAGGCCAGCTCTATTCAATAAACCTTACTATAACCTTCCATTAGATTTTCTAGGAAACCAATCCTATGGCCAAAGATAGATTAGATGCAAGACTATATAGGTCTTACATTCTATTTATATATAAATAACATATATATGTATATAGCATATATATGTATTTTAAAGGAATATGTAAGAGAAAATAAGATGATTCTTCTAGGATGTCAGGAGTAAAGACAATACCTTACTGCATTGCAGTGAAGTGCTGAACTGGTGCTAAGTGGATAACCTGCAGTGCAGAATTTGGGCTGTGGATTCTGTAGAATAAGATGAGCTGTACTCTGATAATGATAAAAATATCCTGAGGATGTAGAAAGAATTTTAAAATAGTATTGTTATCACATATATAGTTTATACAATTATATTAATTACGGCTACAATATATTAGTTTTGTAAGATTTCAACCTATAGATTGTTTTTGCTAAGATTTCTGCATTCGTACTTTTTGTTGTTTTCTTTAAACAAAGACATAAAAATATTTGTCTCTCTCAGAAGTCAGTGAGAAGAGCTCACAAAGATTTTGTAAAAAGAAAAATAATACAATCAAATTTTTCACATGTGACTTTTGAAGAGAATCATAAAGAAGGCTTAATTCACAGTAAGGCAAATAAATGTCAATTGTTTATACAGTATCCATGCACTAATGGTTAATTGTCACAGAAGCTTTTTCTTACTTGAAATAAATCCACCAAAAATCTATTTAGATTTTACTGCACAGAGACCCATTTGAACAGATGGAGAAATTCCTGTACCCCCCTGTCTAGTTATATTTCCAGTAAGGATGGACTTTTTCCTGTGCAGACACATGTCTTGAGTGGGAAGCTCTTGCAGCTTGCAGTGGAATGCGGGTTGAGTTGAGTAGGTTATCTTGCCTGCTGGCTGCTCAATTCCTCAAATTTCATTCTTCATACCAATAGCCAGCTCAGATCTTTCTTGTTATTACTAGGCAAATTCATTTTCTCATCATATTTGTGTTGTTTTATTGTTTGTTTATTTTTAAGTAAATGCTTGTGGCGTCTCATTGGCTTCCTCTGCCATGAGTTCTTCACATACTACACATAAGAAGGCTGACAGAGTAGTGTGGAAGTGAACCAGAAGCAGTTATTGCCTCTTTGGATCTTTTGCCTTACAGAAATCCTCTCTAATTTTGCCTTGCCTCCATCAGTTAACATTTCCTCCCCTCATTCATTCACAGCCCTCTGAGTCAGGATTTGTGGATTCTGGATTCACGTGACTCTCCCTTTAAAATGGTCATCTTTTGGTGCTACAGAAGGGATTGGGGATCCCTGATGCCAAGAGCAGCTGCATCAGCAGAGTCTTGCATTCAGGCTGCAGGATCCTGCTAAGGCAGATGTATTGGTTTGGGAATCTACGCTCATACGCTTGTATGGGATTTTACCATATAGATACAGCAAGTCATTTACAGCTGAGGGATCTCTAACGTGGGCTGTGTTCCTTGATCGAGGGTTGTCCTGCAGTAAGGTGACTAATTATACTTTTTTAAAAGGGAGGGACAGGGATCCCAAGAGTCGTTATTTCTCTCACCCCTTCCTTTGCCCTCTGCTGTTGCAAATCACACGTAATGGAGATGTGCTTCCTATACAGTGTTGTTGCAGGGAACACTCTCATGGGTCAGAGTCCAAAAGCAGACGTTCTGGACCTTGTATTCTGTACTTCTGCTGGAGTGATGGAAATGAGTCTGTTCCCTGTGTTGGGACTTAAATGAGGAACATGGGGAAGATCCTATGTCTCAAGAGAGGCTGAAGATAAAAATGGCATCATGAAAATTTTTGCCAGGATGACTTTTGGTCCTGTGTTCTCTAAATGAAAACATCTGATCTTGCTGTTACAGAAGTGCTGGTTTGTGCTCAGGAGCACTCCAGCTGAAGAACAGATGTCAGAATTTGAATTCTGTGAATCACAAGTGACTGCAGTGTTTCGAGGCTGTGTAATCTAAGCCCTAAATTGTGATAATCAGTCATGAGGTGAAGCTCGGACAAACTACTGGAATGTCTGTGGTGTATGGTAGAGCATAATGCAGAAATTCCCAAGAGAGCACCAGCTGTGCTAGTTGTATAGCCAGGAGCAATTATAGACATACCTGGGTGATGTAAGTCTGAGTGAATTAGCTTTACTTGAGGTGTGTTGGTTCAGGCATAATTCTGTGCCAACAGCTCAACAGCTTTTGGAATTGGGGTGGGCATCTCTATACAGTGCTGTGTTGTACCAGGTGGATGTACCAGCTCCAGGCAGTCTTGCCTCCGAAGTATTTTTGGTGCGCTCTGTTCCAAAGTGCGCACAGGTAGATCATATGTGACCACTAAGGTCACTGAAATGAACTCTCATTATGGGTCACACCCAAAGGACTGCTGCTTTTGTTAAACATGTCCAATACAGTCTTCCCAGGCATCTTGATTCAGGCACCGTTAGTATTGTAAATACTCATTATATGACTGTCTTCACTGTCTAAGAACTGACCAGCTAGTTGTTTGCTGGGTTTTGTTTTCATTTGCTGTAGTTCTTTGTGGAGGTGAATTGGAATTTGCTGAGTCCAGCTGTTGATCTGTCAGCTACCTGAGTAAGGGCCCACATTTTCCTCCTACCATGTAAATGTTAATTAAAAACCATTTCCAGACTTTGCTGCAATCTGTAACATTCTTAATGGCAGTTGGTATGTCAAAAATCAAAGATTTTAACAGTTTGACTGAATAGCGTGTTTAAGTCTCCTAAATCACATCTGTGGGACAACCGAGGGATTGTTTCTTTGTCAGTAATGCCAGACTTGGTAAAGTGGCCTGGATTGTCAGACAGGTTTCTAGTCTTTGGCCCACTTTTTCAAGAATCACTGCTGATGTGTTCATCAAGACTATGTTTTAAACACTGAAAATGAGACTGGTTTTTAGAAAGTGCCTTCTTAAAAATAAGCATTTGTTTGTTCTATTTCTACTTTGAACTGAATCAGCTGCATCAGCATGGTTCTTGTCCCTTCCTCGCTGTCTCTTTTAACTCTCCTTTTTAAAAATAGTTTTAGTCTGCTTTGCTGACATGTAGCTTCTTGGAGTTGAATATTGATCTTTTTTTCTACCCCTGGTATATTCCCCATCAGGTGTCTCAAGGTTGATTTCTGATTTAGCTGCTGTGTGTTGTGGCTCATGCCCTCATCACCAGTACAGTGTCTCTCCTGCTGGAGAAAAGAGAGGAATCGGGTGCAAGGAACACAGAAGGGGTTCTTTACTGGAACAGCAGATGCAGAGGCACCTGCCTTTAAAACTTTTAGACAAAAAAGAGGGCTCATGTTGCACAGTGTTACCACCAGGATATACTTAGGCTTGGGCCTTATCAAACAGGTAGACTGACTGAATTTCAACCATCTTTCCTATTAATGATAAAAAGCTTCCAGTTACTGTTACTTGCATGGTTTGTTGCTATTCATATATGGCGCTCTTTCCTCCTGAATGGCTGTAGACACCCTATTCCGTTGATGTCTGAGGTGTTAATTGATCCTACTTATTACGATTTTAGACAATTTCTTCAGGTTTTGTTTTCACTTTTCTCTCTGTCTGTATTTTGTGGTCTTGCCCCTCTTTCACCTCATGGAAACCAAACTAATGGGAACTTTGCCTGGAAATTTACCTCAAAAGCACTCGCCAGGTCTGTCTCCAAGACCCTGCAGTATTCTTGTCAGCTCTGTGCTTCTTTTGTTTGTCAATTCTTTTTATCTCAAACAAAAATCTTTAATGTTTTCTAAGATACCATTTTTGATGTTTTGCTCGGGAGTTGTAAAATTGCCATGTTTAATATTTATAGGTTCATGAATTAATTAGTTGGGAAATGCTGTATAAGGATTAGTGTACTTATTAGGAAGAGGAGAAACACTAGATTCTGCCCTCCCAAGGATGCATTTTGTTTAAGTGTATACTTGCCACAGAGCACGCTGGTTTGAATTTGCCACGAGGTAGTGTGTGTCGCATGGATTCCGGCTTCTCCTGCTTGAAATGAACTTAGATTTTGGTTTTATTCTTAGGCAGAATGAGAAACGCTTTCACTCTCAAAGTATGTAATCTTCACTGCATCACTAATGATAGCTCTTGTTGGGGGCTTTTAGCTTCAACTCCACTATTTACCACACAGAAAAGCTGTGAGCTGTTTTTGAACATGACTGAGTGTGGGGTTAGTGTACCCAATGGGATTTGTGGCTTGGTTCCACATTAACTCAAGTTGTAATCTGGGTTTCCGTTTTGGTGTGAAATCCCCTTATCATTGAATTTGCAGATTAGTAAACGCAACCAGATTTTAATCTAATATATTATTACTTCAATCTCCCTTTACAATAAAGTAAAGGCATAATAGTTCTGCACCTGCTCTGTGCCCTTCTAAAATGTGGGAGTGGGAAGAGGGCTGGAGTATTGTAGCTATCGGAAGTTATGTTAAGCTCCAAATATCTGACATGAGCTGCAAATAAAATTAGACAAGTTACATGGCATGTGAAGTGCTAAGAACCTGCAGTTCCGCTTACTTGGAGTTCATGTTTTGGGTTTCTTTCTCCTGAATATCAGTACCACATAATTTTGCAGCTATAATGCAAAATGAATGTGTCTCCAGCTGAGATCCGAGCACTCTGTGGATTCTTTTCCTACTTGGAACATTAACATCACTTTTCTCATCTGTAAAATGGGGACAGTAAGTTTGTATACTTAAAAAGCATGTTATGAACATTAATGTGTTTATGTTATGCAAATGTAGACTCTTCGGTTTATTTCTGAATATCAATTTAACATACATACTTTTCTGGGCATGATTTGTCTTTGTGTCTTTTGTAAGGTTGAGGACAGAGTCTTAATGAATCTTAAATATTAGAAAATGCTCTTTCAAATGACCAAAAGTGTCTTTTTGCAGATACTTTGTTTTGCCTATCCCATTTGACTTTGTCCTTTTAATTGGTTTTACTAGTTGCAATGACTATTAGATCAAAAGAGACTTTGATGACCATTTGTTAAATCTGCAGTGCAGTAGAAAAAAATCTGTGAGTTTTCTGTGCACCCACTCATTTGCAAATGCTGGACGTACTTATCTCTAACTGCAGGATCTTCTCACCATTGTGCGGTATCTAGGCTTGATTTTGGCCATTAGCTCGGGCTGAGAGCTGGCTGTGTACCATCTATTTTAGGAGGCTTCAATGCATTATCTGCTTTATTTTTTTCTTTAATGGTCTGACTTTCCATAACAATGATGAAATTTCAGTTCATTTTACAATTAGCTTTTTTTTTCCCCCAAGTTATTACCCACAAGAAATGAACATCTCTAACTTTCCCACATAAATCGCCAAAGTAAGTCATACCTAATAACTTTTAGTCCCTCACTGACAAAGTTTCAAGCAAAAACAATAACTTGGCTTTGACCCTGCTCTCTTCAAAAAGGAAGTTACTTCTGAGGAGCAACATCAAAAAGAATAAATAATTGTTTTTCTTTTTGTTGTTATGATATGGATCATCTGAGCAGTTAGTGGTAAGCAAGCCGTCTTTGATTTGGTTCAGACGCCCTAGTGCTTCGTCCTCTATTTATGTCAGCATGTTCCTGTTCCCACACCAGGAAAGTAGAATCCCTTGATTAAATTCATATTTGTTTTAATCTTTCCCTGTGTCTGATCTCAAGCTCAAAGATTCTAATGAAAAAAGTAGTGTATCCTGCTGGGAAGAGTGCTGATGTCAGACTTTAGTCTGTTTGTTCTGTTCTAACCTGATAATGCTGGAAACGCTCAGAACCCAAATGCTCGACTCCAGCAGATTCTTAAGACAAAGATAGTTTGATATTTCATGGAGAGTTATAAGCAAGGCTTTTTATTTGTAGAGCTAAATAAAAAAACACACCAAAAACCTTTAAACAAATATTTATGAAACAGCAACTGACCACAACAGTGAGTTTAATTAATCTGACCCCTTTTTTCTTTATGTAAGGCAGGATTTTCCAAGTTCAACAGTAAATCAATGAGAATAAGGAATACAATTAAGTGTTTAATTATGTTTATCTTTTGTAAACTCTATTAAGAAAGACTTAGAATAATTTTCTCCCTTACTCTTTTCCACAAGCATTTGAACTATTAAATGCTAAGATTCATTCTGTGTTATGCAATGGCTGAAAAATTGTTTTTTTTCTGCAAACCTAAAGGCATAGCCAGATGCTGTCTTCTAGCTGGAGAGGTTCGAGACGTTCCTGTCATTTTTCCCTCCCCCCTTTCCTTCCCTGTGCTTTCCCTCCAGCTGCCTCTCTGCTGGAGGTTTCTGCCCTAGAATTCCTGCAGGTGGAACAGAATGTGTGTGGTCATCATCTGTTTTAGTGTAAAAAGTCAGCCAGCTTAGCTAAATTCTCTTTCTCAGTGCTTAAAACTAACTTGACTTACTAATGTAGATAAAGAGGACATGCATATCTCATCCTTCTGGCAGAGATGTCCTAAGAAGAAACTGGGATCAATAGTTTCTTAGACGGTAATAACCATTTGCAAATTGAGGTGGCATTGCAGACAAAATGACTACATGGAAGCTGCTGTGTGTCCTTGGTTTACAAGCTGACAGTGCTCAGCACTTTCAAAGAGGCATTAAATGCCTTGGAGAGGGACTAATTAGAGACCTAAGAGGTGAGACTTTCTAAATTATTTGTACAAACAGATATGACATAGCAGCCGTTGGCAAATACGGTTTAACCTATAAGCTGCAATGATACTTCCCTTTTCTCAGCAACCCATATCATGAGATCTGTATATCTTGAAATTGGTAAGCACAGGAAATGCTGACACGCACAAAGGCATGGTGCAGTCTAATTCCCTCATCCATAATTAGTTATTCAGAAATAGTTTGAAGATATTTTCTGGACCATGAAGTGGCATTTGAGCTTTTGCTTTATCCGAGAACCTCTGGCATATGTTGTTAGTTTGGTGAGGGGCTGGGGCAGAGGAAGGCAGAAGGGAGTAGTTTCTTTCTTTGTAATACAATATTGGAGTCAATATGAAATTAAAAAAAAAAAGACAGGAGCACTTTCATATGCTGACAGAAACATGCCCCAAGATATGAACTACAAGAAACAACACTGCATGTTTTTCTTCTAATGGTCGCGTGCTTTATTGACGAAAATGGGAACATCTAGGTACTCAACTGTTTGGATTCCATGTTACTTATTTGGGCATCTCAACGTGGACTACAAAAACCCAATTATAAGCGTCCGGTTTTCAGCTTTTGTCATGTATTTATCGGCAAACCAAATGTGAGATGATAGTGCAAATCTGTGAGTTTGTGGCTACTCAATGCCAATAGCCACACAACAACAGTGATTTTAATTATAGGTGGGAAGGAGGTCTTTTCCTGTTGTATGACGGCTGGTGAATGTCACAAAGAGCTCTGAGGAGCTTATGAGCTATACACCCATTTGTACTTGCAACCCTGTCCGGTTGATGGCTAATAATTGTACAGACTCTGGAGCAATCTTTATTTTTTGAATCGTGGTCCTTATTTGATTGGGCTAGCTACTTTTGGTTGTTTAGTTGAGTAATTTAAAGTCGTTTTCCAAAGAGATTTAGTATTAATAAGCCGAAATCTACACTGAGATGCAAATTGTACAAAAAACTCTGGTAACCATACTGATACTCTTTACTGCTCGAGACTAACAATGATCCTGTACTCAGTCTGAGTGTAGGAATACAGTTGCCATTGTCAAAAACTTGAAAGGACTGCTCAGGGGCCAAATATTTACAAATGGGGTTTTGCAAAAATATTTTTTCCTGACAGCATTATAGAAATGGTTGCAAATAGAAAAACAAAAATTATACTTTAAAGGCAGTTTGGGATATTGAATAATATTTTTTGGATATAAATATTAATAATAGATAATTTATTAGATTGTGGTTATTGGACTCATTCCTTTCTCTCTTTTATTTGAGCTCAGTATAGAATATTTTTTTGTTTTGCCACAATCTACCCAGATGGTTTTCTGTCCTCACTTGTCCCTGTTTTATTTTGGCAACACTGTAAATACTATATCCTCTGTAGAGAAACACCAATCTTGGCAATATTCCTGACAGTCTTTTATCTCTCCCTATCCATATGGCACTATATTTATTGCCTAAAGTGTATTGTTTACTTCTAAGGATTAAGCAATAAAGTGAACAAGTTGTAAAATATCTTCACATATTATTTGTCTGCTCAGTGCTTATATGCTGTTTTTCTATGAGATGATCATAGGATGTATGGTGAGATGTACTTCATTTGAAAGAGACCAGTAATGAAGGTCTCTTCCAAATACATATGTAATGCTCCAAATTTTGCCCTGACAAATATCCCAGTTTGATTATTGTTTCTGGACCAGGCTTTTATTCGTCTGTGAAATGAATGAAATGATGATTGATTTCTTAATAAAATTGTTTTGAGATTTTATTGCTTAACAAATTTCAGGAGAAAAACACGACAGTAGTGTTGGATGTTGTCACTGTCTATTTATGGTTATAGCTTGGATTATTTGATGGACTGGTAAATCTCACTCTTACGAGCTTTGAAATCTAAGGCCATAGCTATATTGTATTTTTAGCCTTTGTTCTTATAAACATTTTTTCTAATACTCTGCATGTCATGCACAGAGCTCTAAAGCATGTAGTTGCTTGTGCTGTGATTCTGTACAGCCTTGAACAGTCTAGGTTATGGATTGAAATCTGAATTTTGTGAGAACTGGACTGGAATATGGCCACAAATACCCTTTGAGTGTTGATAGTTCTTCAGTTGTTCTTCCACAAATGAAGGAGACCGATTCTCCCCGAAATCGTGTAGCTGACTGGAAGAATCTTGGGATGACCCAGTGTAAAAAATCATGGGATACAGTTTTTTGTCAGAAATTCCATTGTAGAAATGCGAAATCTCCCTTGATAAAAATTTTGTTAAAATAAAGATAGTTTCACAACAGTAGAGTTTTGAAAAACCATCAGTTTGCAATGGCTTAAAAATATTTCACTACAAACGTTTCAGCCAGCTCTAGCTTTGACGTGTTTTGAATATTCAGTTTGCACAGCTGTTTGTCTAAGCAAAGATGTGACAACTATTATTGAATAATACGTCATTACGTCCTATTTGTATTTTGGAACATTTATATACTGGTAGGATGATCTATGACTTTTTCAAGGGTGCCTCTTGAGGCAGCTGACTCTAGCTGTAGCAGCTAAAAATGCATTTGCCAGAAGAGGGGAAAAAGAAAAGGGCAAAGAGACCCAACAACTGAAACTTTACTTGTGCTGGATTCTCAACATAAAAACCTGAAATGAAATCACAATAGCTGGTAGGCTTCTACTTCTGCTAAGCATTATAATATGAGGAATGATTCCTGCCACAACTTTGCATTGCATTTCATTGAAAACAGAAAGCCTATTCCTGTAATGTCATAGCGATTGAATTAATCCACTTATGTGGCTTTGCTAGGCTTGCTATTTTTGTTTCCCCAAGTTTTCAATCTATTTTTGTCCATCTCTTTATATGTGCATTATGTAGAAAGAGAAGGAAGCTGCTCCCATTTTTAATTCCCAGTGCCTCCTTTTGATTGAAATCTATCTATTCTGAGTGTAATGAAACCTGATATGAAATTGCTTTTTTTGGTTGGTAAGCAGACATCATTCTACAGTAACTTTGGTATGAGTAAAAGAATTGAAAAATTATTCTTTCCTTGGTCCCCAGCCCCCTTCTATGTACATAGTCTTGGAAATTAGAGCTTGGAATGTAGAAGCTCTTGTATCTTGACAAGCAGGACTACTATACAGACCTGAATACGATACTCTCAGTTAAAAAAAAAAAAAAAAAAAGAAAGGAAAAGAAAATGAAAAACTACTTGGCGTAATTGAAGAGATAGGAAGTAATGTTTTACGTCAGTTGTGTCTACACCTATGGCAGAGGCATTACACAAGTGGAGATTATAGGCTAAATTTCCAAAGGGGATCATGGAAGGTATGTGCAGAAACACTGTTAACAAGTAACAGGATTTATGCATGTACCTCCCACTCACTGCTTTGAAAATTTGGCCTCATAAGTAGAGAAATGCTAAACTATGTTAAATATGTTTGGATGGTAGGAATATAAATGATCTCTGCAAGGGCCCACATTAGAGTCCAGGCATGATTTATTTTTCTGTTTTACCATCAAAATGCAGATGATTTTGTACAGTTATGGAAGCTTGTAAAGCTTGAGCATTTTTCTCTCCCCAGTGTAATGCACACTCCTAAACCAGAGAATCTGACTGAATGGATTCTTCTCTAAGCTTACTCTTTAGATAAACCTGTATCTTCATTTCTACATATGCAGGTTTGGAGATTATATCTTATACCTTGGATAGTGGGCCTATTTAGACTTAGTAGAGGGTTCAGCAAGTCATTGTCCTCCCTGTAACAGAATTCCGATTTGAACTTACCTGGCTTTAACTTCCCACCCTTTCTTTTTTGCCATGTCTTTGTCTGCTGTGCTGAAGTACCTACTATCAAACATTTGTTTCTCATTAGGTCATCACAGAATGTAGTATCTTCTGAGTTAGCCCAGGTAGCTTGAGTTCCATAATTATTTCCCCATGAGTCACCATTTTATTAATAGCTCTCTTCTCTGAACTGCCTGTAATCTACCTATGCTGTAGATGCTAGCATCAGACGCAATATTTCAGCAGATTCCAACAACGTTGAGCACAAAGGTAACAAAATATGCTTATTTCTGCTCTATCAGTATGAGAATCTCAGTATCTCTGTGTTTTCATTGGTAGGTCACTGTCAGATGACTATTCACTCTAATTGCCTCAAAGGCTTTTTCAGAAAACCATCTTACTCTCTGTTCCGTAAAGAAGGTCTGTTTCTGAGTATGCAATTTTTCTTTCAATCTTACTGGAAGGAATGTTGTGGGTTCTTTTTGTATCTGTTGTACAATAAATGAAGAAAAAGAGGTGTCCTCATGACATGAAATGAATACAATAGTTTACAATGCCATTTTGGATTTAAGTCAAAGAGTTTTACGTAGATGATATAGTTCTATATGTTGCACCTCTGTTTTAGCAAACTAGTATTGCTGTCTGAAAACACCGACGCTTTCTGTAGTATTTAAACAGTCTGTATTGTCTCACACGTGTAGCGTTTGACCATCAGTCTCAGTTCAAATTTCTAATGGTGTTTTGACTTCATCTCACTTTAAGTTGTATTTTCACTTGCAGTTGTAATTTAAATTGACTTAGTCTGGACAGAAATGCCTCAGGATTGCTCAGATGCCCTAAAACCTTATGTCTCAGTAGCAAATAATAGTGTCTTAAACTTTTCTAGTTTAATTGTTTCTAGTTGTTTGACTAATATACCATAACATAATATATGTACGTATCACTTGAAAACTTTTATTTCTATCTCTTGGCCATCAGCTTGTTAGGTGACTTGAGCAAGTTGCTGACCTGCTCTGTACATCTATTTTTCTTTCTTGCCTTTGTCTTTCATGTCTGTTTAGATAACAAACTCTGTGAGGCAGGACAATTTCACAACATGTATCTGTAAATGCCTAGTGGTACGGGATGTCTTAAAAACTGCTGTGATGGGAATAATAACTTTTGGGATTTTCCCTTATGTCCTGGATATTTTGTGTATTTTCCCTCCTGGCATTTGTCTGTTGCCACAGCTCTTCAGACATAGGCTTTGTCTAATCAAACTCTCCTCTTCCAGTTGAGTAGGCCCTCTTATGCTTTCAGGTTAGTGCAACATCCGCTGTTTTGGAGAATCAAAGGACCCCTATACTTGGGGGCAGTCATGCACACAAATGCATATACAAAGAAACGGAAATATTTCTCTATGTCTAGTCTAATTCACTTCCTAATTGCTCCAGCAAATTAGTTTCCCTAGCTGAATGCAGAGTTTAGCAAATTTTACCCTGGTACACTGAGTGGAGGTAGCCATCATCATTGCTGGATCAGTCCTCTTTTAGAGAGGGTAGGGTATTTATTATCATGCAGCTTCGGGGAAAGTATCTGCAGAGAGGAGTCAGCAAAAGAGTTGCATCGATTCAGCTAACAGGAGACAGTAAATGGGGGTGCTTCAGTTCATGTAATAACAGCAAAGCGTTGCCCATTTTGGTGAACTTCCACTGCCTTACAATTTACCAGCTTTTTCTCTCTCTGTTAGTCTTGCCAACATTCCACATTTTCCCCGAGAATGCTTTTAAACTCTATCTAGCCCAGCGTTCACTTCCTTCAGCTTCCTTTTTCGCTTGTGTTTCTTTTAGCTCCTCCTTCAACACACCTGCCCTACCCGTCCCGTCCCCCCCCCTAAAAAAAACAACCCCATACTAAGAGGGCTGTATGCTTAATGCCATGTTTATGTTAAACCTCTCTCCCTATCCTGTCATTGTCCTGCCTTTTTCAGTTGTAAACTGTTTGAGGCAGCAGCTATTTTATTACAAGATTTTGGCACAGAACCTGGAAGAACAGGACTTGTACTTGGCAGGTCCGGAGGCACTATCAGTGTACGCTTTTTTATTACAAATAAATTGGAGAGACTCTATGCCTCCTTCATCTATTAAATGGAGAGAGTACCAGTTGCGTGCTTTTAAGAAGAGCTTTTTAGGTCTGCAGATGAAAAGGCTTTAGAAATGCTAAATATTAATTATTAGTAGTCATTAGCATTCCTGTCCCCTCTTATCAGTGCTCTCATTTGCACCATATAACATTCTCTAGCAGCTCCTTTTCCTTTCTTATTCAATGGCCCTCCTAACAAAGAATATTTAGGAATGGTAAATGGTGTTTTTGCAGTTGGAATGAGACATACCTGTTTTTTCAGTTTAGCTCAGACATTATTTTTTTCCACATCATGTGTTTTCTGTGTCTGCGTTCTTGTATGGCTGACATTACAGTATCAGTGCACCTTCACATAGGAGTTAATAATAGCTGACTGCAATTGCAAGAGTCCTTGTCCTGTGTTACTACTTATTAAGCTTGATTCAGCCCACAAAACTGGGTGGGAAAAGGGAGGCAGGACTCAAGAATGAACTGACCAGTGCTATACTGACAGTGCAACACAGTACATCCTTCTGAAAAGAAAATTGAAATGTAGGCATTAAGTGCTTTCCTCCTTATCATATAGAAAGTATGAGATAAAACTTGGAAGTGGACTCTAATTTTTCTGTTTTATGCTGGTGATGTAGCCACAACATTATTTTAACAATATCCACACGTTTCTCGAAATTCATCCAAACAATACATGTTTCTCCAAATAGAATTTAAAAAATAAGCCTTTTAAATGTGTATCCTGTTATAAGGATGAAGATAATGCCTTTCTTCTTTGGGTATGTTTTGTATGATTAAAACTTTATAGAAATTTCTGGATGCAGTTATGGCGGTCTATCTGTTGGGTTTTACCTAGTAAATTTAATATGAGTGCTTCAACACACACACAGACAAATAGTTTCTATTACCTTTGGTTTACTTCATTCTGTGCCTTTAATTTGTGTTTCTTTGAAAGTGTATTTTCTTATGATTGTAGAATTGCATCACTTCATTGCAAAGAAAATACAAAGCCTAGCTATGAAAGCCCTTTTTAATATACTGCCAACCAGACAAATTCTTCCAGAATTTGATTTGCACAAAACCCAAGAATTAGAAACAGCATTTCCCAGTTAATTTGTGCTCCCCAAATGTGGCTGTTCATGAAAGCTCATCAAGCTTCACAGGTATTAACCTAACCAGAGATCCCTCTTGCTTGTCTCATTCTAAGGGGTGGATGCTGACTCTCAAGGTTTCTCGTGCAAGGTCTGTGGTGTGCACTCGTCTACTGTGTGGAGACTCGCAAGAATATTCCCAGCTCTTTTGGTGTGCCCTGTGACAGGGGATAGGAATTCCTAGCTCATAGAAATTTCTGGATGTAGAAGCAATCTAGGATTTTCTGAGTTATTTCTAGAAATCTGAGGGCTTTCTGGGAATTCCTGGATTGAGAGTCTTTCTAGGCATTTTCCCATGCTTTCTAGGAATTCCTGGAAGTTAGTGCTTTCTACTGTGAGGTGGGTGGGGGGTTTTTTTTGTGAACTTGTAGAATATTTTAAGTGCTTTCCAGGAATCATTGTGTTTTCTGGGACTGAGAAGCTTTCTAGGAATTTCCAAGCTGTTACAGCAAATATTTATTTTGGAGGCAGATAACAAGAGGAAGTGTGTAGTCTCCAGCTATTTGTGTATGCTTTTCAGTGGGGAATATATCTGTTGACTGAATCTGTTATTATCTCTTAATCTATATATTAGTAAATGTTTAGATGGTTGTGTCAAGTATGGAATAAATTCACATAGCTCATTAGTCTGGTGAACGTAATTATGTTGGGATGATAGTGGCTTGTAACTAACTGATACCTAAACCTTTTCTCAATGAATGTACGAACATTAGTCTGGTGTCCTTTCAATAGCTACTTTGAAAATATATGAACATATTTATCTACATTTATTTAGAGAAGTAATCAGTCTTTCCATGCTTAAACAACATGGGTATGAAAGCTATAAGGTGACATCAGGTAGGTGTCAGGCCTTGGCTGCTCATTTTGTAAATCTCAGCTAATTCAAACTGTAATTTTTTTTTCCAGTCATTATCTGCTTCTTTCCTTCTTGGCTATTGTATATTGTGGAGAGATTTTTGTCGTTTAATAATCAAGCCATATGCTAAATGATTTTTATTAATCCCCTATATGTCACAGTGTCTTGGTAATGCAGACATAGTGTAACTATCTGTGCCTAATTCACCCACGACTGTTTCCATGTTGCTTTCAAATACACAGGAAGCCACTGGAGAGGTCACGCCTTAAATGTGTTGGCTTTGGATGTAGAGGTTTAAAGACCTTAGCTGTGTGACTCACCATGTAATTGTAGGCCCAGATGATGTGTTTATGCAAATCAGAATAGTTTTACTGATGTCAGTAAAATTAGAAGAGGCTATGTCATTTGTCCCCTGCTGTTTGGTACGCGGTCACTCCATATATGATATCTAAAGGCCAAACTCCGTTTCCTCACATCACTGAGCTAAAAAAAGATGCTGTGGTAAATCAAAACCAGTACTGATACTGTGATGAACAGTCTTGTTCAGGGCTGCTATGGGTACCAACAGTAACGGACTTGAAAGGCAACAACATTGCCCTTCTGTCTCATTTATTAATACTATAGAATATTCAGAGCAACTAAAATTGAGACTTAACATAGAAGAGCGGCTGCAGCATCTCCCTTCTATATTCTCACCTTTTGTTATTAAGCTTGAAGTTGTTTCTTGAGTTAAGTTGCTGGTGGTGGTGGACTGGAAAGCTAGGAGTTGTACTGCTGCTTACACTGGGGATACAATAATTTGGTAAGGTTGAAAGTTGCACACAGTTTGGCAGTTTAGCTGGGTGGAAGCTACTCATCTGAAATAGGTGAAAATTTCTAGATTACTTCTTTCATTAAGTGCTTGCACACCCAGGCTTGTTACTAGTGCTAGTTCCTACCGCTGGCATCTTATTACTACTTCTGCTCTCAAAGATGGTACTGCCCAGTATCAATGGATGTGTACTGGTAGCTACTGTGGTACAATTAATCCAAGAATCATCTTTCAGCAAGGATTTTGGTGCAGTGGACTAAGACAGAACTGGATTATTTGGTGAATAAATACGAGATAAATGTTTTCAGAAAAGGTTTATGCATGTAAGTTCTGAAGGCACACTGAAAGCTCAACCTACGTTATTTTTAAATGGTGCTTAGGAACTTTAATCACTTAAGCAATTTGATAATGATATCTCTTTCTAAGAGAAAATTCAGACTGTTTTTTATTCCTTGTTCGTTTCTGTGTCAGTCTGGGTATATGGCTCTTAGTGTTAAATACCCCATGCATTATCAAACATCTTGTGTTGCTAAGCAAGTGACGTTAAGCAGGATTTAAGTTGCCCACGTCTGTCTTAAATTTGCGCTGAAAAACATACCCAGAAAACATTAGACTGCTTGCTTGGTTTTATATGTTCATACTGCAGTGCACCTCCTTTTCCCTGAAGCATGTGAATGTTCTCTTTCTATTATTTGACATCAACACAGAAGTTTTTAATCTTTTTCAAAGTGTAAACTATCTTTCAAAGTCTTGAAAGTTCATTTTATAAAACCAGATCAAATAGTTCTGACATTTGCTAGCTAGACATTTAAAGGCATACTACAGATGCAATGCCATCTTTCACTGGGTGATTTGCTGTAGATAAAGGGCTAACCTGCATCTATCATTATAAACACAAGGAGTCCAGTGTGTGTGAGCAATGTCCCGGGGAGAAACATTCCTTAAATGTTAATCCATTGCTTTAACTTTTGTGTCATCTTATTCTTTCATGAAAGTAGGACTTGACATCAACTGAATTCCAATGTTGCTTTTAAAAAAATTTGTCAAAACCTAAAATTGTTTATTTTATTTTTTGAGTTTAGCCCAACAGTTCCTCAAAATAATCTTCAAAATGCTTACTCAATAAATATTCTGAAGTTAAATTGGGAAATTCAAAACCAGGATTGAGTCAAACTAAAAATGAAAGTTCCATCTACCTATGTATACAGACTGTTCAAATGGATACGTATGCTGACTGAGAGAGACAAAACACATAGATAAATCGATGTTCATTCCATGGTAAAGGTACACCTACTGGTCATCCCTGTACAATTTCACTATATTCATTTTTATGCTGAAAATATTTAATTGATTTAAGGCCTGATAATTGTAATCCAAAATTGTTAATCTCGTTTACTGGGTCAGTGGGTAAATTGAAATTCTCTTTTAAATACTTTTAACAGGATATCTCATGCATTTATCACTGGAGAAAATGTTTTGGTGATTGTTTTTTCTTGCGCACCGGTGTGTAGGAAACTTGCACTGGTCTGGCACATTCAGAGGAGGTGAACTTGGGTAGCACTGCCCTGAGTTACAGCTAGGCATACTGTGTAGTCACGCCTTTGAAACTCTTGAAGGAGACGTCAGTAACGAGGATGCTATTTTGAAAGAACTTTGACTGAAATATAATGAATTTGGCTGTAAGGATTACATGACTTTTTTTTTTTTTTATGATTAGAGAATTGAATTATAAATCATAATTTTTGCATACTGTCAGACAAGAGAAAGGTAACTGTTGTGTGCTTTTGTCTGGCTGAGCACCGGTAAGCAACATATATGTGTATGGTAGAGCAATACTATGTGTAATGTTAAGGACGACTTACCATTACTGTAATGCTTTATTACCGCATGAGCTGTATAACTGAGTGTTCACATCCAGCTTTTGCTGTGTACTGAGTCTTTGGATCTAAGCATAAGCTAAGAGTTGCCTGACTGGTTAGTATTTTATGGTATTACTTCCTAAGGATCTGTTACCTTAATTATCACATTATGTCCTGAGAGATAAGAACAGCCATACACTGCTGTCACACCGCTGGTTGGTTTGGTTGTGGCTTATAGTTAAGTTACTCAGTGTTAAATAAGAATCTTTGGAACTTTCATGATCTGTGGCCTGAATATTTCAGTCCCTTAACTGGCCTAGGTCAGGGACACACAAATATAATTGCAGTTGCTTTTTTATAAAATAGCCTAAATCTGTTTTTTTACATACTTCCACATTCAAAATATTTTGCAAACTGCTTAATTTCTGCATCACATTCTGAAGTGCTAGAGGGAGATAAATATTATTGTCCCAGGTTTCCTGACAGGAAAAGAACAGCAGCACTATCTTGCTTGAAGGCTGCATCAGAGGTGGATCAAAGGGCATGTCTGCTCTGCTGATTGCCGTGTGCGTGGAGATACCTGGGCTCGCTCTAAATGGGACAGTTCAGGCGCCACAACCTCTTGGAACGAGACAGCATGTTAAATCTGCTCCAGCTACTCTGCAGTTAATAGCGTTGCACCCTTAAGTGTCAGTACTGCTAATGGGTGGCTGATGTCCCCTTACTGCTGCAGATTCCTGTTCCATATAACCTCATATCTACGCTGTTCTATAGGAGTGTGTTGCACTAAGAGGAACGAAATGATTCATTTTAATGCTGGGATTAATTAGCTGGTGCAGGTACGACTGGCGGCACTGTTTCCCCAATAATAACATGTAATGTTCTGCAAAGATTAATTAAGTGGTTTTTTAAATCATTCTAAAGTGAATACTAGAAAGAAACATAGCAGTTTAGGAATTACACAGGAAATAAGCTTGTTGTCACACATATAGCCACAGTATAAACCAGGTTTTAATAAAATAATGTTGTCCACTAAATGAGGCAGTGTTCTTTTGGAAAAAGCGTAAATGTGAGCATGTAATTAAATACAGCAGGAAAACGGATATGCACACAATAACTGAAACAATGCAGAAATTGGCATTGTTTGCATATCTGTCTATCTGACTTGGAATTACTATCATATAGTGTTCTTTGTAGATAATAACTGTAATTAGATTAATCAATAAACAGATCTCACCACAGTATTTATTTGGCCTGTCCTTGGCAGCAAAATGAAAGGAGAGTTCAGAGGAATTGCAAATCCTTTCATTTGGTAAATAAAAGCTTGTGTGTATATTGTTCCTTTAGTACAGACACACAACTCTTTAGCATTAGATGTACAGGTACATGTGACACAGCTAATGGACCCTCAGATTTGATTGTATAACATACATGAAAATAGCTTTGTGGTTGCAAAAAGAACAGGAAACAAGTTACATAGAATAACAGTTCAAGACTTTGAAAGTAAATAGAAGTGTACAGACAAGATAGGTTAAGGAATGGAAATTAGATATAGAGCTTTTCACTCCAAATTATGAACTGAAACTAATGTGGACTGGCTGCATTAGTGAGAGTTTAGCACTTTAAGACAGGGGCTAAATCCCACGGGTTATACTGGATGACACTGGAGCAAATAGAACCTTCTCCTCAAAGATACTGCAGGAAAAGCTGGGCAGTGCTTTTGGTACTATTTCTCCATAGACAAACTTTTCTTCCAGGACATCAGGGCAAACAAATAACTTGGGTCTGGAATTCTCCTATTCTTTCTGTTCCTTTTCAAAGAAATGAAACCAATGCTTTTTTGGTTTTTTAACTTATGATTGGGTGAGCTGAAGCCATTGACTTTGGATTCCATGCATGTTTAAACTCACAGACATGTAAAATCTACGTGGATGTGTAAAATTGACTTAACTTCTACTTATCCTGGAGCAAGACACTCAGAGTTCCATGACAGCCATAAACAGCATAGAGTTAGCTCATATTCTTTCAGAAATCTCTCAACAGTGAGACATTGAAAACATAATGTGAAACTTAAGAATTCATGGGCACATGATCTCATATAAAGAGATCATCTGCTTGTTTGATATGAACGCTTAATTTTAGATTAAAAATGCAAACGGGTTTAATTCAGTAACAGTAAAAGTAAAATCTGGCTTTGATTTAGAAATTTAAACTATAACTTAAATAAGATATAAATATTTTAGATTAAAATAAAAAGTAATGCTTGGCTTTTTAATGAGCTCCAGTGGAGGTGGATTAACATTTCTTATTGTTGTTCCTGCTTCTCCCTACTTGTAGCATTTCCAGCCATACTCGATTCTGCACCAGAGAGTCTGGTTTAGGTGGGATTTTTTTGTTGTTGTTGTTGTTTGGTTGTTTTTTTTTCCTTCCCCTGTCCAGTATCACTAAGCAGTCTTAGGAGGACATATACTTTACAGTGGTTGAGACTGTCAAAAAGCTTTGGAAAATTTGAAAATACCTTCCATAACTTCTACTTTAAATTACTTTTTTTTTAGTCTTGTGGATTACCCTAGGATTCTTAATTCTCTGTGATATTTATAAGAAGTGACAACAAGAAATTCTGAAGTGGCAGCACTCCTGTTCAAAACTAATGTGGTAAAGGCTGAGTTTAGATAGCAGCAAAAATGACTATGATATCACTTTGGAAAAAAGATGAAAATAAGCTTACGCAGTTCAGCTAAATGATCATTTTATTACATGTTGTTATCTGAGGGAAAAAGAATGGCCGTTCTTTCTTCTGATCCAAAAGTGACAGATGCTGGTAGAAAGTGACCATCTGTGTGATCCAAGTGACAGATTATATATTGAAATAAAAAACAAGCACGGGAAGATGCCCAAACAGCGTGGTCTATTAAAACGGTTGAATTCCTAACGTGCCAATATTTGATCTATTTAAGAGTCTCAATGCCAGGCTTTGGGAAACACATCTATAATACACCTGAAAAGTCCAATTGCTACCAACAATTTCTGTGAAAAGTAGTAAAAGATATAGAGTGAATTTCTGCCAGTATGATGGTATGGCTGGAGCCATTTTCAGAGACGAGTTTCAGCCAGACCCTGGTTTGCAGGATACCAACTAATTGCTTTGCGCTAAACATTACTTAACATAGCACATGCGTGCACGTGTGTGTCCATGTGTGAGTGAGTGTGTGTATGCAGCAAATGAAGCACTCGTGTGCCATTAGCAGCCTGGGAAAGAAGAAAGCTGCTGAAGTGGTTTTTTGTTCTCCCCCCACTCCCCTGCTTTTATTGGCCTAGATGAATGTTACAAAGAGGAAACCAGATGTGAGACAGGGATGACTTGAAAGGACAGGTAATTAATATCATCTGCCTTAACTTTCTTATCTTGATGGGCTGATGTTTACAACACTGACCCTGGGGTGGGGGATAGCACGACCTCCTCAATATGATATGAGAAAAGTCCAAAGGCTTTTGAGCTTCACAGAGAACTCTGCCCCTTCTGTGAAGTGCAAACAGTTTGATTCTGTGTGTGTGTGCATCTGAATGCTGTCTTACAACAGGCTCTATTCTAACAGCACGCTCTTTTAACTTTCTTTTCACGAAGAAAAAGCGTTAATGGTATTTTCATATGGTATGTTACCTTCTCTCCTTAGTTTTCTTTTGGTTTTAATTTATTTTGTAATAAATTCATGCCAAGTGACCAAGAATTTGGGGGTAAGGGAAGGAAAGGCCTACAGAAAAGCAGCAGTATTTCCAATAGTTGATATCTCTCTCTCTCAAAAAAAAAACCAAAAAAAAACCTTTTGCACTTAATTATTTCTGACATTTTGTCCATCATATTGTAATGAGCTTCTTCAGAGGAAATAAAAAGAGCTTGTCTCTTTGAAAGCAGAGATGCAACTATTTTTTGTGTGTTTGTTATCAAAACACAAGCTGTTTTTCCTTCCTCAAAGGACACCTTGCTGTACAATGGAAGAAACATCAAGAATTAAATTAGACAGCATCAAGTTCACATGAAAGAAAATACATATCTTTAAACAGATTTTTTTTTTTTTTATGGGAGAGAAAAGATGTAAGGGTTTAGTAATCTAACTCTTTTCCAGTGTGTGCTACTTTCTCTGCATAGATGTGATAGTGAGGAACCAAATGGCAGATTTCATGATAACAGTCTAATTGTGAACAAGGGGCTTGAATTAACTTAAGTCATTTGGGAGGTCTTTGATAATTCCATATATTAGCAGGGTCTGGTACATTTTCTGGTTCCCTGCACATTTCCGAATGTGTATCTGACTTTGATCATTTTACTATGTTAAGCATAAATCACAGACTAATTTACTATTTGCTTTGAGTGGTTCTTTATATAAATCTTTGACAGGTTTTCAGAATCAGCAATAGAGTTTATTTTCTAATCCTATCAACTGGAAAACATTACCATTTCCAGTTGCAGCAATTAAAGCAGGACCATTGAAAGTGTAGGGTGGAGCCTCCTGATTGACAAGGGGTTTTGAAGATTTCAGAATATCAACTCATTGGCCGTGGGCCATAGCTGTTTTTTGTTTTTTTTTTCATGTGTGCACATATCCAGATGTGATGTTTGGGAATAACTTTATAACTAGGCTGTAACAGTCATTTTTGTTTTATAAGCAACATGTTTGTGGGTGGTCTCCAAAATTTTCTAAGCCATAGATTTCAAAAAAACACCACCATATTTCTTTTTATGGTTTGTTTTCATTTTCTTCTCAACTTAGATTCTAATATATTTTTATGTACAATAATTTAAGTTACAGACTAAAGAAGAAGGGGGGGGGGTTGTGTGTGTTCAGATTTATGGCTAGAGATTGTGTAAAAATTAGCAGAAAAATTCATAATGATGTAAACACTTGCTGAGCCACCATAAAGAAATGTTTCACTTTCAGCATCTCTAACCACACCACTGCTACTACTACTAAACATTTTGTTTTCAATTAACACCTTAAAAAGTGCATTTACATGCTCTCTTTTCAAAAGTTACTTTTGGGATGATTTTCAACCAAACTGAAGCAAATTTGAAAAAACTGTCACTGAATGGGTATTTTTCACAACATGAATATGTGATGATAGCAAAACTTCCCCTTTTATTTCCTACTTGCAGGTTTTTCCTTTGTAAATGTAGCTTGTTAAGTAGTTGCATAGACCTGTCAATTCATGCATATTGATTAACTTTGCTCTTTGTAAATCATAAAGTCATAGATGTTGATGTTTTCATACTGCTTTTCAGTTCTTTAAAACTTTTATTATTCTCAAATGTAAATACCAGAAGAAATATTTTAGTGTACTTCTGTGTGAGAGAAATGCACCTTTATGATGATGTTTTTGGTTAAGAATCTGAAACCTTCAAAAATCCCATCAATATTTATATCTATCTAGTTTAGATTTGATTCCTTTAGCAATATGAGTTTGGTTAGAAGAAAGTTATCAAATACTGTATAAAGAAGAGGATAGGAGAATATAAATTAAAAAAATTGAGTAGTGCTCCATGCTTCTTAATATACCTTGTTAGAATGTGATATACGAATGGTATTAGCCATGTACCCTTTTAAACTTTCTGTTATTAATAGCTAACAACTGCATAGATAGTTTAGGGCTAGAAATTTGTATGGAATGCAGAAGTAATTCTTAACACTCATTATAGATTTTTTTGTTTGGTTGTTTTTTGTTTTTGCTAGAACCTCAAAGAATACGTGTGTTGAAGATATGCATCTTGAAATTAAACATTCTGTATCAAAACGTTTTTCTGGAAGATAAAATCAATCAGTGTTACATAAAGTTGTTCATCAGGATCTGTTTTCAGCAAAAACAACTTTTGACAATCTTCAGCTTTTTTTCTTTCCTGAACTAAGCATATTGATACCTTAAACTGAGCTTCTGATACTTCTCTTTGGAAATCACAGAGGTCTTAGAGTATTTGATTAGCATAGATCATGTTTATCAATGAGAATGGTTTTGAGACCTAATGTCCAGAAGTAAGAATCGATGTTTCATTTTGGTATGTTCTGTGATGTTTTATTTAGCTGTAAGGCTGTTTTCCATTGATTAGGCAATATTACTCTCTGTCTTCTGCATACACACATAGAAAATGTCTACTTGAATCCTGACTGAACACTACACTTTTTAACATAGATTGTCTCCAGAGTCCCAGAATTGCCTGGGAAAAGCATCTTTCATGGCCAACTGTTAAGCAGAAGCATCTTTGTTTTCTTTAAAAGCACCCCTGAGATCTGTAATGTGCTAACAGTAATGGAGGAGCTTTCTTTTTGCTAGTAATAACGCTATCAGCATCTTAATTGCATGAGCTAAGTTTTCAAAAATGTAAATAAATAGCACAAATAATGAATATTTTGAAACTTTGCTAACCTAGATCTATAGCTGAACTTCAGAAGCAGAGAAAATCCTGTAAATGGCAGTGGTTAGATGCTTCCCTAATTGGTCATATTAAAAAATGCATGCTATCTGAAGGGAATGCTTAAGAGGTGGTATGTTTTCACTGGAACTCTCAGGTGCATAGTTCTCATGTACAGCAAGTCTAATGCATAGGAAAAAAAAAAAAGAGTTGTGAACTGCAGTTTACATGCCTCAGTGCTGAATCCTGGTGTGGAGCTTTTTCAAAGGCACTGTTAGGACCATGTAATATTTCTTTCTTGAATAATTATTCCTCATTTCCTCTTGCACTCCATGTGGCTCTTCATCTCTGTGAGGAGATTTGCCTCAAGTCCTAAATACTTGGGTTTGGGATGCTCTTCAGAAAGTCCTTTTTTTTTTTTTTTTTTTTTTTTCTTTTTGCCATATCCATTTGCCTCTCCACCTTCTTAGTAGTTAGCAGACTGTAAACTACAGCAGTAGTTAGCAGGCCTAAAAGTAAAGAACTGCCCCTTCTGAGTCGTGAGTATTCTGGGCCGTTCTTCAGTTTATTTCACTGCTTCAGACATAGAGTGAATCAACATAGAGTTGATTATCTGTAGGTTTTATCAATTCAATTAAGAATAACATTCCTCTGCACTCCCTCCCCTAGTTGTTAAAGGTAATAAATTACGATAAAGTTCTGAAACTTAATGATGGAGGAGGACTGAGTGGCTGAGGTAACTGTAGCTGTTAAAGGCCCTTTGGTGATGAAATACAAAATATTTACTGCTAAAGTGATTTAGTGATGAGCTGCTACTTGGGTTCTTCTCTCCTGTGTTACCTTGTAGCTATTCTCTATCTAGTAGTTCTCTTGTTTGTGTATATTGATGTCACCTCTGTTGAATTTCAGGTTGTTGATTTTAGACTCCACTTTCTCAATTCAAAGTCTTAACTCTTCTTTCCAAAGTGCGTGATAAACTTACTTTTCTTTTATTTTTCTGTTTGTGCCTTTTAAAATAATCAGTAGGACTAAGAAAAAGCTAAACTTCTTGGTAACCTTTGGACTGGTAAGGTACTGATTACAATTACCTTTTGGTCATGGTATTCCTACAGCAGCTCTGATCTACAGCTTTCATTTCACGTTTGTTGGTACAGCAGTGGGGCTGTAGCCCTCAAGATGTTTAGTCCTTGATGTGGATAAAGATCACTGTGTTGAAAGGCTGCAGACTCAGTAGGAGGAACCTGACTCTTGCTATAGGCAAAGCTGTAATAGGTAGATTAGTAATAAACAGTACAGTCCTTCAGCTGCAAACATTCTCCCTGCATCCTTTTGTTTGTCTGACATTCTTTGAACATCATTGCTGCAATAATAGATTCTTCTGGCAGTATTGGGGTGTCCTTGTACCTGTACAACTTATTACCTTGATATTGTTCGTTGGAGGGTAGAAGACAGATCATTTTGACCCCTTTGTCAATGGGTAATTCAGGTGAATAATTAATTCAGAAAATAGTGCACATTTAAAGAAAAGGCTGTCCAAAGAGAGTAAGAGAAAATCCAGACCACTCTGCTACTGGGGCAGAGCACTTCTCCAGTCTGCAGTGAGGGAACTGAACATCTTAAGCAAAAGTAGATGAAATCTGTTAGAGAAGACCTGATGGGGACCTGGCAAAGACTGAATTCCACAGAGGAAGAGAACAAACAGGCTCCACCTGCACAAGTGTCCTTTTTGACATGGAATTTTGTGGGAACCCATTCAAATAACTTAATTCTCGAGATCCCCGTAGTTTTGCAATCCTGTTATGCTACATTCTAGTAACAAGCCGTAAAGTGCTCTTGCTCAATTTTCCTTCCTCCTTGTTATTGCTTCCTGCCTTACTTTGTGTGTGAGTGAAACTATTCACAAGGGAATGATATTCACAGTCTTTCCTGAAGGCGTTCACAGAGGAGCGTTTATAAGAATCTTTAGCCAAGTAACAGGTTTTTTTGTAATTAAAACAAAATTTTTCAAATTGAAGTTCTTGAACGCGAAGATTTTTCTGCACATGAAGAATTTAAAAATAAAACCAGACTTTCTCTTTTACTTACACTTCACATGTGTAGGCTCTCCCTTCCTTTCTCTGATGACTTTCAGCTATAGTATTTATTGGTGATACAGTGGAGTTCTGTAACATATTTTGAGCACAAAAGCCTGTGTTCAGCAAATTGCTTCGACTAATACCATATCCAGTTACCTGAACGTTGGAGGTATATTTTGTTGCGTTGCCAAAGAAAGCAACTAATAATACTTCTAAGAACTTTAACTGTAGGATATAAAATGTGTGGTGTGTGTCTGTTCTTGGCAATAACTTTAGAGAGAAAACCAGATATTAAGAAAATAGATATCATTTATTCTGTGTATGTGCCTGTTGCTTTTTCACCACAGGTTTGCGGTTTTTTCATTGAAGTAAAATTCTGTAAGTTCTGTTAATGAAGCAATTAGCTGTTGCATAATCATTCAGAGTACCAAAGTACAGCTGAAACTTCTTATAATGTTTTGGGTTGTTACATATTGATACTGCGTGCTTCGGTGTACGTTATGTTTGGAGTAACAACCAAATAAGTTAGCACTACTGCAGAAAATATTTATGTAGTGTAACTGTGTAAGAGTCTGTGTATTGGATGAACTTTATATATTGCACAATATGGCTTGATCTAGTATTTGAAATTAGTGTTGTTTACATATGTCCAAAAGGGTGTCTTTGTGAACTGGGAGGTGTTTCTTCTTCAGTCACACCGTTTGGTTGTCCATGGATTCATCACATAGTTCCTTTGAATCAGTTTACTGGGCTGAAAAACAGCAATGATAAAACTTACAACACAGGGATACATTTGTCCCACAGCTGAGATCTTAGTTTTATGGCAGGTTGCGATTTGAGTGGCAAAGGGAAACGCACTTAGCAAGGAACCCGACTCAGTATAAAATGAAGAGTCCATCAGCAGAGGGAAATGGAGATCACTTTGCAGAAACCGTAATTTGAACTTTTGGATTCTGAGGAAAACTAGTCCCAGCAGTTTTTAATATATCTACAGAATTACACTGTAATTATAAACCAGCAAAACTTGCCGCTTTCTAAGTGCACGTATTTTCAATTTAAGACCCTACAGCACAAGTAATAATAGGACTTTACACCGCATGGGACCCCAGTGTTTGGTTTTAACAATAAAACCTCCCAAAGCTTTCTTTCTGAGAGTTCTAGGTGACTGACAGTCTTGCACGGTATTTAGAGACAAGGCGAAGCAGCAGGTGCTGTAATGGAGACAGAGCAGAGCCCTGATACTCCCTGGCAGTGGCAGGGAGGTTCTCTATTTGGTGCTCCTGGCCTCTGCTTGGGAAGGCTAAATGATAGAAATGACATGTGGTTAATGAATTAGGGGCAACACCAGTTGAAAGACAGAGTAGTACAAGGGCCACATCATGACTTATCCTGTAATGCTATATGAAAATTCACCAAGAAAGGATAAATTTTACTGATGGGATTTTTTTATATCTAAACCAAACCAACACCAAGCAACAGTGGTGCCACACACCAGAGAGTGTGCAGAATATAGAGATGGATCATCCAAAAGCTTTTGCACAGTGTCAGGTCTACCTTCCTGTATGTGATGGGTTTTTATGTACTCAAAGAACAAGGGGAGTTCTCATCAAAGTTTAAATTATTCAAAAGGATTGATATTTTTGAAGGAGATTACTAAAAACCTGTGACTGATTTTTGGTTTTGTTGCTTTTGTGTTTAGATCAATATGAACTTTGTTTGACAGCTCGCAGTACAAGCTGTCAGGTACTTATCTTTCTTGCCCCTTTAGGTATTCTTTACATAAAATAAATATACAATATGGATTAGTTTTAATTTGGTACCCTTTCTGGCAGGTGGCAGATTGTCATTTGCTTTTGTTAGTGGTTCAACAAAAAAAATCTGAGGAGAAATGTTTCTCTCCCTAGGACTTCCCCCTCAAGCCGTATCAATTCAGTAACGTGTATTACCTCTCCTCATTAACTTTGCCTCATTAGTATTTTTGAAAAGCAGAGCTACAGCAATGTTGCAACTACAGCATGGAATTACAGTAAGACAGATAAGTCGCAGGTCTACATTTCTTCAACTTCTTCAGCACTTGTTTCTTATAAAGTACTTGTCTTTTAACATGAATGAAATAATAATAGCTTGAATTAAAGAACTTGGAAAAGTTCCTCTGGTGGTAAATAAAAACTTCTTGAGTTTAGAGACACTAGGAGGTGCTACAGAAACTGACTATACCTTACCTTCTGTATTTCTTTTAAACCACTCTGAAAGTGCAATCTAGTCCTCTGTTGGTCTTTGATATGTTTAGGTGTTACCGAATACTGTTGCTAAAATAAAATTATTTCTATTTTCTCTCTTAGATTGCAAATACCAAGGTTTTATAGAGTAATTTTTGAGACCAGTTATCCTAAAGATATTTTTGCAATACATTTGGTACGTCTTCTTGAGCCAAACAAATTTGCAAGTGTTAACATTTACCTTTGTAATGCAATACACTAACATAGTGTTTTATCCCCCCAGTGTCTATTTAATTTGTTTAGTGAAAGTGTACGTAGATCTATGCTGTAGCCAGAGAATATTGTATTGCTTGGCTGTCGTTTGTTATATTTCCAACAAAAACAAATGATATTCTTTCATTTGAATGAAATGACACAATCTGTAGCCAACTCATATTGTTTATTTGTTCTTTGTAATGTTAGACCTAAATGGATAAGGAATATACAATTTCTGAAGATACTTCTGTGGCTAGGAAAAACATTCTTGGCTTTCTGGTACTCAAACTTACATATTAGATATTACCTTTTTTGATCTATTGCTAAGCTTTCTCCTTTTCTTTTTCTTCTCCCTTTTTTCCTTTTCTTTTTCTTCTCCCTTTTTTCCTTTTCCTTTCTTTTCTCCTGAGATCCTGAGCAAATGGTACCAGCAAAAATGCAGTGCAAAATTATGTTACATAAACATTAAGTCGAATATGTGCTGATCAAAATCCACCACAAGAAAAGTAAATCTGATATAGATGTCATCATATCCACAGATTTTGGAGGTGCTAGCTCTGGCAGATTTGCATTGCAGAAGTTTTAATTTTTCCCTTGATTTTGCAACTATTGAATTAAGCTGCAGGAAAAGAAGGGAGTGTGCCTAATTTGCATATATACAAAGGATTTAGATAGGTTTTCATTCCAATCTCGGCGTCTGAGATCTTGGCAGTTGCATCTGTCAACTCAGTAATGTTACACCATTCTGATTTCACTTGTCAGCCTCTGGCACAGTTAGGACACAGTGGCCATTCTCTCCTCAGTCACTGATTTAGATGTTACTTGGGATAAACCTCAATCTAAGTCAGCCCCTAACTCAGCTGTGATGAGAGCCTCTCCATTAGTTATGAAGAGCTAACCAAAGAAGGGTCAGTCACAGGATTTCTGCTTTATCTGTTCTTGATACTTTACTCATTTCCCACCATGAAAAGAGCTTCATCTGCCTCCTTTCCCGTATGTGTTATCAAATGACTTTGGTAAATCTC
Source organism: Numenius arquata (assembly GCF_964106895.1). NCBI lineage: Eukaryota > Metazoa > Chordata > Aves > Charadriiformes > Scolopacidae > Numenius > Numenius arquata. Next base: position 5,337,238 of record NC_133588.1, on the reverse strand, counting down.
TCTTTAAGAAACTTTATGCCAGATGTTCTTCCAGTGCTAGTTTTTAAATGGTTCTGGCTTGGTCACAATGTCTCTGAACAAAAGTATTATATAGTAGAAACACCCAAAAATCATAGCTGATGCTGAAGTCTTGAGGGATAAATAAGGCATTGGTATTTCATATTTTTTAGCTAGTTTACTATTATTAACACTCCGCAATTTGCAATTGGAAAGTCTCATGATTTACTACATTAACTACACATGCCAGGGAGATAGTTAATGCAATTTGCGTTCAAGTATCCTACAGGTGACAGTCTATAGTAACGGAGCTATAACTTTGTGCTAAAGTTGCAGTCAAAACATGCATTTCCAATATGAATAAGCATTACAAAAAAAGAATCACAGAATCATAGAATTGCCTAGGTTGGAAGGGACCTTTAAGGTCATCTAGTCCAACCGCGTTAGTCACCTAACCCTGACAAAACCCATCACTAAACCATATCTCTAAGCACTATGTCAACCCGTCTTTTAAATACCTCCAGGGCTGGTGACTCAACCACTTCCCTGGGCAGCCTGTTCCAATCCTTAATAACCCCTTCCGTGTAAAAATTGTTTCTAATATCCAATCTGAACCTCTGCTGGTGCAACTTGAGGCCATTTCCTCTTGTCCTACCTGCCTGTTACTTGGGGGAAGAGACAGAGCCCCACCTTGCTACAACCTTCTTTCATGTAGCTGTAGGCAGTGATAAGGTCTCCCCTCAGCCTCCTTTTCTCTAGGCTAAAGAAGTCAGGCAAGTTACTTAATTCATCTTTATAGGTGGTACTTTGTGACTGGAAATCGTGTGGCCTAATTGACATAGAAAAACAATTTTACATGTGGATGGGATGATACTTTCTTTAATGAAATGATACATATCTTCTGGTAATTCATAGCTAAATTGGTTCACCTCAGCTCTCAGAGGCACCTGTAATTTAATTTTAATTCACAATGAATATGTGCTCTTTAAAAGGTGAAACTAAGTCATTTGGATCTTGACACAGAAATACAGCCATCTCCAGTCCTGTGCAAAATAACAGAGCTGTTGCTGAATGAATCTTTGTCACCACAAGGTCACTTTTTGGTGTATTGCAATGCTAATTTGAAATGCTGGAAAGAAAACGGGCAGCATCATGCCCGTCATCTCTAGTGACATATAGGCAGCTGCCTTATGTCAGTGCTGCCTGGAGCCAGGTGTGCCTGTACCACCGACACGAGACGTCTCCACCTCTGCACCCAGCGTTGTGCAGTGCCACGGGGTGGGGATTAGGTGTGGGTTAATTTTCAGGCTGATAGCAATATCAGAGAATGAAGCATCAGAAATGTTTTATACATGTAGTATATAAGATGCCCCCACATACCTCATAAAATCATGAAGCGAATTAAATTATATCAGTATAGTATCTTCTGTTTGCACTTGGGATTCCAGTATTAGAGCATGTGCAGAATACAAAAAAATCTGATGTACAATGTTTAATCTTCTTTTACTTGTTATTTAATTTTGCATACGAATGTACAATGCAATACAACAAATATTAAATGTATATACTAAAATATACGAATTCAAAACGCCATTTATTTTATCAATTGCTTAAGCTCATTTGATCATAAGGGACAGGGAGACCAAACAGCTATAAAAGAGCTCCATTTTCTATCAACTGAACCAAATCCTCCTTTGATCTGTTAATCCCAAGTTTATAAGGTTAGGAGATAAGCAAGCGTAACTAAATTCCTTTTTCTTTTTGTCCACCTAATAGTCTATGAAGCAAAGCAAACATAATAAGCTTCTTTGCTGCTTTTCAGCCTCTTCTTGCTGAATAATTCAAAAAGTGCATTACAGGTTTTATGAGTACAACTGTACACACAAGCAATGTTCCATGATTTTTTGCATGCCTCAAATTTGCATATATTATATTTTTATTTTGCATTTCTGACACAGAAGCTGACTGCCTACTCGTTCTTGGCTTTTTATTAGGTCTTTGATGCTTGCTGGAGGAGAAGGCCTCTTTTGTCTCTGATAGCCTTAAGGCAGATCTAGGTTAGCAAGAAAGCCAGAGGTTTCAGGCTTGTTAAATGTCACAGTAATGGCTGTCTTTACGCATTGAAATACCAGCCTTCTTCTTTATAGGAAAATGAATCACATTACCACCAAGGGAAGGAAAGCCTTTGTTGGAGGAGACTGCTAGTCTGCTACTTAAGAAGGGGATTTAATTTTCCCCTCCAGGCTTTTTGGCCAGCCCACTACAGTTGCCCTTGTGGAACTCTGATATCATAGCATGCAAAGGATAGCAAACAAGAAAGAGCAATTAGCCATTAATCATACTCATTTTGCATTGGATGGACAGAGCTTTTAAAATACTGTATATATTCAGTACTTGAGCAAGAATAGCCTGTGTGGACAACACACGAATGTGTACGATTTTATTCTTGCATTTTGGATAAGCATTTCTTGTTTAATTCTTATTCAACATCACTGAGCTGGTGTTATGCATAGTACTTTTTATTAAACCTTTCTCATAAGTTATAGTGCACAGAGAATTAAATTGAGGGTTTATATTGCCTACAAAGTGCCCATTTTTCATTGCTCATGAAAGTGGGTGGATTACTTTAAATAAAAATGTAGGAACTGCAATATTAATTCTGCAAACAAAAACTTGATTGAAATATTTGATTATAATGTTGTTTTATACTTATGGTTTTTATCTGTTTCATAAAACAAATAATGGGTGATTAAATTACTATGTTGTTACATATATAATGAAATGTTTATCTAGATAAATATATACTTAGACTTTGTATTTAATTACATTGGTATATAGGGAATTAAACTTTTTTAAACTAAATAAAACTGTGTATATATATTCATTGTTCTGTCAAATACTATTTTGGTAGAAAGCAGAATTAAAGGTGTTTTTATTCATTAAATAACAGCATTAGCATGTGTGCTGGGCGTGTGTTAGAAAAAGTAAGTTTGTCAAGACCTTTTGCGTTCAAGACCAATTTGATAAAAAAGAAAATACTATCGGTAGGCTGTGATCTGTTTACTTCTAGTTCCCGGGTCCTTTAAGTTCCTTGCAGTAGTAGATCTCATACTTCCATTCGAAACTGGTATTTTTATGTTAAATGAAGAAACTTCGCTATTCTGCTTTTTCACTCATATACCTTTGGATGAACTTGACATTGTAGTAGTAGTAGCTCCTTTATCTGAAAAGAAAAAGCATTAAAGCATCTGTCATTTAATCTAGCAAAACAGCTTCATTTGAATGTGGACCCAAGTACTTGGATCCAAACAATATCCTTTGCTTTCTGAGCTGTAGCAACTGCCTTACGCTTTTTGGACTTGATTTATGACCTTTCCTATGCTTCATCCTGTAGGGCTGAAAGAAAAGCTTTTAAGAAACAAAAAGTGTCGGTGCTTGCATGTCCTACATCCTGATCTGTGTGTGTGTGCTTCTGCTTTCCACAGTGTCCAGAGCCTCCCTGGGCTTTGGTTACTGAGAATGATGTGGTCACCTCATGTTTGAACCTGTATCTAGACAGATGCCCCCACGTGACGTTTGTGTATGCATTTTCCTGGTAAGGAAACCAAGACATCACAATATTATTTTCAATTACTAATGACATTGTTCCTTGACCTTTGCTAGTCCATGTAAGAGGCATGCGATATCGGTCTTAATTATGATAGAATTGACAGTCATATGGTTAAGATTTTTGAGATCCAGTGAATTAGTTCCTAGCTCTCCTACAGTGCTTCTGAGTGATCTTTGGCAAGTCACTTGTGTTAATGTATTGGTTCCCTAACTTTAAAAGAAAAAAGGTTAATGACTTCTTAATCCCCATGGAACAATGTTTTCTGGATATACCATGAAAGAAGTAGATTTAAGGAGAAAAAGTGAATTTAAGGGGGTGACCTTGTTTTCCACCTGAAAAGTTTTGTACTCTTAAACCACACTTTCCAAACACACAGGCTAGAAATTTGGTAGAAAAGAAAGCAGAAGCTCAGTCCCTCATAAGATGATTCCAAAACATAAGATTTTAAGGAAAATATCTACAGGCATGAAACTCTCAAAGACACGTTTGGCAATATTTTAATTACTTGTGCTCAGATTTCTTGTCCAAGAAAGCAAAATGAGTGCTGAGTTGTCTCCTTTCAATACTTCAGTCCTGTGACCCGTGCAAAAGCGAATGCTAGTTCATTTTTACGTACTGTAGTAATTCAACATTATCTCAGCTGTCCTGAATGAACAGAGTTCAACGTGTGTCTCCTGAGGTTTGGGACGATATACTGTATGCGTTTTGCGTTCATAGGTACAGCTGCACTTCCTGCGGCAGCACTGACACCCGAACCAAATCCAAACTCATCCAGCCTTGAGCATGTCCTCGTCACAAAGCAAGGACATGACAAGTGCCTTCCTTCTCGGCTCTTTTGCAGTTGTCCGTCTCTGGTTTGTAAGTACCCACGTCTTTTTATAACAAGAGGGACTTGCTCTTGGATGACCCTGCTATTTTAGACATTTTAGTGCTACTGGCAACGCCACTGTTAGAAATAGCAAACCAACAGGTTACGTACAATGTTGAAAATGAGGAAATGCTATATTGGCAGAATTGCTATTCAGTTAAATCATTGTAGCCCACTGTATCATATGAGTTACCCCTTTGGCGAATACATAGAATCATAGAATTGTCTAGGTTAAAAGGACCTTTAAGATCATCTAGTCCAACCATCAACCTAACTCTGATTAAAAACAAAACAAAACAAAAAAAATCCCCCAAAAACCCAACCAAACAAAAAACACACCCCCCCCACACCGATCACTAAATCATGTCTCTAAGCACTGTGTCAACCTGTCTTTTGAATACCTCCAGGGCTGGTGCCTCAACCACTTCCCTGGGCAGCCCATTCCAAGGCTTAATAACCCTTTCAGTGTAAAAATATCCAATCTGAACCTCCCTTGGTGCAACTTGAGGCCATTTCTTCTTGTCCTACCACTAACATAAATGGATATTTTTTTTTCATAGCTCCTCTCTGTCTTGTAAAAGATTAAAATAAAGAGAAGATATTAAAGCAATTTTGTAGAGCGCCTATATGTGAGTTTTCTGATCCTTGAATTACAGAATTTAGAGCTTACTTGAGGAATATTGGCACAGGATTTTCATCAATTGGTGTGAATTTGAAGGCATAATAGATTGTAATACAATAATCTTATTTTTTGTTAGTCATATTGGCCTGTCTTATTGAATTTTTTTTAAAATGTGCAACTTTGATGAGTGTAGCTTTGAATGTTTCCTGATGGAACAGAAACATCTGGTGTCCAGTTCTGTCTTGTGCAATGACCCATTGTGTATGCGTGGGTATTTTCTTTTTTAGATGGCCTATTTCCAGTATATTGAGGTGGGAGGAAATTCTTAAAGTGTACATTTAATTAGCATACTTGCTTGCTGAAGTTCTTGTAGCAGAGTAAATTATACCTGTCATATTGTAATGCACTAAGACTAGTTTTCTCTAAATATTGCATGCTATTATTTATTTTCATTTTCTTTCATTTCAAACTATTTATTTTTCTTTAAAGCTTTTTTTTTACTTATTCACCACGTAATTATATTTTTCTACCTGTCTATAACATTATTCAAAATGAACAAGTATATGTCTTTCTCCCTTTGCTTAGCTATTTTTTTTAAAACTTTTTTTAAAAAAATTCTATGCAAGGACAGATTACTTGACTTTCCCTCAATATACTACTGGTGCTTATTATAAATAAAGTCAGTAAAGGCTTTAATTATTGTGTTCTGCAGAATTTACTAAATACTTCCTACTGTTATTTTGATTTGACCTGAACAAAGTGGTATAAACTATGATGAAAATGATTGGGAAACACCTTATAAGTAGCTTTCCAAGAAAAGTGTGTTAGACAAATATCTGTCACTATTTTAATATATAAATTTTAGTTGTATGTAAATCTGGCCAATGTGGGATTATGCAGGTTTTGTAGTAATTTACAGCGTTTTGCAAAAAAGGTTATCCCTCTAAAGATACAGTCCTGCAAATGGTGTTAGGGGGAAAAGTCAGGGTAGACAGTTTGTTTAAAAACAGTAATAAAAAAGTCATGAGAAGAGTATTGCTCTTGTCAACTAGGCATAGTTACTAACTCAGTGCTAGAAACTACACAGATAAAACGTTATTGGAAAAGTATAGCCTGAGCAAAAAAAACTCTAAATAAAGACTTTTTTCCCCTGAAGTAATAAATAACTTGAGTTCAAAATGAACAGATTTTTTCAAACATTTAAGTTCACAGGTTTGCCCTTATGGGAAGGAAGTTAATTGAAGTTACTTGTCAATTTTGGTTCAGGGGGTTGGTTTCTTTCTCCATCATATCTTTTTTAAAAAAAAATGAAGACTTGGTATTGGCTTTGAAATAGGAATGCACTTCTAAAATTGTATTTTAAAATGGCTTTTTAAGGTGGTGTTGAATTGATTCTTTGAGTTGGTGGGTTTTTTTTAAAGTATTGGAAAGTGGAAGGCGTCGGCCCAGATTTGTAAATAATTTTGAAGAACTCTCTAGCCTACCAAAAACTAACATGTGAATTCTTTTCACAATTTCCACTTCCTAACTCCTGATCTGTTACAAAATACTATTTTTGTTTAAGCTTTGGAGAGTGAAATGAGAGGCAGATTATTTGAGGAAATGTTTTCTTATAAATAAAATGCTCAGTACTAAAAGTGATTGTACTTGTGGGGAAAAAATACTAGCTAATTAGGAATTATTAGCTGTATCAGCCTCCAATCATGGAGCTACAAAGGGTGTGGTATCAGCTTACAAATACTCAGGCAATTCTTTTTAGAACAGTGAGCCAGTTACAGTAAACCTGTGTTTCTTGTAATAGTATTCCTGAGATGATAGTATTAAAAAAAAAAATAATCTGTTGAAGTCAACAAAGAAGCTTCCAGAGATTTCAAAGTCTTCTGGATCAGGATCATCAACCATGAAGTATAAGTGAAACACAGTCAAATAATCTACCCTTGCATAGAATACATTTAAAAAATAATAATAATAAAAAAAAGCTAAGCAAAGGGAACAACCATCATACTCATACATTTTGAATAATGTCGCAGACAGGTAGAAAAATAGGACTAGGGTAGTAAAAAGAAAAATAAAAATTAAAGACAGGGAACTGAAATAATAAAACCTAATATTTACATTAAAGGATATTGTGAAATATTTTTTCCATAAGAAAGGAAACTCCTCACTGAATGTTAGCTGTCTGTACGACAGTGTATAGCCCCTCTCCTCCTACTCTGAAAAATTGCTCACCCATAGCAAATGCATGTAATTACAGAACACGGGTGCTGAGTAGCTGTCACGTTATTTAGTTTGAATAGGGGGAAAGATAACATCCAACATGTTTATTTTTTGAACTAGAGAATAAAATACGCATACTTGCTGTGAAATGCTATAAGATGCATCAAGTTCTGGTCTTGCTAGTTTTGACCATGTTTAATCATGTGTCCCCATATTTTCATACTGAAGAACAAGTGAGTTTAAAGCAGCATTCAAATGGTCAATACTTTTAATAGAAAACAATAGCTGGTTAAAATCAGCTTCAAATCTTGTATGGATCAAAAAAGCAGAAAATCTGATATCTGCAATATGTCCCACGTACAGAGGGAGACACATACATGTCTCTCTAAATATCAGATGACCTATTTTTGGCATGCTTTAGTTCCATAGTTTAGATAATGGTCTTGGGATACTGTTACGCAGTTGGACTGTTGTGCTACAACCTAGGAATGGCAACAAAGCTCTTTTAAAAGGACAAGGATTTGCAAATGCTATGCAAATTTATAGTATTTTCATATTTCATATTTCTGGTGTTTTTAAAATTAAGGCTAAAATTCGTGCCTAGAAAAACTGAATTTTGAGCCTTCATCGCAATGAAATTGTTTTTTTTACATTGGGCAAAACCTGCTTGCACTGTCGCTCCACCTTGTTCAGCTTCTACATTACTTGACTAATAAATGTGCATGGACCTTGACTCCAGTGAATCTGCCATCCCTTCTCTTCCTCTTGAGAGCTCCCAGTCCCTCAATTTTGCATTTACCATCTTCAGAGCTCTATGAGATATGGTGAGTTGTCTTTCGTAGAGAGAGTGAAGGCAGAGTGAAACCTCAGTGCCAAAACCTTGTGCCTTGCCTTATGTAGGCACGGGAGTGTCTCCTTTTTCCTTTGTAAGAGGATTTTCACTCTTTCTCCAACAAGCAGTGGAGAACCAAGTGGACATTCTGGTATATTCTCCTATGTGGAGTCAACTTCAAGCTCGGCTTTGCCTTGTTCCGAAACTAGAAAAGAACCTTCTTTGTTCTGTGGTCTTACAGGAGTTTCCTGCAGTGCTGGAAGCATTGGGAGCTCCCGTGCCAATGTTGGGCTACTAGTGTTGAGATGAAGAGGGGAGCAGGGGAGGGTATTCTCACTCTTCTTGCTGCCAAAATGCTACAGGTAAAAGTCAGGGAAGAAAGGATCTCTGTGCTAACAAAGGCAACCAGAGGAAAGTCTTTGATGAAACGGGAACCAGGACTGTAAAGTATAAATACACAGCCAAACCCTTTCAGCGTTACTTCCCCTTGCATATGATCTGTTCAGATATGAGAGAGGCGTGCTGAAAAGAGAGTTGTCCTTCAGCAGAATTGAAAGATGTCTTCCAACAGGAACATAACCCCTTTGTGTTCCTTCCTCCCCCTCTGTCTTCTCTTGCAGTATGCAAATCTTTTTTTTTTTTTTTCCCCTCTTTTCTTGCACAGCTTGATACGTGATTGGTTCTCTCTTTCAACACAAATGACTGTAGATAGATTTTTCTATTTATATTCGATATCTATGCCTTGGTTCTCAAACATAGAGGGAAAACAATATAGTTCTGCCTGTAGGAGATTGAATTTGTAAATATATATTAGTTTGGAAATACAATGAGAGATAATAAAATATTCAAAAAGCAGCCTGCTCTTGTGGGATATTATTCTGCACAGCCAGGGAGCAGATTAATGACACTACACAGGAAAAAATAAGATATGCACCATAAAATATGGATTGGAGTAGCTATGTGGAACCTAAAATTCCAGTCCTGACAGCCTATGAAATGTGTGTTTTTACAAAGTTTATCAGCTTAAATAGCGACACTCAAAAGCAGTCACTATTTAATTGGGAGACATGGAATTTTCTGTCCTAGGCAGCTAACCACCAGGAGCAAGAATTGTGCCTTATTCTAGGTGTGAGTGGTATTGTCCTCCTGAATAAGATTTAGGGTTATTAAGTCCATCTTGGGTAAATTTTGAAGGTGTATTTTTATTTGTGGTTTTTTTTTCAGGAAAATGTTCTGAAACATACCATCTAGAGGATGGGTGTGAGCATGTTGCGAAAATGTTGTTATATTTGTCTTAATTTCCATTTAATTTTATATTTCAGAATCTAGGCTGCAATCTTTAAGTGCCCTCAGGTAGGAAAAGGTAGAAGAAAATTGTCAGAAGCGGACTTACTTTTGCTGGTCCCCAGCCGTGTGCCAAGGACACTGCGCTACTCCGGGGTGAACCTGAGGCTTGTCTGCTTTTTCTGCTTGCCAGCTGGCTACCGACCTCTCCCTCTTGCCACCTTCTGTCTTAAATTCATACAGGACAATTTCCAGTGTATGATAAAGGTGGGAAGTGTGGTGGTCATTTGGAACGTTTGAATGAAATTAGAAAAAGAAACAATTGGGACTTAGCAAGGTCATATCTTAACTACATTTTCAGTTTGGATGAAATTTGGCATAGAGCTCCCCCTCCAAATTCTTCAGCCCAGTTTGCACTTTAACACTACAGGCAGTTAGATGTGGCATTAGCAACAGTATTTTGCAGATGCCTGTGTCCTTTAGGCACTGCTAATGGCACTACTTGTAATTCATAGATTCATAGATTGGTCCAGGCTGGAAGGGACCTCCATAGGTCATCTAGTCCGACCTCCCCGCAGTCAGCAGGGACACCCCCAACTAGACCAGGCTGCCCAGGGCCTCGTCGAGCTTCACCTTGAATATCTCAAGGGAAGGGGCCTCAACCACCTCCCTGGGCAACCTGTTCCAGTGTTCCACCACCCTCATAGTAAAGAACTTTTTCCTAATATCCAATCTAAATCTCCCCTTCTCCAACTTCAAACCATTGCCCCTCGTCCTGTCACTGCAGGCCTTTGTAAAGAGACCCTCCCCAGCCTTCCTATAGCCCCCCCTCAGGTACTGGAAGGCCGCTATGAGGTCTCCCCGGAGCCTCCTCTTCTCCAGGCTGAACAACCCCAGCTCCCTCAGTCTGTCCTCATAGCAGAGGTGCTCCAACCCCCTGATCATTTTAGTGGCCCTCCTTGGACCCGCTCCATCAGGTCCCTGTCCTTTCTATATTGAGGGCTCCAGACCTGCACACAGTACTCCAGGTGAGGTCTCACCAGAGCAGAGTAAAGTGGCAGAATCACGTCTATGGATCTGCTGGCAACACTTTTGATGCATCCCAGGATGAGATTGGCCTTCTGGGCTGCAAGTGCATATTGCCTGCTCGTCCATCAGCACCCCCAAGTCCCTTTCCTCAGGGCTGCTTTCTAATACCTCATCCCCCAGTCTGTATTTATACCGAGGATTTTTTCGGCCCAGGTGCAGAACCCTACACTTGCTTTTGTTGAACCTCATGAGGTTCATCCAGGCCCGCCTCTCCAGCCTGTCCAGGTCCCTCTGGATGACATCCCGTCCCTCTGGTGTATCAACAACACCACACAGCTTGGTGTCATCTGCAAACTTGCTGATGGTGCTCTCAATCCCTCTGTCTATGTCATTGATAAAAATGTTAAACAGTACCGGTCCCAGCACGGACCCTTGAGGGACACCACTTGTCAGTGCTCTCCATCTGGACATTGAGTACCACCCTGTGGGTGCGACCATCCAGCCAATTCCTTATCCACTGAACAGTCCACCCATCAAATCCATATCCCTCCAATTTGGAAAGCAGCATGTTGTGAGGGACCATGTCAAAGGCCTTACTGAAGTCCAGATGAAGCTTGCTTGAAATTTCCTGTTAGAAAATACATCTAAACTCTTGCTGACAACTTTCCCAAAATTCCATAGCTGGGATTGAAAACTTCCTTTCAAGACATCTACTTTTACCTGACTTTTCCCCCCTTAAATTTGCACCAAAATTGGTGCGCTATTTTGAGAATCAGGTAGAGAGGAAGATCTTTGCCCATAATAAAAAAAATCATGATCCTGACGTTGAAAAATTGACTGGCTCCAAGATGGTGATCCGGGATGCAAAATTCAGTGGGGAGAACAGTGTTGGTGTTTTGTGTCAGTGTCGTGCGATTTATTATCGCTGTGGACAGTCACTAGATCTGGGGAGTGTCAATACATTTGTGAAACTTGCTCATTCTACAAAGCCAGGCAGAGGCCTCCATTTAATATTCTTTGGATCTGCACTTCCTTTGTAATCGCAGTTCTGGACTGCTGAGGGCCAGGCAGTGTCTGTGTCTGAACGCCTGAACCCAGACAGCAGGAGGAAGGGAGGATATTTTTCTTGTGCTCTAAATAATACATCTGTGAGACCCAGGCCAGGTAGGGGGAGGAAGCAGCACGGTGCAAGAGTAATAGAGTGGGACGCAGATGGGAGAGTTAGAAAAGGACAGGAAAAACATGTACCTATTCAGGAGCTGTTTGAATTATGGTTGTACCCACAGACCTGTGTTTGATAAGCCCCTTTTTAAGAATGCTTAGACTTTTCAACTTTTTAATGTAAGGCTTTTTAACGCTCTCTGTCTTTACAGTTATTTATAATTGTGTGTGTGTGTATGGGTATACACAGAAATATACACAAGTACACAAACATAATTAATTTGATTTAATAAGAGGAAAGGATTAGAACTAGGTAATAAGTTTTAATAAACTTTCTTCTTTTCCTGATGAATTTTTGTAAGTGAGCAGCTGTCTTAAACATTATAATCGTGAAGCATTTCAGTTTAGTTGATGTATTTTTCAAGGCATATGTAGATTTTGAAACTATGTATTGTTACTTTTTAACAATTTTTAAAATGTTTTATTTGGGGAAAACTTTTTAATTATGAATGATTTTAGTCTCATGTTATCATAGTCTTCTAAGTCTCCCAAAATCATAACATATTTCAAAGCATAAACCCAAGCATTTTTTTACAATCCTTTTGAAATTGTTTCTTCTGTTCTCATAGTGACTTGCCTTCCTCTTCCTTCTTCTGAATACATTTCCTCTGTGCCACTGTATCAAAGAATTCTTTTTCTTTTTGCTGATTGTTTATATATTTGAAGATATTTAAAGAGGAAGTAAGAACTCTGTACATGTAATTAAAGGCCTATCTATGGACTTCTGCTTTTGAACTTCGGTTCTACTCATGGGTAGATGTAAGCTGTTTCCTCATGCCAAGTAACAATGATAAGATCAAAATGAGATTGGCTTGAATACTGATAGGTACACGTGGTTTTAAAACTTGAATTGTCTAGTGCATGGTTTCTGGATAATCTTTGGGAGTTGAGAATATATATGCTTTCTTTGAACTGTGGTACAGATATAATCCTTTACTTAAGACATTACTGCAAACAACAGTTAAATCAGACAGTGCTAAATCTTCTAGAGCTGCTCAAAAGTGCTCTATAGCATCAGTATGGGATTCTTATAAGTGCCAATAGGTATAACATACCTAACTCCCATTGAATGGATGTCTTTTGAGGTGTCTGATGATGGAATGACCCAAATCATTGGTGACTTTCACAGATCTTGAGTGGAGAATAAATTTATGAACACAAGAACAATTTACTAAGGGGAGTTGAAATGGAAATGAAACAGATGTTGGCAGAGCAATAAAACATCTCATGAGCTGTGTATCTTTCTGAGGCAGATCTATAGCTGATATAAATTATTTTAACTTGATTGTAGTCTGTTTTAAATGAATGGAGCTAATGCTGTCTTATATTACCTGAGGATCTGAACCAATCTTTTATTTTCAGTTTTATTTTTTGTCAGTGTCATGCTTGTGGTGACGTTTTGTGTGGATTTGGAGATATTTGTAGAAAGCAAACTAGGAAATTATATATAATGATTAATTTAATAACCTTTATTACTCCTTCATTATATTTCTCCAGTGTAATAATAAAAGAGAAGTGCTGGTAGAATGTAATGGTAAATTCTGATAAGCAGTTTTTATAAAATACTGGCAATTGCTCCTATCTGTAAGATAGCTAGAAGTATCTGGAAACACCTAAATAAAAAGATTTATCTTGCTTGTGAACTAAATATTGATGTCCTCCTGTGGACAACATCTTCCACTAATATTAGCTGATGTATCCCATTTTGCCTCACCTGATGATATGAAGCAGCATGTTATAAAATGCCTTTCTGTTGATACTGGGAATCTTCCTGACATCTGCAGGGGTTTAATAATACCTCTTCATCATTTGCTTTCACGTACACCTATACAAACTCATTGTCTTCATCTTGTGCTTAGAGAAGCAGTTGTGAAAACTCATTATATTTAATACTATTACAAGGCAAAAAAAGATAGTAGCAATTCTGTTTGCTTGAGGCATAAAAATAGTCCTGTTTGCATTGTGTTAGCTATATGGTCCTGCGGGGTAAAATGCAGCAAAAATGAGTTCTTGGAGTTCAATAAAGTAACTGGAGTTCCTTGCAATCTCTGTGGCAGGATAGCTTTTCTTTTTTTGAGAGAAAGTTGGTGTCACTTTTATACATCTAAACCATTATTTCAGACCAGAACTAACTCTTCTTTTAGCAAACTGAAGTCATATTTAATCCTACTGTAACTATTTCTGCTTTGTTGATGACAACAACAACTAAACCCAGAGTTTATAACAGCAAATATATTTCTGTATTGAAAACAAATTCCTGCTTTACTGGGGAAAGCTACTAGTTGTTTCATGAGTAATTTCATAGATAAATTGTCACAAAAACCTGCTGCTACTTCTGCAACAATTATGGTAGAATAAGAAGAGGGGAAAAAACGAGGATTTCAAGGGAAAGAATTTTCTTAGGAACTGGATCTGCATGTTTAGAGCAGAATTCCTGACAGCCTAGCAGCGTTCAGTCTGCAAATATTGATACAAGGAACAGGAGAATTTAAATGGAGGAAAAGTGGGTAATTTGGTTTCAGTATGAAAGAAGATGCTTACTTCTACAACTCTATGAAAAATAACAAACTGCCACTGATAAATTGAATTAGCATCTTTTAGAAGGTAGTGGGAACTGCTTCTGGAAAAGGTTGACTAATTATATATTAGTTCTGTGAACCACCTGCCCAACTGTTTGCAGAACTGAAGAGAAGGTCAATGCTACAACTACTGTCCTCTTGTGTTTGTACTGGCTCAAGGAACTAATGTTTTAAGGATTCAAGCAACAGCAAACGCATGTCACATGAAAGATGATCAGCTGAGCAAAATTATTCCATGGAGCAATCTGTTTAGAAAAAAAAGAGGATAAACTTGGCATCTAATGAAAAATAAGCCTCAGTTAGTACAGTGGTGCTGTAATGGAGATAATAATAGTAATAATTTAGAGAGGAAATCAGCAAGAGAAGCAGGCTCCTGAATTTTATGAAGTCTGTCTTGTACAGTTTTTAACCTAGTAGGCAAGGCTATTTCTTTAAAGTATTTATAGATAGGTATTTATAAAGTACCCTGCATAATATTCAAGGATTAACTGACCTAAATTTTCACTGTTAGCAAACCTATAAATAAGTATTTTTCTCTGCTTTTAAAAATAGTTCAGATTTATCCAGGTAACTTTGCCAATCTGTTGTACAGGTGTCAATACACAGGCTTTTGCATTTGTGGGTTGGTGTTTGAGATGCTTCTGAATTCTTTCTTTCCACCTGCTTCTGGATTTTGGACTCTCGGTTTCGCTGCCTTTTGTTCCTATACCAACGGTGAGCTATGCTTAGAGAGAACTACGGCTTGTATGAGATAAATAGAACAGTTCGACCACTTTCAGATTGAAAGATGAGAAAATCTCAGTTCTATTGCATGTAAGACGGGCCAAAATGGAAACCCCGCTGGGCAACATATGCATTTTTATGGCTAATTGTTGACCTCCTTTCTTCTATACACGAATGGATAGAAGAAGAAGACAGGATTAAAAGATTAGTTATGTCAGTTCCTTTTGGTTCCACTATTTTACTGCTGTTTTATTAAATCAAGCTACTGACCAAACGCCTCGTTTCCCCTTCCTGTGAAGGGTGTTCCTTCATGCCTACAATTGATTTTCACACTTTAATCAAAGACTATTCAAATCTTTCAATGGAAAACTCAGGTATGTTTCACGGACTTAAAAAAAAAAAGAATAAAATGAAAAACTCTTACATTCTAGTCATGCGTACCTGCGTGCCCATCTGTCGACACTTCGCTGTTCTGGCACGTTTGGCGATAAAATGATAGAATATCCTGAGAGGAAAGGGACCCACGAGGGTCATCGAGTCCAACTCATAATGAATTAAATAATTAAGTAAGCCTATCCTGCAGCATGATACGGCAAAACAAAACTAATGACAAAGCATAAAATAATTCATGTTAAGCAGGAGCAATGTATTGGCTGAGCTTACTCACCTTCGACAACGGAAGCACCCAGTGTCATAGCTATTGTGATATGTCTTGCAAGTGTATCCTGAAGTACATTTGGCAATGGGTGTAAGAACTCCTTCATTTACAATGGGATGAATAATAATAATCCCTGAAACATAATGTCTATGTTTTACCATCAGGTTTTAGCCAAAGTAACGCTGACATAACATAACGTAGTGGAAGACCTGAAACATCTCTATGCATGAGTGTGGGGGGTTCGTGGATGCAGATGGTACTCAGAAAGCTTACTTTTGAGATTATGAGGTCGCTAAAAATGTGTCCCATTTCAATTTTAATATTTTAGAAGTTTACTAACTCGCATCATCTATTGTAAGGCTTTGATCTTGTAAGTACTGGCACTGTGCACAGCAGGAGCATTTGATTTAGGGTAAGTGCATACGGTGACTGCCACAAAACTCAAATGAAATTAAACAAGCAGCTGAGGGCTCTGTGTTATTAGAAATCTTGAGCTTCTTGTATACCTCTTGTTCTCAGCAATATTAGGTAGGAAATGAATATGGAGTATGAACAGGGAAAAGGCTATATAAATCTGTAAGCTTAGCCTTCAGCTGACAAAGGAGATGCCAGCTTACGTGCTTCTGTTTGCAGTGTAGCCGCCCCACAGTTCTTTCCTGAACGTTGCAGTGCATTTCTTACCTTATCTGCTTTTCTCAACACCTTTTAACTTAACTGTACATCCCACTGTCTATTCCCAAACGGTATAAGAGTGAGTTCTAGCTAGTAATTTCCGACTGCCTCCCTCCTCCCTTTCTGAACAATTATTTGGCTTTCTTGGTTATACCACTTACTGTGCCCCAGCATTCACAAAGGCGAAGCAATTAATTCAAAGACCCAAGCACATGCTGTACACTAGAAAAGCTGCTATTATTTGCAATCACTTCATTTGCTGAAACTAGAAATTCAAATCTCTACAAAGCTCTACTGCAAATAGTATTCACAGACCTTTATGGTTTAGCTTATTCTGTCGTTTTAAATGGTATATCTGCATTCAGTGGACAAACTACCTTTTTGTGAATTCAGCAGCGGTACTTTGTCATTCTAAAGAAAATTACTCAAAGGACTACAGTATGATAGTCATTTATCAGCAGTGCTACTGTATGGGATTGCGGATTGTCTTATATCTTCCTACCACAGAAGTGTCTGCTTTGCTTTCTCATTATTTTATCCCTTTGCTTATAGGCATGGTAGGAAATTAGGATATTTTACTTATAGCTAGTGATGATTGTTATTTTTATTCACAAAAGGCAAGGACTGGGAAGTTATTAAACTTATTCTCTTGAGTGAAAAAGATAATCATCACTTCATCATTTTTCGTGACTAAGATTCTCCATTTGCTTCACAGAATTACTGTAGTCAAAGGAGGGCTGTGTTTTGGGGCTTAAATTAGCATGACCATTAAGGAGATTCAGATCAACGGCTGCTGATATAGATATGATATGTTTAGTACTATTTCATTCTCATGGAAATGAGTTATTTTCCTGTACAGTGCCCACATATAAGATAAACATAATTCCATACTGACATATGAATAGCTGTTCATTACTATAACATTCTAAGGAAAAGTACTTTGTCTCTTTACGGTGGCATATGGCTGGAGGTTTAGGATACAAAACTACAGCTCTTGAATAGCTTGTACTAAATGAGCTTTTTCAGCTATTATTTCCAGCATTGTGAATAATCTTGTAGTCTGAATAGAAATACCCCTCTGCCGTAGTTATCATTAGCTAATGCTTTTCATACATTAACATTTACATGACAAAATTACATCAACATCTTTGGCTTAGGCACTCCATTAACTAACTTGATTCTAGTTGTCGCTCTGTGTAGTTTGCCTTTCATTCAATCCTGTTTACAGAAATGAAGGGTCATTTGAACATCAATCTGATTTAACGTATCCTATGAAGTACCTACTAAAATATCACTATCCACAATATATAAATCGTAAGTAAACTTGTACATCAAATCCTCCTAGGGCACAGTGCACTTGACCATACATTGTTTGAATTATTTAAATTCTCTTCTTAGTGATTTATTTTCTCAAAATTGGTAACTGCCAGCAAAATATGCACAACAAAAAGTACTCCTCACAACCCTTACCTATTCACAAATCCTTCTCGAGTTATACAATATCCTTCTGGTTTTGCTAAGCTTTGCTATAAAATGCTTTTATTTTTGTTTTTCTCTCCTTTAAATTTCTTGTTGCTTATTAAATTTTTCAGTTTTAAAGTACTGTATGTTGCTTCTTTTCCTCCTTTGTTTACTCCGCACAGTTTTGAACTCTCAAGTGTATCATCTGATGTGAGCAAGTTTTTGTTTTCCTTTGCTTGACATCTTTTTGCTGGTTTAAGGCTTTCTTTTACACTGGTACAAGAAAAAAAAGAAAAAAAGAGGAAAAAGTAATACTATTGAGGAAATGAAATCAATATTCAAAAGGAAATTCAGAGAATAAGTCAAGTTACGGCACCTTACTGAAAACTTAAGAGATCTAAATACAGATATTTACAAATTTAGGGTCCAGTTAACCAAGGTCATTCAAATAAACCAGGGGGATTACTCCCATGATTAATTCCTTATCAACATGGATGAAGGATCAAAATGAATAAGGGATAACTGGACCACACATTTGTTATGGTTGAAGTATTTTATGGAATGCACCCGCAACTGATGTTAAAATGAAAAATGAATTGCCACAGTGACCGCTCTCCTAAAAAAGGAAAGTAAGTGGGTTTTTTTGATGCGTTGTTCAGGTTTAGTTTATGTTTTTGCTTTGGAGTCCTGTAAAAATAGAACAGCATAGAAATAACAAAGCTGCAGCATAGAAATAACAAGGAAGACAAGGTGCCCCCAGACCACGTGATTTTATAGGAAAAGGATTTGAAATCGAAATTATACTGGTTAACTGTGTTTACAAATTGAGGAAACGATGGCAATTTGCTTTTGCTCAGGCAAGATGAGGAAATATCCCTGATTTCTCTGCCGTGACAAAACTTTTGTCTCAGTATGATTTTGATATGAGCCATTGCTGTAGTATCTGTTGTTTGGATAATGTATTTCAGATGAATGCTTTGAATTTCTAATGATATTTTGCTTGTGTCAAGCTTTTGCAAATTAAGAGCTTCATTTCTTTTGTGCCAGAAAAGACCCAAACCAATAAATCTTTATCTAACAATGATCGGCTCAGAGACCACATCATTCCTTTGTCACATGAACTAGCAGCTATTCAAAGAGTTCTGGTGTTTCAGTGATCCATGACCATGTTTGAGTTGTATTTACACTTTCTAAGATAAAAGTCATGGGGTAAAGGACCCAAGCAAAGGTTTTATCTCAGTCTAAACAAGCGATCCTCAAATGGTCTGTGTTTTACTTGGAATCTTTGTTGACCCAATCTATAAATATTACCCAGATTATCTCAGCGTATTCCATTTAAGCAGAATGTTGTAAGTATCAGACACGTCATGAGGTTGAGTTTCTTCTTCTTAGAGGCTTACTCAGCAACTTTGCTAGGTTGTTGGTTTTTTCTTTCAATGTTGAAAAGGCAAAAAAATAAATAATTATTAGAACTTAATTTCTGAGATTCTTGCTTATTTGGCAAAGGATAAGTACTGTTGAGAGCCAGAGATTTACTCTTTTTTTTTTTCTTATGCTGCTGTGATATTTAAGGACACTGAATGCCTTCACTCTGTACATGCAAGCGTTTGTTTAGATGGGGGTGTTCCATCAGATTCATTCGCTTATGTTTTATACGGCAGCATGTGATAGAAAGCCTATTGACATTGCTTTCTGAGTTTGCTCAGGTGCTTTTTAAGTAGGGTTTTCAGATAGCACTGCAGTTGTTTAAATTAGCTATGAAATGTTCCAGATAAACGTGCTCTAGCATGGTGTTCTCCTCCTCCACTACAGATACTGGAATTTTTACCATTGGGCATTGTGGAATGTCAGTACTACCTGAAGAAAACCATGGTCCAGCTTAACAAATCCTTATGATTCGCTGTAACATCCCATAATTCTCTGTTTTTTGGAGCAGTTTGTTAGTGTGTGGAACCCACTCTAGAGTGTGAACAAGATGGTGCACTTGCAGGTGGAGTGAAACAGGGAGGATTTGAAGATGGGATTTAGCAGATTTTGTTCCAGATTTTGGAGCAACGTTTCGGGGCTTGATTCACGTCACAGAATGGTGATGCAGAGCTGGGGGACCAACAATGGCATTGGAACACCAGGATGAAAAAGACTGCTTTTCGATGATTGCTGTTAGGCCCAAAGATGCTTTCCCACTACGCTAAGGACATTGTTGGGGAAAAAAAAAAAAAAAAGGCTTTTTCACTGTTGCAAGACACTGTTGATCAAGCTGGAAGATAGTCCTAGTGTAGTCCTGAAGGAGCAGAATGCCACATTCTCTAGGAACTCCCATGTTGTCAGGAATAAGGAAGAAGATTTTGTTCTTCTGTTATTGCGCCTTGTCACTCTCATAGAGACAACTTACCCTCTTGCTGTTTGAAGTCTTTCAATGGATGTTTGGACAAGAGACAAGAGCTGTTTAACTATACCATAAGTGGTTGCAGAAGGAAGGCAGAATGTTTATTTAGAAGACTGAAGGGTACGTGGTAGTGCTTTGTGACAAGTCTGAGTGTTTCTCAACAAATGGAATTTCTCTTCTTCCAGGAAGAGTTATGGTGCTATACGGGATATCTTTCACTTTAAGAGAACATTGACTGTGGAAACAGCATTGCAGGGTGAAAAAAAAGAAAAGCTATTCTAACATAGTATCTCTAATTACAAAATGCTCCAGATTTCACTCTGACACCAAAATTTAACTCGGGACTGTGAAGACTTACAGGCACTACAGTAACAACAATTTTACTTAATATGTACCAATGGAAACTTCAGTTTTCTGTATTTTTTCACTGTCTGTTTTTTCTGCTGCACTCGTACCATCCCATTTTTTCTTTTAAAAACTGTTAGAAAAGGTGATCCGCAGATATTTTTCATAGCGTGTAGATTTCTGTATTGATTTGTTTTGGTTTGTTCTTCCTCACATATAAACTATACAAACCTCATTCCAATAATACTTTTAAACTGAAGCTGTTTGTTAGTCTAGTGAGGAAAGTCTAGTGGGCGCAGCTTTCTCAGAGCCAGCATGTTATGTTTCGTGTTGATTTATAATACTGTGTGGTTTGTAAAAAGGCAAAACGATAATTTCATGCAAACAAGACGCCAGTGCATAACTCTGCCCACTCTAAGGCTGAAGTCGCTTATACTTTTCTGCCCAGTTCATTTTGTCTTAGTCACAAAATAGTATAAACGGTTCTAGCCAGGGCTATAAACTGTGTAGAGTTTAACTGTTGTGCACAGTAAAGTTTTAAGTTCCGAGCCTTAAACAGTAAAGCAGATTTCAATTCCTAAGGGTCTTACCATATTTTTAGTTAAGACTGAAATATAACAGTTGCCTGGGGAAGAAGTTTTAGTTAGAAAATATTTGAGGTAGGCAAAAGCGGTATTTAAATGTTACTAGAAAATGAGAATTCAGCACCAGTTCTCAGAAAATATAACATGCTAAGCCACAGGAAATCTGTTTAAACAGTGTTACTAGGTGGGCCACTGAAACTATTTACTAGAGCTTGTGATACCTGCCAGACAGAGCGTATGGGCTGGAAATTCTTCTGGCACACAGTGCAGCAGGGTGAATTTTTGCTTCTACTCATCTGGGACTCCAAGAGAAAATGTGAATTAAAAATTTTTGTAGCCGGTTCTAATGAAGCTACTTGTTAGTATCTTTCTGAGATTGTCAGCTGTACAACTTGTGATCGAAACCCCTGTCCACTGGGATAGCCCAGGTGTTCACTGAGATTTGAAGAGGCTGTCAGACAGCTCCGCGATACAAATCTTTCCAGGCTTCCATCAAGCCTGATGAACGTTGGCTAACGGAAGGGGGAATCTCTGCATTTAGTAGAACTTTGCTGCTTCTAATTAATGTCATCTTTCCCTTGTCTAAACCATACTTGCTTGTGCTGGGAAGAAAGCCTAAAATAAAATGCTGTCTATTGAGAGAGATATTGCAACTATGCAGGTAAAGGTTGGACCAGGTGATCTTTTGATGTCCCTTCCAGCCTGGGCCGTTCCATGAGTCTATAAATGGGGGGCAGGTAAACAACAAGGTGTATGAATTGATATCGAGAGATAGGGAGCTGCAATTGCTTGGTGTCCCACAGAAGAAGGGCTGTTACACTGACTAGTGTGCTTATTCTACTGAATCAGGAGGTTAATCAGATTCTTTGCTTAAGATGATGTTGCTTCTTTATAGATAGAAGGAGGTTTTATACTACATGCAGCCCAATTATATTTTAAATAAGAAATTCTCAGGTTCTAATTTTTCTGTGACTATTGTGAAGGATGGACAAAGAACATTTTATAATGGACAAATAACTGCCAGCTTCAGGAAGCAGGGAAAATAGGAGCCAAATGTAAGAATGAGTAACAGCATTTATATGCGATTGTGATTCAAGGGATAGAGTCACAGAACAACTTCAAAGATTCCTGCTAGTCAACAGGACATTTGGAACAGACTGAGATGAGAAAAAAGCATTCCCTCTGCATTACAAAACTCTGGCATTCTCTTTCAAACTGCTAATTAGGAAAAATAGGTAGCACCCGCAGATGAAAGCACTGTATGCGTCAGTCTTAGAAATAAAGACATGATTATGGAATTCCTGGTACTAAGCATTTAGATGTTGGTCCCCCCTAATCTTGTTTGTGTATCTGAGAAACAGAATTTATAAATGTAAAAGACTAACTTCTCTAAATCATAGCACAGAGTACATTTTTTGCAGATTCGAATTGCTTTCTATTTAAAAGATTGATTTCCCCAAGCGTTTTTGTGGGATGTTTCTACCTTAGTACTCACAAATGTAAACTTACTTTACAGTCAAATGATTTGCAATTCATGGTATCATAATATGTTTGATAATTACAAACATTCTTTGCGAAATTGAAACCGAGAGAAGGGCATCTGTTTGGTATGTACAAACACTTTCACAGTCCTAAAACAAAGCTTGACCAAAAAATCAGTGCAGAACAACGATGCTTATTTTGATGATTTTGGTTTTTTTTTTTTTTCCTCCATTTGCTGTGTTGCAGATATGGTACAATCCAGGCAGCTTGGGAAAGAGCGCTTGGGAAATATCTGCTAAGTTATGAGTTTGATTCTCTGTGTTTGTGTGAAATACTGCTTAACAGTATAGCCTTCCCTGTGGCTGTTTCTAGCAGCAAGATTTTCTGAACCTTGGCCATCAACACTGAATAGTTCTAGCCCAACGAAGCAAAGCACAGGGATGGAGCATGGAAAATCCCCAATGATCAACTTGAAGCAGAAAAGCTAATGGAGGTTGTTTTTCAAAAACAGGCTGTTCACTCAGCAAATGAGAGATCTGGTGGAGAAGTAGAAGTGAGAGAATTTTTCACTTCTATCAAGTGACACTGACAAAATTCTTAAGATTCTCAAGGCTGGCAAGGGATTTGGGGACAACTGCATCGAAGGACATACTGCTTTGTAGTTCACTTTTTCTGAGAGTGGTAAAACGAGGGTGGTTCGGAATTTTCTTTGCATAGCCTGAACTAATTCTTTGAAATGTTACACGGCTTCCTCCTGTGAAGCTGCTGTTCTGACTGCAGCTACGCAGGCCTCTAGGATAATGTTTGCGATAAGACGGCAAGAGATGTAAGGAGGCTGTGTCCTAACTCTGAGACTTAGCGTAGCTGTAATACGGAGCCTGTCTCTTCCCAGAAACGGTAACAAATAAGAGATTTGACCCTTGGTTACATACATGGATGGCACATCTGAATGTTGCCATATATATGAGCCTTGCTGCTGTGGTTGTATTTGCTTTGCTGTAGTTTCCCTTCAAAACTGAAGTGAGGTCAATCATATGTAGTGACAGGACAAGGGGTAATGGTTTTAAATTGGATGAGGGGAGATTTAGATTAGATATTAGGAAGAAATTCGTTCCTGTGAGGGTAGTGAAGCACTGGAACAGGTTGCCCAGGGAAGTTGTGGCTGCCTCATCCCTGGAGGTGTTCAAGGCCAGGCTGGATGGGGCTTTGAGCAACCTGCTCTAGTGGAGGTGTCCCTGCCCAGGGCAGGGGGGTTGGAACTCGATGATCTCTAAGGTCCCTTCCAACTCTAACCATTCTATGATTCTATATCAAGACCCTTATTATGCCAAAAAAATTGTCTTATATTTCATCCCAATTGAGATCAAATGTTGAACTACAGAGTAGTCACCTGTATATTTTTTAGTAAAGTTTTCAAAGGTATATAAAATATTCAGGTAAACATATGAAAATGTTTCACACTGAGATTTTTATGTTGCTTTATCTAATGGGAAAGTGTCTTTTATTCTTCTGTGGATTAGTTATGCTTAGATAATATCTTTAAGCAAAGGAGTTGTGAAGCAGGCTGATAATCCAGGAAGAGAGGGTCAGAAGAGTCTCTTGAACAGATGAAGTTTCCTGAACTTTTCATATTTGCGGGGAAATGTAAGAAGGATGTTTAAATCTGAAGGAGTCTCCCCACCTTTTGGAGTCCCCTGAGTAGTTCTGTGGGTATAAAAGGTAGCATCCTTTCCTACGCTGGTGTTCTTTCCTGTGAACGGAAAGTTCACAAAAGAGCAAGTCCCTGCCTGTGGAGGTAGGTAAGCACCTATGACTCCTCAGTCGGATGCAGAGAGAGAGAGGTGTTTTCTTTACTTTGAGTTAAGCATGATTTTCTTTTATTTCTTTTAGTGCATCTTTCTAGTTTTTTAGTGGTGATGTGACCGAGTTGTAAATGGTTGTGATGTTTGTAAGTAAATAATTGCAGTTGCTTTCGTTTTAATGTGGCTTGAGATAAATATGATTTCAGACTAAGGAGCATTGTACTCCTGCAAAGGTAGTAATCCTTAAAATTCGGGCCCTCTTCTAGTGTCCTGATTTCCAAGAGATTTCTCTGTGGCACGTAAAGGATAGCTGACCATACCAGATCTCTTTTGGACTGTTTGATTTAGGAAAGAATAACACAGTTATGTATGTGGAAAAAGTGCCTTCTGATGACCTATAACAGCCACAAGAATTTGTTGGCCTGTGGAAATAGGAACACCTGAATCCCAAGGATGCAGGAGAAAGTTTGTGGCACAGGAGCTGATCCCAGAAGCTTAAAGTACTGAGAGAATGACTAGTGACAACGGTGTTAATTGTGCATGTTGGCAGCATATAAAAAATATGCCTGTTGCATTGCTTCTTTTTATGCTAGTTCCAGAAAAAAAGCACTAGATTGAAAGTATGCAGAGAGTGTCATGGCCAGAATTAATTCCGACCTCGGAAATTTCTAGTATCTAATTATGTACAGTTCATAAATTCTGTTTGAGCTGTACATTGCTTTGTGTGTAGCTGAAAACTCCAGTTTGATAGTAAGGCTGAGCTTCTGTGCTTGTATTTTCATCTTGGACTAAAATGTTTGGTGCAGGACTAAGGCCTTTTGGAAAAGTATGATGGAAAAGAAGGGAAAAAATCAAAGCTGCAGTTTATCAAGACCCGGACAAACTCCGAGTGTACAATCCAGAGCTAATAGGATCTAATTCAGATGTTATTACCTGACCAGGTGACAAGAGTGCTCCTAAAGATGTGTGGAGTCAGCTTGAAAATAGTAGGGCCAGGTGAAGCAAATGAAAAAGGACTGCTTGTCTACTAGGAGGTTCTGGAATACCAGCCTGGCAAAGGGAATGCAGTGTGGGAAGAGATCACACAATCGAAAAAGCAGGAGGCCACTGTTTTTTGCACCATTTATACTCCATGGGGGCTTAAACCTGAACAGCAATAACTTTGTTGGAAACCTCGTCACACAGCTGGGGGATTGCTGAACGAATTTGTCGTGCTGCATTTGGTTGCCTTTTCCAGGATCACTCCCCCGTCCACTCAGCATCTTGTGCATCAGTCAGCCACTTTAATTTATATCAGAATAATATATGATTATTTATATCAGCAAAAGTTGTTTCTGCATCTGCACGGTGAGTGAATATCATAACATGATGTATTCTAAAGTGATTCTTTGTAATTTTATCGCTACGCATGAAATCTCAGGAATAAGAAAGCGACTTTTTAATAAAAATTGCTATTACAAAATTTATTGGGCCCATCAAAGCTACCATCCAAAGCGAATTTTTATGGAGATGATCTCTTTTAATTCTCTGCTCAGCAAAGTCTCAGGTGAACTACCAGTATAGGAAACTAGCTGCTTAGAAGATGTTTTGCTCCAGACATTTTGTGTTACAGGCAGATGAATGGAAGACTGCATCAAAGAGCTGCATTTTTTTTCACGGTTCAGTGTTCAGGTGGAATATGAGTGCAACCAAAGCAAATGCTGTCAGCCTTACATTCATCTCAGGAACCTTTTCTCCCTTCCCTTGAGAGAAAGTGAGCTAAGGAAAAGGAATCTATAGAGTCGTATCTAAAATTCCCTAATTATATCAAGTGATATTTCTGGGGGGAATTAAAAAGTGTAAGGCTAAAATGAGGCAGATTTTTTTGGAGTTCTTTTTATGTTGCTTAGATATGACTGTGCCTCTTCTAAAGTGTCTGCAAGACAATATGAGCACATCTTTTTGTGGTGAAGAATTATTCAGTTTTTAAGCTACAAGAACACTTTCAGTGGTCAATTAGCAGCCTAAGTTAGGTGGAGACTTAGTTGATCACTGACCTCATGCCTACTCAACTTTCTGCACAGATATCGCTCTTTCTGATTTTATTGATAGGAAATTGCATGAACTTAAGTTCATCTAGCACTCACTTTAGTAATAAACTAACTTACTAATGTATCTACATTTGTGAATAGCGAGATGCTTAGCCCTCTCAAAAAACCTGCCCGAACTCAGATTTCACACTGGCAAGTATATAATGAGGTTACGACTGTGTAGCTGTGGAAAGTACAGGTGCTAATTGGAAAGATTTTGCAGGTAATTGGCACGTGAAAGTGGCCTGTAGTTTTGAGATGCTTCAGAAAAAGAAAATGTATGAAGGTGGTGCTCTCCATTAGTTGTTTTTCTTAAATCGTATTTTCCTGGAGATACATTGCTAAATATTCTGCCATATGTTGTTGATCTGAAGTTCTTACCAACGTTCGTGTAAATTTAGAATGCTAATAAACTTTTCCCAAAGCAGCCTGCTTAGAGAAAGTTGTGATCCCTATGAGAATGATGTTTTGCAGCCTGATCTTTTACAACTGCTGTTGCTATGATGTGGTTCTTTTGAGGCAGTACTTCTTGATCTGCTGTAAAAATGATGATAGCACAAACTGCAATTTTTGAGGCAATGTAGCTGAAAACGTACCTGTTAACGTGGTAATTTAATGGAAGTAGTAAGTCGGAATTGGCCTATCTGTGTAGGACCAGACACCTGGACAGATTTTCACTGTAAAGACAGTCTAATCCATGGCTGTGTCTTTCACTAGAAGACAGATTTTGGTGAAGAACCCCGTAGAGTGCCAGTCCTGTTCGTCCTTGCCTGGCCTTTCTTTGGTCTATCCTAGTCTGCTTTCAGGCCGTGTGTATTTATACTCTGGGAAACAATACCTTTATTGGAAAGAATATAAATTATGAGATAAAAGTACAACTTAGGATTTCTGATTCTTGCTCTAACATTAGGCACCCAGAATATTTTACAGTTAAAAAGCTGTCTATAGACTTTGGTGTCTATTGGGCTATGTGGCAGCTAAGGGAGAGTTTTCATGATCAGGTTTTGGTCATAGGTGTCCGTGTTTATTGTCTGTCCCAAATCAGAGACCTGCTGGTTTGGTTGTTTTAGTTTGTTAGTGGGGTTTTTTTTTTGGTTGTTTGGTTTTTCGGGGTTTTTAAAAATTTTATTTATTTTTTAATCTGGCCTACAATCTCTTCTTACTCTAAAATTCCTGAATAGTTCTGCCTGGAAAGAGACGGTAGAATTGGGTTGATGGTCAATTTTATTTTACTGTTGGGTAAATACAGCCTCTGCAGTTGAATGGACTTTCTGCTCTGTGATGTTTTCCCAATGAACCTTGAAGAGAAAGTTGTAACTGGATGTAACATTCCCTTGGATGGGAAAGGACTAGAGGGCTAAATCACAGTTTAAGGCTTACGAGTCAAAATAATTTTTTCCTGATAACCACATCCCCATTGTCTTTCAGTTATTATAAAATAAAGACCTTGTGGTGGAGGAGTGGGACGTTTTTATGTAAGCGAAGTTACCAGTTGAGACTGTTTCTGTTTTACAGCGTACATTAATATACCCCTTTAGAATGCTACTTGCTCAATCGGAAAGGTCCATCTGTTCAAACCGTTTTATATAGGAATTACATTTTTGATTTCTAGTATTGATGTTATTATTTTTTTAGAAAAATAATTCTCCCTTACTGATGTCCTCGAATAAAGAACTCATTTTAAATGAGTTGTTGCCAGCCTAGGGTCTGGCCTTTATCCTCATTCCTTAACATTAGCCTGAAGGTTTAATTCAAGTTGTATTTAGTGGAATACTTTTGTAGTCCTTCATTTACATGTATGCCAACAAGCTTAAATGCACTGCAACCTTGGAAGACTTTCAAAGGAAGTAATAATTCCTCTGAAATAGGTCTTTTGAAAGCTTTATCTTGTTCTTTCTCTTTTTGTTAATCTTGGAGCCCCTTAGCATGTCAAAGCAATTTTTCTAATGTCACATCTTCTAGACATTAGCATGAAAGAGCTTTAAAAGATGATTTGAGAAAGAATAAATGTTGAATGAGCATTTATTATAGAGCCGTTTATGCTACATTTGCATTTTGACTATATTTTTGACGTGAAATGTTTGAAAAGCAGGCTAATTTGAAAGTCAATAGTCTCTAAACAATGTATACTACAAGTCTGTTTACACTGAACTGTTTCCTTTGTGCGTTAATTTACAAAAATAAGATTTCATTAGGCTTAAGCTAATTTGTTTATAGGGATGAGATTAAACTAGTCTCATTAGTCTTAACATTGAAATGGTATTCCCTTTAGAAATTTGGTAGCGATCAAATGTTCCTCTGTAAGTTACATTCAAGAGAATAGGGACAAACTCATCAGTCAATTGATAGTGATCTTTTTGGAGTTCTGTTTCCTTCCAGTTCAGCTATTATGGAAATTAATTACTGAAGAATACCCAGGTCTGGAATGAGAAGAAAAATATTTATTTATTGCAGTACTACAATGAAATTTAAGCTTCTTTTTTTATTATTTTTTTATTTTGAAAACATGGCAGAATGAAATTGTGTGTGTGTGTAGTAGCTAACTGCCTGAAGTTGTGCATAATTTGAATGATTTTGTTTATCTTTGTGTGTGGAGACTGGCCAGATAGCATTTCGAACATTGATAGCAGTAGTTGTATGCTACCAGGGTAACACATTGTGTATCATCCATGTGGGTGTGCAGAGTATACAGAGTAGCCCTCTGGGTACAGCAGAGGGCTACAAAGATGTTGAGGGGCCTGGAGCATCTCTCTTACGAGGAAAGGCTGAGGGACTTGGGTCTTTTTAAGACTGGAGAAGAGCAGGCTGAGGGGGGATCTGATCAACACCTATAAATACTTACAGGGTGGGTGTCAGGAGGATGGGGCCAGTCTTTTTTCCATGGTGCCCAGTGACAGGACAAGAGGAAATGGGCACAAACTGGAACATAAGAAGTTCCATCTAAACATGAGGAGGCACTTCTTCACTTTGAGGGTGGCAGAGCCCTGGAAGAGGCTGCCCAGAGAGGTGGTGGAGTCTCCTTCTCTGGAGACATTCCAAACCCGCCTGGACACGTTCCTGTGCAACCTGCTCTAGGTGGACCTGCTTTGGCAGGGGGGTTGGACTGGATGATCTCCAGAGGTCCCTTCCAACCCCATATCATTCTTGGATTCTGTGTTATCTAAATATTCAGGAGAAAGTACCAAAAAGAATTTCGGTTTTCAGGCATCACAATATTCTATCTATCTATGTCATTTTAAAAGTCCATGCTATTGTGGGATTTTGGGAAATACTACTTTGCAGACAGCTTGCTAATTACCAAAATTTAATAGAAAGTAAGTAAAAGAAAGCTAGAGGACCTAAACCTTTGGAGAGCCAGAGTACATGGCAGGCAGGACCCCTGCCATAGCCCCCAAGTCTGTGATATGACTGGAACATGGAGAGCTGTTGGTCCGTTAACTCCAGAAGAGAAATTCCCTCCTCTCTCTAGAGGACCAGTAGTCATGTTAGTTATCACAAATATTGTCTTTTAAAAATTGTTGTGCATATTCAAACATATTAACATTAGTTAATATTATATTTGAGAATTACTGGTTTGGAAGTTGTTTGGTTTTGTTGTTTTGGTTTGGGTTTTTTGTTTTTTTTTTAAATATAGCAGGTTTTATCGTAATGACAGGATTATTATTATTTTCTGGACAACATTTGTGTTGTAATTTCTAGACATATTCCTGTCACTGAGTCCTCAGTACAGGAAAGTCTCAGAGTCTGTATTGGTGCAATAACAAAAGAAGGTGTAGAGCAGAGACGGGAGGGAGTGAGCATTTAACCATTGCATAAATCCCATAAGGAGTAGTCTTCGATTTAAGTGGTGCAGTAGCGAACCCACCGTGTCCTCATCTTCGCTATAGATTCAACTGTTGTTGCCATCCAGAGAGGAACTGCAATTTTTCCAGCCTAGAAACCTTAAAATACTGCTAATAACCCATCATTCTGATGTCAAGAAAGCCATAATCATTCTAAGTATGGCTAATGTGCAATTACACAGAGGATGCCCTCCTCAAACAATGCTTTTTAACTTCTCACAACATAGAGAGGGCAAGTCTTGTGGCGCCAAGTTGTAGCGATCAAAGAGCCCTGGTGTAGTAGCAAGGATTCTAAAGAGCCAATAATATCAGAAAAAGAGGAATCCACAAAAATGAGCAACTTCTCCATGGGTGTTCTTGGAAGGTATATTTTTCATTCCTCTTGAGATATCTGGGTTATTTTTTAAAAAGCTCTGTTGAAGTATGTGTTCTCAAAGCTGTGACTCACTGAAGAAGATTCGGAATACAACTAAATAAAATATGGCCTAGTTGTAGGTATGTATACATCTTCACTTACAGAAAAAACGTCTGGCCTGTTTGATTAGGTGCTTATATGTATTTATGTAGAGAGATGTATACATGCACAAGTGTGATATATGCACACATAAGTGTGTGTGCTTGTGTTGTATTTTTAAACGTACGTATGTAGTTGTCAGCGCTGTCTGAGTATCTTATAACAATTATTCTAATACTTGGAAGTGACAACCTAATCGAGAGGGGATGGCAGGCAAGGGTGTAAATCTGAAACAGAACAGAACTTAAATGCCCCCCCCAGCTCTTCAGATGGTATTTGCTGTAAGCGAGTACATAAAGAACAAGGGAAAGATTTACACTCTTACTCTCATTCTCAGACACACGCACATATATACAGGGGAAGAAGAAGAAACTCTTTATTTGTGAACTTTCTGAATAAGGTAAGAGTGTTCTCATAAAAGCAGGATTTTTAAAAGGGAATTGTGTGAAAATGGCCTAAGAATAAAACTTTTGAACACTGTCTCCTTTTTTTCCTTGGTATGAATAAAAGCTCTAAAAGCTCTAGCCTTTAACCTTTTCAGGTCTTTCTGTTCATTTTCTGAAGAGATTTACATGAGAGATGTTCTTTTTTGTTTGAGTTGTTTGATATAGGTGATGATCATGTAAGTGCAAGGGCCTATCTTTCTCAGGATCTTGGACCTCAGCACTGAGCTAAAAGCTTGCTCTCAGCAGTGGATAGCAGATGAAAATACCTCTGTCCTCCTTCAAATGTTTTTTCCCTGGAAGTTTTAGCATTTCAGGGCTAATGCTTTACTACTTGGGTGCCTCCAAACCCTCGCCTTCAGATGAAACTGTAAGAGGTTGTACAGTACCCTGGGCAATCTTAAGAGGATGTCTACTGATACGAAGTAGGGGGCTGAGCTTCATCAGTCATGATGTCTGTAGTAATCTGTGTCTCTTCTCTCTTTCTATATATGCAAGTGGGTTTTGCCCATGCATTTGGAGATGAGAACAGAAACATTCTTTAAATGGTAGACTTCTAGGGAAAGACAAATTCTGAAGTGAACAGTCCTATTGTCTGAGTAAATTTCTTGCCCTGTGCATGTCTCTTGGAAACTCACTCAATACTAAAGCATAGCAATTCAAGGAGCAGAATGCTTGTAGTTGGAATTTAACATACAATCCCAATCTCTTCCATATATTATAGATTTTGTGACTTCTTTTATGTGAGTAAATAATAGTAGACTAGGCTAATGCTGGCCTTCCTGAAGTCGATTAACAAAAAATAAACCCCATTCCATTTACTAGGTCCTAGGTCTAGGATTTAACTTATTGGCCCTAATGGATTTTTATTTTTTCAAATTCCAGCTAAATTAGCTTTTCTGCTTGTTGCATACTTATCTTGCAGCTTGACCATTTCTTTCTTTGTTGTTGCTCAAGGTTTGCTTTCCAAAATTTATTCCATGTTATTTCTTCTTCAGCAGGAGGAATTATTTAACTGTTAGGAGGAGCAGTTAAGTAATTTCACCATGTTTCAGTGTGTGTTGCACAATGACTGCCTTACATTATATTCTCATCTTTCCTCCTCAACTCTCACCTATTATATCAGTGATTGCCAAAGGGTTTTTTTGTTCTACTGTCTGGGGTAGTAGCAGCAGTGACCGCTGATCTGAGAACATCTGCTACTGTGTTTTGTCAAGCTTGCTTTGAATATTGTGATAAGAACAAATAGTTTTTGAACCTACCTGTGACACGTGAATGAAAAAGGACTCTTTTTTTTTTTTTTTTCCCCAGTTATGATCATCTGCTCTAATAAAAACCTTTTCTAACTAAATCTTGCTTTACTAGAAAGGTAGTGACATAGGGACTAGAAAGCACACAGAACTTAATTTTCAGAAAGACAGGAATCGCAGCAGCCACCTCCTCTGACAACTGCCTTGTGCTCCCTCTTGAGCAAACCCCAGCCATACAAACAGGGTCAAAGCTCAGTCTTTAGCAGAACCTTAGATTTTATTTACGTATGTAGATATGAGCCACAGTATACTATTTTATAAAATAATGTCTGCAATTTCTGCACATTTGGGTCACTTCCACCCTTCTTAAATATCACTTTTTACTTTTCTATTCTGAATGAGCCTTGGTGTTTCAGGTTAATTTAATCCAGTTAATTTAGCCAATAGCTTTATTCTTTGGTAATGTACTCTTTCGATCTTTTTGACCTTCTCCCCATTTTTGTTTTCCTGATGTCATCCTGCTTTCCTGTCTTAAATTTTATCAGTTAATGCACTTTCTTCAGAAAGATACCTTTCAATACAAATACATTTTCAATAGTCAAATATATTTGACTACTAATCATTCTAGAAATACTTTCTTTCACGCTACTTGTTAGAGTTGTTGTGTTGTTGTATTGCTTCTGATATATTTGTGCAAAGCTTAATATACACAATAAGAATGAACAGCAATAAAGTGACATCTAATTTCTTTCTCATGAGTGTAAAAAAAGTAGAATAAAACAGAAATTCTGCCCCTCTGAGTCAGATACTTCAGTCTTATGAATATATCCTTGGAAAATTGTAATAATGACCATTGAGAGGTGAAAATATACATTCTACATTTAATATGCTGTAATTTTAAAATTGTCACTCTTACAGCTTCCTTACTGAAAAGAAATTCAGCTTTTGGATAATACAACAACTCTGTGTAGGACAAGTATCATTGTATTACTGTGCCCCCTTCTACTTAAATGGAGAAGACTCAGAACAGTGCAACTAGTCTGCAGGTTTATCAGGTGATTATTTTACAAGGACTCACAGCTTTGCTGAGCCTTACCAGTGTGCAAGTTTCTAGAAGTTACCACTGCTTTAGTGGTTAGTTCTTCCGCAGGCACACGCTTCCCGTTAAAACTTCTGCCCAGTTGTGTTTTTGGAAGGTGAGGGAATGGTAAGTATAATGTAGCAAAAGCTGATACCTGATAACTGTGCTCTTACTTAAAACTCGTTAAAAAAGTCGCCAAGGATCGCTTTGTCCACTTCCCTGAAAATGGAAAAGAGGGAATGAAAAAGAGAGGTGCCCAGGAGATTTTGAAAGTGAGGTACAGGTTAAGGAGCAGAATCAGAATCAGCGAATCCCATTGGAAGTCCAGCAGCTCCCTGGTTTCTCGGACTGGTTTCTTGTTGCTTCTGTCTCCCTCTAGGAGCCCAATAACCTTAGAACCAGAGCTGATCTACTTCTCTTGTTCCTGTTTCTATGTTCTTGAATGTGCTAAGCTATTCAGATGGAGAGCTGTGTCTGAGGTTGCGTTGTTGATCAGCGATTGACACAGAATATATAACTTGACTGGGTGTTAGTTAATTAAAGTGTTTGTTTACAATACAGTTTTAGACTGACATCAAATGAGATGTGCTACACAAAATTATATTCCAGTAATTCTCCCTGCTGACTGCAGTCTTTTACTAACATCTCATCTTTTTTCATGTCTCTGGGTCCTGATTAGTCAACTGTTACTTACATACTTTTGCTGGTGTAAACAAAACTTTCATGTTGAATAGCGGCTTGTGTGCTTTCATGGAGAGAATATACACAATGCTGATGTATATCCAATCCCCACGGCTCCGACATCATCTCATAAATAGGCATTAAGCCCTATTTATGCCTATTCATCCCTGTTCATTGACATGGAATAGAAGAATGTGCTGGTCCTGCTATTTTTCTATGTTATAATTACACTGAACAACTCCAAGTTTCAACACAGTGTGATGTGTCTGTGTGGGAAATAGGGCTCCAGGGATGCTGTTTTATTGACCATGTGGCATTGACATTTGGAACGCTGAGGTGGGATACAGACGGATTTCTGTGGAACGAGGCTGGTTTATCCCAGCTTGGTACCAGTTTGCTGTTTTTCTTCTGTTCCAATTCAGCATTCAGTGATTGAGGAAGGCTCCAACTGACTTCAGCTAAGAGGTTAGCCTGAGTATGCACTAAGGCATTAAGTCTTTTTAAGTTGTTAACATCATAAGTTTCATTTGCATGTGGAGGTAAAAAATGTTTTCATGTAGGACCCAACAAACCCATGGACCGTTCCCGGGCTACTCAGGTCAAAGGTCCCCCATAGCTCCCTGCCACCCAAGAGGAGTATTGTTTGGGTCCTGGAGGAGGAGAATTCTACCAGTACCAATAACTGGGACTTGTCTGTCCAATTAATAATCAGGAAAAAAAAAAAGGCAAATATAAAGGGGAACTGGTAGTGATCCTACTATTAAAGCATGAAATATTTTGTAGCATAAGAGTACTAAGTCAGACTTCACTAGAGCATTTGAAATTAGGACCTCTTTAAAAAAATACAGCAGTTGGAGAGAAAAAAAAAAGCTTCAAAGCTGCTTTTTCTCCCCCTTGGAAACCTGCTGGTGTTAGGATAAAATGAATAGAGAAAAGAGAAAGGTTTGCCTTCTAATAAAGCATCTGTTGCCCACTTTGAACATTTCTTACTTCTTTGTGAGTGTGTCTCTTCAGTTATGGCGACTACTGACAATGAAGAACAGAGGTATAGAAAAAGACAATACCTGTTATATAGCCAATATTTCTGATTTCATGTTACTTTGAACAGAATCTTCATTTGACCACATGCTGTGTCCAAAAGGAATTTCTTTGTTGGTTGATCCAAAGATGCCGTAAGATGCTCAAAAAAGTAAACTGCAGGAATCTGTTCAATAAGAAAGATAAAAACAAATCTTACAATTCATTCAGTGCACTGCTATCACTTTTAACTTCAGCCTATTTTGGCATGCTGCATAAAACCCGAATTCAAATGACTTGTGCTTTTTTTCCCTTTCTTTTAATGTTGTTAATTCTGGTCATGAGCTATAGATTTCCTTCATCTTGGAAATAAAAGGTAATAAAATAAACAACTCCACATAGATTC
Organism: Numenius arquata; assembly: GCF_964106895.1. Classification (NCBI taxonomy): domain Eukaryota; kingdom Metazoa; phylum Chordata; class Aves; order Charadriiformes; family Scolopacidae; genus Numenius; species Numenius arquata. The sequence continues at coordinate 5,301,563 of NC_133588.1, read as the reverse complement.
CAAATGTGCGAAGGAGTTAGAGGTGCATGTACATGGCTGGATTGTTTAGAAACTTGTGGATGGTTATTATTGCCACTGAATTTTAGCTGCTGTAACCGAGCTTTGTGAGGGCTACACTTCACAAAAGATTTGCAGCCTTTCACAGCAGGAGGTTCTCAGATTTGGCTGAGGTGCTCACCTGGGTGATTCAGCAACATTTTGGCCAGACCCTCAGATGCTTTTTTTTTTGGTGTCTCCTGTGAAGGCTTACGATTCAAGGCCAAAACGGGAGGAGATTGTATTTTAAGGGCTACCTTCATCTCTTCCCAGTCAGCTTTCGTCCTGCTTGCAATGGCATGACTGGCCATTGAAGCATTTAGTAAAGGCAAAGTAATGATATTTAGTCTTAAAGTTTGAGGTAATTCAACTGAGTTTAATGAAAAAAAAAAAAAGCTGCCTTCATTTTAAATGGATATGGGAAAATACAAAGTTTAGAACAGACAAACGTTTGGATCTTTGAATTATTTAGAGTAGATAGGGTTACAAAGATGACTTCCTTTGCAACCCTTTTTTTGGTGCTCTTAAGCTCTCAAGACTTTCTTCTCAGATTGTTTCTTACTTCAGCCTCAAGTCTATTTTAGAATTTGAAGAAAAGCACTTACAGTTTGGGGGTGTGTGTGTTTGTTCTTAAAAATATGCATGCTTTTTCTTAAGAATCACATTATTCAGGAACAGAAGGAGGGAACCTGTGGGTCTGGGCAGAACTCAAGAGTTGTAAGGCACTCTGTTCAACAAGGGTGGTTTTAATTACTCAGATTTAGTTAATGACACAGAGTTCCTGTATGGCTGAGTTGTACAGATGCTCTGAGATGCTCACATAGTGCAATAGTGAGAGTCTTTAGCTCATGGGTGTAATTATTACGGTTGAATTTTGTTGTGACCACAGTCTAGTACTATTAGTCATGTGAACTATTATATTGGATTTTTAAATATTCCAGCTAGTTTTAATTTCTCACTTGCAATGTCTTCAATGTAAGAAATGCAGAGTGCTTTTGGAAGGAGTTAAGGCAGGTTATATAGAAATTACATCTATCAGACACTTTATGGTGTTTCTGAGAAGCCTTGTGGTGATAAAGAGAAGACATGCATCTATCTTGCAAGTGTTACAAATAATTTGTGTGAGATAGATGGAAACTGAGGTTGATTTCAACAGCAGTATAGTTCATACCACAATACAATACAAAAAATTGGTGTACAAAATCAAACATGCCATCAACCAAATTTAGTGTCAGACACAGCACAGGATTTTGCAAGAAATAGTCTCATGATGTGATCCTACTCCAAACTCAATAGGAAAGCGCATTGCTAATGGAGCAGGGCTGAGTCCTTGCAGAATAACCTGTTCCTACAGAGAAAAGTGTCTCTGTAACTCTTCCTTTAACAGTGGATGGCTTATAAACAGACTAATGAGGACCTGGGTCCCTTCTAATAATAACTTAACCTACTTATTTTATAATGACGTTCTTGTAAGTATCTAATCCCTTTTTCAATCTCATTCATGTCTCAGGCTCAAATTTGTCGTTTTGCAGTGAGTTCCATAGTTTTAATAACTGTTTTGTTAAATGTTTCCTTTCATTGGTGTTATGCTGTTGCTTTTTAATTCACTTTACCTTTGTATGTATTCTAAAAGAGAGCAAACAAAAAATTCAATCTGTTATCCATATCCTTTGTTACTGACAAATAGCTTTTTAGGTCACCTCTCTCATTTCCTCCACAAAATAGAAGGATTTCCCTGAGTCCCAGGTAAGTTTACCTGGGAAAGTATCTGTGTCAGCTTGCAGAAGTTTAGAAGAGATCAAAAGAATAGTCTGAAAATAGAGTTTCTAGAATATTTTCTGTTCATTCTCCAATATTCTTAAATCTATTCTTTTGTTTCTCACTGAAAACTTAAAATACCAATTATGGAAGCACTGGAGTCAGGAAGGAGCAATGCATCCACTTCACATAGGTCTTTGAGAAAAGTCTAGAAGATCCTCGCCCTTTGAGGAAAGGTGACACAGACTTTGGAAACAGGTTTGTTCGTGGCATACCAAACGGGTCAATGAACTCTGCACTCGTAGGAGCTTCTCTAGACCAGTTCCTTAGTCTGGTGTGGCAGAAACATTCAGGTTCTGCTGTGAAGCTGACCAGGCTTGCTCTGGGAAGGGTGGCAGGATTTGTGCTGACAGACCATATTACTGGTCAGGTTTGAGCTAGAGTCCCTTCCTTTCACTGTTATTTACATTTCAAATGAGGGCACAGCAGATACTCCTATTTTATCATTAGCGAATTACCTCTAGGCTGGCCACCCTCTGTCTCATTTGAATTCCTTGGTCCACAGCCACTGCCAGCTTTCCTGAGGGGTTTACTCTTTGAATTATGCATTCCTTCTCTCAAGTCATCAATAATGTTAGTCAGAGCAGATGCATGTTCTGTAATTGATTAGTTATCTCTTCATGGCAAATAGTAGGGTTTGTGATCGAGTAGCAGGTTCATAGATTCTCTTGATCAAAGCATCAGAATCTGATTATGCCTCCATCCTTTGAAGTGGATCAGCACTCAAGTAATTCAATTATCTTCGTTCTGGAGAATTCATCTTGAAAGGAGGTCATTTGCTCAGGTACAAAGCGGTGGAAGATACAGTTTCCATTATGACCCATCAGGTCACTTTGTCAGCCTCAGAAAAAAATAGAGTATGTGAAGATTATTTACTGTATCTGAGAGGTGAAGATGTGATCTTTTTCTTATTATTCTGTAGAATAAATAGATATGATAATTTCTCTAAAATGGATTCTGTATTATATTCATCTGCATCTGACCCTTACTACACTTCTAGGAAAAAAGAAACTGTTCCCAAGTTTATACTTAAAGTGTAGTAGGACTTTTCAGAATGCTATACAAACTCAACTTTTCACTTACGCTTGCTCATCAGCCAATTTATTAGCTCTTATCCTCCTCATAATTCTGGATTAAAGTCCGTTTTTCAAGCCAGGCATCGTTCTTCTTTTTTTCTCTCTTGAAAGTTTCCAAGGGATATCCAGCAATCCAAGAGTTATTTTTCCACACTTTTTCTTTCCCAGGAGTGTCTCAACATTTCTTACTTCATTATTAAAATAGATCAATGGTTCTCATTAGGTACCAAAAGAACTTTAATACAAAGAAATGAAAAGTACTACCAAATACTACTTTAAAGCTGAGAACTCCCGAGAAAAGTAAGGGAAAAAAGTGAAAGGCACTTTTAATTTGAGCACTTTTAAAGATTAGAATTCTGTTATTAATTTCCTTCTTAAACATGAACTTCTTAGTGTATTTATACTGTAGATACATATGAAGCTTGCAGCACTGCTCCCCAGTGCAGTGGACAGGCGCTTCACACCAGGCCTAGAGAAGATCCTGTTAGCACTGAAATCTTCCTTCGGTTCTTTGTTAAAGAGACAGGAGAATCAAGCGGCGCGTGATTGCTCTGTAGCATGATAGATTTCATCCTGAGAGCATCAAGAAGACTCCAAATGGATGGAAAAGATTTTTCCTCAGATGTGGAGATAGTGTAAAAATATGCTAAACCAAAATAATTAATTTGTCTATTTTTTTTTTTTTCTTCTACTCTGCAACATCCCTGCTATAATCTTTCCTTTCTTCTTCTCAATGAGTAGATCAAATACTAGAAGGACTTTTTTTCTCTTTAGCTCGAGTCTGATGGCTGTAGGATGTGACAAACATTGTAGGATTAAAAGCTAACATGAAGGCTGAATGAGTGAAAAGAAGTCAGATTAAGAAAATGGAAAAGTCAGCCTTTTAAAACAACTGTAAAAGTATCAGCCTCTGTCTGTGGCATGTGGAATATTTGAATGGAGGGGGGGGAAATTAGATAATCCTTTATTCTTTCTTTCTTTTTTTCTTTCCTTTGGATTTGCTTGGATGAATTCCATGGCCAGAATAATGCCCCAGTTCCTACCTCCGTAACAAACAAAGGGCAACACAACCTGACAGGATCCAGCAGGGAGCTCCAGTTAGGAGTCTCCACCTCACTGTTTTCTTTCCTGTCTTTCTTTACCCTTCAGGAACACATCTCACTAGGGCAGAAAAGAGAAAGCTGTGAAGGTATCATAACATTTATAAATAAGTTCTCTTACACGTTCTTTGTTATCACTGGACATCAGGGAACATGTGATGACAACACTTCCTGAAGCGGTGGTGTACATGGTATATCTTTGGAGTTAGCTTGAATCATGTGAGGTTTCACTGTAGATCTCATACCATCCTCTGCCGGTGGATGTTCCATCTCCATTGGTAAATCTGTCCATAGTAAAGGACAAGATGGTCCCCAGATACAGTGTTTGTAAGAACTGACAAATCCTGCCAAGTACATGTTTCTAGCCAGAAGGCAGAATGATAAAAATAGAGATAGCTGAAGGAAAATGAAAAAAAGCCAGCCTTTGAGAGTTTTAAAGGGAGCAGTCTCCTTAGGACCACGCAGAATTTCTGAAAGAATTCTTTAGGCCTCTCGCTGTGAAGAAATGCCTTTTTTTTTGTGAGAAAGAAGGCAGACCCACAAAAGTATTTTGAGGATGTAACATCTCTTCTTTCTTCTCTCTTCAGCTGGTGTCACTTGTGTCTCCTCCTTGCTCTTTAGGCTCCTCCATGTTTGCCTGCCTGCGGCCCCTTTGAGATACTTTCTGGGATAAGAAATGTTTCTCTGTATATTTTTGATGGAAACTTTCAAGTGGAGACAAAGTCTTCAGGCTCCTTGCTCTGGCTGTTTTTTGTACATTAATTTTGTCTCTTCTGGGTGACCTAAGAGACTAGCCCAAGCTAGTTAAGACTTCCACAACCTTCCATAATTTCATAATCTTCCATGCACGTGTATACACACTCTTTCTGTGTTAAAAATATTTCTGAAATTGTGAAATCAGGAAATACATGCGCAAAACTTAAATTGATTCTTCTGTACATCCCCTGGCTCTGCTCTGTACCCACCTCACTTGTTCCACATTTCTCATCTCCTGGGGCCCTATTTTGAAGTATCTCAAGGTATGGTATGTAAACTGCTTTATCTGAATGGCATAGGGATTCATTTTCCTAGTGAAGTATGGTTACAGCACTCTGTTTCTACAGACTAAGGTTGATTTAGGTATATTTTCAGGTGAAAAGGAAATAATTGCTTTCTGCTCTCCAGACAATGATCTCCTTTTATGACTAAGGCTTTATCTTGTTTGCTAGTTCCATAGTCTATATTTTAAAATTCATAATAGTCACTAAGAAACAATTGCTCTTGATTCTGGTTTTGCATGTCCTTTTTTCTTGTCTACAACTATATATGTAACGACAATAATTCAACCGTAATGTTTTGTACGTTATTCCTTTAAAGAAGTGCAGTGTCTTTCCTTATTCTGAATCTTACTGACCAAAGCTATACTTTGTGTGAAACATAAGCAGTGCTCTGAACGCAGACTTTCTTCCAGATACGTGTGGTCCTAGTGGCCAGAGAAATACTTTAGCCCAAAAGAAGAGTTCATGCATCTTTTAACAAAACAAACACAATGTCAAACCACTTTTCCCCCTCCTACTGCAAGGAATGCTGAAAGCTGTCTTTGCTAGTAGCAAAGGAAGTAAATTTAGTGTTTAAGTACTTTAAAATCTGGGAGCAAGCAATTCATGCCGTCATTAAAATCCTTGAAGTGACTTCTTGGGCTTGAGGGCTGAAGTTACATTTATTCCCAAGAGTGGGTATAAATATTTACATGAAAATTTTTGGTCCTGTTCCGTTGTGGTGGTCCCTTTGCCTGAGCTGTGTGTCTCAACTGCGTTGACCTGTGCCGGAGGATCTCATTTAATTTGCCAATGTCTACTATTCTGTAAAATGAGTAAGACAAGGCAGAACTCCCTGTTCCAAGATGTCTCTAAAGCACCTACTGCAATAGGATCCTAGTCTTGGCTGAGTTTTCTAGCAGCTAACATACCATTATTAAGGATAATAATGAATATAAGATATTAATTAGTAGTCTGCATTTTACCATCACGGTTGAATAGAATGCTCTTCTCTAGGAAGTAGATTGTGTGGGAACTGCAGAATGAGACTTCATTTTTTTGGCTATATACAGCACAGGTCAAGCTCTGTTAGGACTGTTAAGCCTGTTGAGTCAATACCTCATCTTCCATTACAAACACCTCCTATGAAGTAATAATATGTTGCTTCGGCACAGTTGACCTAATTTAATTATGACTTTTCTACTCAGCAGAATCTCATGATAGTATTTTTCTCAAAATGCCCATACTGTGAGAGTTCCAGATTTGCTGCCGAAGCAAATGTCCGTTAACTTGCTTATTTTATTTTTAAGTCCATGGCTATATGTTATATGAACCCATGTAAAGTGTTTTGAAAGGGAAAACTACAATCAGAAAGAAAAAAAAAAAAGAAAGAAATTTCTTAACTGTTTCTTTTACTACTGCTGAAGGTGTAAAGTCCATTTAGTGTAATGAAGGTGGTAGTTGCGTTACAGTATGTGTGCAACCATGGAGTTATTCCACTGAAAGCCATGGGACACTGATAAAATGTAGACATGTGAATGCTGGAGCAGTAGCCGAGCAATGAGGAAGTTAAGTGGATGAGACTGTTGGAATGGAAAATGAAATCATTAAATGTGGGTGTCAGGATTTTGACATGTGACTGTGACTTTAGGGAGTTTTGCAACTGATACTGAAAAGAGGAAAAGAAAAAAAAAGAAACATCCTATTAGAAGAAAAAAGTTTTCAAGCTTTCCAGACCAAAAATACAAACCATTCAAACAAATCACTGAAAACACTGCTACAGTTTCCGTATGGTGCACTTTTTGCATAGATGGGGTTTGTAGTGGGTTAGCAATGGAGTGGCTCTGGCTGACCCATTGGAGATGCCTGAGCAGCTGGAGTAATGCTGCACCCGCCGTGTCAGCGGGGCTCGGGAGCCCTGTCACCCATCAGTGAATGAAATGGATGCTTAATTCTCTTCTCATCTCTCTCTCTCTCTCTCACACACACACACACAAACTTTGAGTCATTAGTGGACTGCCTGCTGTAGAGATCTCTGGGCTCTACACAATCTGGCAGTCTCTCTGTCACTGGAAAGGAGATCTAAATCAAATCACAGCAGAGAAGAAAAAAATTCTCTTACGAGAGCTGTCACCGTGCTTTTAAAGATGGCTAGGATTTGAAGGGGAAAAAAAGTATTCGGAAAGAATGTATTTCCATAATCCAGCAAACTTTTTCTAGCTTGAAGTATTTTATCACTGTACAGGGAGTTTTCTTTCGTCTCCTTGGTCTCTGTGCCCTTGTATGTGACTTTGCACACCGTGATGTGAGGGGACCACAGTAATCTCAATCCATCCCATCCATGGGAGAGTAGTCCCTGACTGTGATAACTCCTGTGAGCTACTTATGGAATTAAATAACGTTATGTTGATATCAATTATAAATGTCATAAAAAAAAAAATATATATATATACATTGCTTTTCAGCTAAATATTGTCCTGGGTTTTCCAGAAAAAATGGAGCTTTGGATCTGATAGGAGCTTTGGTATGTCTCTGTTCTGTATTCCATTTAAAAATAATTATAATAAAGAACTCCTAATTATCTTGAACTCAGCACCGCAGCTGGACTCCAGGAAAGATTTGAATTGTATCTCTGTTGTGGTGAAATGTGTTTAGTTCTGCATAAGACATTTTGCCAATATCATGTCTACACCTGTTTGTTGTGAACGTACAAGTCTTCTTGTGACTTTGTTTCATCAGACTGAAATTGCTGAAATTTCTTTTTTTCCTTTGTCACTCTTCACGTGAAGACAAAAAGAAAAAGGCAAAGGAACCCACCGGTCTCTGGTGCCAGGTTGTGCTGCTGGAAGCCCCTCTTGGCACCAGGCGGAGTGAGCGTTGAACTCAGGTTCTTCCACTTTCGGCAAATCAGATCGCTATTAACTGCAGTATATTTTTCTTGATATGAAAATGCTTTTAGCAGCTTGGTTAGGAGTTTGTCTTTTACCGTGCTGTGTTCATGTCACTGTCAAGTGACATCTGAAGTAAGTCCGTGATCTCTCCTTCCTTTTGTGAATATTCCGTATGTAATACGTGCTTCGACTTTACAAACTTCAGTTGCTTTCTACAATTACAGCCTACAGGAAATTTCCAATCCAAAATGCTTCATTTCAAAATTAAGTTGTCTACTAATTGATAAAGCATCCCTTGTGTCCTTTTGAAAAAGTCAGGCTCTAGAAGATGGAGGAAATGAAAACTCCAGTATGACAGCAATTCCACCCAAGCCCTATGATTAACGTGCTGGGATGGATTCTCAGCTGTGCTGAGTTTGGCCTTGGTGAAGCTGAGCAGAGCCAGAGCGAGCGGTGGCACCGAGCCACCTTTCCAGTCCTTTGATCCTGAGCCAGCCGGGGGCAGAGCTGGCTGTCTGCGGACTTGAAAGCAGCCTGAGAGGTGTTTTAAACCGTGCAGTTATAATGATGAGGTGGGGGCTGCTCGCCCAGATCGCTACCCCGGCCCCGCTCCACTGCTATCCTGGGCATTGCTCTCTCCTGCTCCCCAGCCCAGCTTGTGACCCTATCACTTGTCACCAGGAATCCTAACTGCGTCTTTACAGTTACTGCTTTTAGAAGTAAAAAAGCAGCCAAAGTCAGAGACAAAAATATTGCCTGTTACACTTACAAATATAAGGAAATACCTCTTTCACCAGTCCATTAATCTTACTTTGGAACAAACCCATTTTTAATTATTCATCTTGATTTCAATGTCTAAATCCCTTCTAGTAAGTCTTTCTATTAGTCTTGAATATTTTATTTTTTAAAATTTTATTTACTATTAAGTATTTATCATTATAGGTATTTGAGGAAATCGCATTTGCATTTTTGGAAAGCATTTGCGCATTGGAAAAACAGATGTTTCCTGGATTACAGCAAAACACTTGTATTTTGGAGTAAAAATGTTTCATTTGTTTCTTAAATCTGCAAAATGTTACTTCCCCACTTCCCCGCCAGGATTTTATTTTGTGGTCATTTTGTAGTAATCTTAATTCTGAGAAAATATTCTTTATTTCTTAATTGTGTTCATAGATTGCGAACTGTTTGAGATGAATGTGTTTATGACAAAAATATCCTTTAGACTCTTCTACTGCTGTGATGCATTTTTCTGGATTTGAAATTTTCAATCTGTTCCATTAAAATTTTTCTTTTCAAAGGTAAGAGCTATTTAAAATCGAAGGCTTGCTACTTGCTGCTACTGGTGTGCTCTTTGAACTAGGTTGTCTAGATTTTTCCCTTTGGATGAGACCTTTATGGAAGGAGGGACAGATGATCCTGTGTATCTGCCCAGTGTGTGGTTTCTGAAACATCTGGTGCTGGCTCTGTTGGAGACAGGAGAGAGGGGATGGGGGGGGCGGGAGGGAGAGAAAGCATTCTTTTGGAAAAACTACTTTTTCTCTTCTGTTTATTCTAAAATCTTATGCTGAACATCTTCAGATTGCTCTAGTTCTGAAATTCCTGGCTTTCTCTCCAGTTGATATTAGTGAGTTATTTTGTCCTCATAATGTGTAAGTGTAAAAATAATACAAAACAAATGAGAGCTCTATGGTACACTGTCCCTGAAATAATACTGTTCAGTGATCAAACTAGCAAACTTTGCATCTTAGTACAAACCTGTACTTAACTTTCACGTTTGTAAATTATGACTGCGTTACCTTGCAGCGTTAATGTTCCATTATCCTATGTATTTTTTAGAGCTTACTGAAGGAAAAAAATATCTCAGCTTTGAGAGTCAAAGAAATAATATTTTTTTTTAATATGGCCATTTAAGTGAAATTTTTATCCTAAATATTTGTTCAGCTGTAATATTTTGCTAATTATTTTCAAGGTTTTGTTTTTAAAAACTAAGTTCATTTTGCAAAATGCCTTTATTTCATCGGATGCCATCCGGACACCTTTAAAAGGCTGTGCAAAGTGCCTGCTGTCTCTGCTGCAGGACCGGTTCTGTTCAGTCCACACTTTGTGCAGCGTGGCTGCCTGATGCCCGCTCTGTCCGTGCAGATGCACTCCACAATATACTGCCACCCTTCCAGCGGAGGAAGTGCTGCTTGTCCCCCCAGCCCGGGCTGTATGAGATGCCAGGGCTAGTGCTTTGTTGCTTTGGGGCAGGGACATCAAATTTGGCAGGAACAAAGGTACCTTCAGATAAACCTTTTTCTGTTCCCAGGAAAAAATTACAAGTTATTAACTGCTGAAAAAATGTTTATAAATTAAATTCTCATCTGTTTCTTCCTAAATGGTCCAGTTTTAGGGAACAGAGTTTTGAAACCAGATTTGGAGGTTTGGAAAGGCAAGTCAGCACAGCTATAGGGATGCGCGGATAAAAGCAAGAAGCTGAGTGGGACAGAGGACTTCAGAGAAGACTGAGACCCGGAGAGCAGTGTTTTGGAGGGAGGAGATGGAGTTCAAAGGGAGAGCGTAGGCTGGGGATGGGCAAGAGAGACTTTAACTCCTCTAACCAGTGACGCAGAAGCTCTGTGGTAACCAGTCCTGACCCAGCTTTAGCCTCAGCCCTGTCCTGTTCTCTCCCTCAGAGAAAATACCTTTTGTTCATTGTCAGCAAAAACTGTCAAGAGTGTGTTCACAAGGGAGCACCATCCATTGCATGACTGGAAGCCCTTTCATGCCTTTTCTTCTCTATTTCCATCACTATTTTATGAATATCTTCTTCATGACTCTTTACAATTCCTATTGATGGTAGCGGACCAAAATTTTTTCTTCTGTTTTTTTTTTTTTTTTGTTTATTTGTTTGTTTGTGTGGTTTTTTATCAGGTTCCAGTGGGAAACCATAAAGGATATGGTTTCTGATATCAGGATTTGAGGATACTTGGTACTTAAAAGAATCAAGACCTTAGAAAAATTACTTCTCATAGTAGTGGTAAAGCTGACCTAGAATATTTCTGAAAGAAAGTCTTTTCTGTGAGATATTAAGCTAACAAGATGTGTTAAACTCATGTGTCACGCTTTGAAAGCTTGAGAGTTTAGAAGTGGGAAGCTCTCTAAATTCACAAGAAAGATGAAAAAGGAGAGAAACAGAGGAACAAGAGGGGAAGGAGAATGTAAGGCAGTTTTTCCTAACCCTCTGTGACCAAGGCAGGTTCAGAAAGTTACAGCCTCTTGGGTTGATAGGAACAGTTGGCAGATTTTTTACTCCAGTGAGTAAGATTTTTTTGAAAACGGGAAAAATAACGAAGAGCTGCACATTAAATGTTTTTGAAGCTTTCCAAGAGCTCTTCTTCTACCAGTTACCTTCCTATACATAAGCCAAAATGGCCTATAGTCTCTCGAAAGTTTTCTCTTGCACATCTTTCTAGAAATCTTTAACTCCAAAGTGTAAATCTGTAAGTATTTTTACAATGTAAAATTGATTAATGAATAAGTAGCTGTGTATTACTTGGAACTTTTCATGTGTTATAAAAAAGTAATTAATTTATCTTTGAGCAAATTCCAAACCCATATAAATCTTGGACTGCAGACTGCACGTTGTTTGTGTGTTACAACAGGTATCTTGGATGCTTCTATTCTCTCTCATCTTTTGGGTGAGTGCCTTAGAGAATAAGAGCAGTAGGCATACCGCAGTGGGAAATAGCTGCGTGGAGACAGTAGAGAAATACAGGCTTTCCGAATCACACTTGCTCGTGTGCAGTGTGGCTCTGCTCTTCCCAGCAGTGTCCTTGCTCCGAGCATCCTCCCCAGCACAGGAAAATCCTCCACCCATTGTCCTGTCTCTCCGTTGTGTGAGTAAATGCATCAAGGTTGCACTGAGATGAGAGGATCAGCCATATGATATCATCATCCCTAAGCGCTGAAAATTAATGATATTTTAAATAAATAATAAAATTACAACTTCATTTTCTGGTTTGTGGGCTTGTAGGGTATATTTGAGTGACTTTTCTCAGAAACCGCAAAGGCTAGATACTTTCCTTCTTTTGTGATTCTTGTGTTATTAACTGGCTCCAGATGTTGTAACTGTAAGAAAGTAAGTGCTGGGAGAGTTGTAACCGTATCATTCATGTAGCAAGGTTGGGAAGAGCAATAGGAAGAGGCTGATAGTCTCTGATGTTCTTCTCCGAGAGGCGACATTGAAGGCAATTAGGAGTAGCTGAGAGGAGTAAAATGTGGCCATTGAGGATAATGAAAGACAGTTTGGGGTTTCTGTGAGACCACTAACTACAGAAGGATCATCAGATTAAACAGGAGTAAAAGGAAAGTAGGTATCTCACTTATTTTCTGCTTCAACACCATGTGCAGAGGTGCTTTAAGGGAGCTTGTACAGAATGCATCTTTGAGAGGCCAAAGTTTACTGTAAAAAGGAGAAAATTGTCTCTAGAATAATTTGCACGGCCATAAAATAGATTCAAACTTTGCATACTTTATTTTGCAAGATCTGAGGGGTTTTATCTGTATGAAACTGCATATTGCTGGTCTTGCACTGACGAATATGGGCTCTACTAACACATGTGAATAGACACGCTTGTAGCAAAATGTTTAAAGCATAGAGGTTGAAAAAGGAGTCATTAGAGTGATGGATTCTCCAGAAAACATTCCCTTTGAGAAAATGCGTCATAGAGTATATTCCCCTCTATAAATTGTACTGGTTTGTGGTTTAGAAAAACTGCAGGGAAATCGGATATTAGATTGGGTTTGCTTCCTCAACTGTGAGAAATCCTGACTTAATAGCAAAATTCAAGACAGTATGTGAAAAGTATGAGGAAATCAATGTATCGGGTCACAGCAGACACACTGCATTTATGCATTTAATGCTTCCTTTTGGACTATCTTATTAATGTGGCTGGGTTTTATCTGATTATCACACCAATGTTAGAGAACATGCATGAACTCACATACATCAAACTCTTCTTTTGTTAAAGCATTTTGAAAAATAGCAGGATCACAATTAATTCCATGCAAACTGCTGAAGTAAATTGTACTTCAAATGCTAATCCCTCCCGATGCTGAGGACCAACAGTTATATTCACTAACACTACAAGGTGTAGCTGTGCTTGAAGAGATTATGATACAAAACCCAACAGAATTGTAGTGAATTAAAGCAGTGTTATCAGATTGGGCTGGGGCTTAGATTATTATTCTTATTATTTTATTTATCTGTGGAGAGCAAATCTACATTTATTTTCAGAAATTGCCCCAAGAAGCCTGGCTCAGATTCCCAAGCACTGTAACCTTCTTTGTATGCAGAGCGTGCAGAAGAGGGGAGGCGGCACCGCAGGAGCTGTGTGGGAAGCACTGGGAAAACCCCTGGGTGGAAGAGCCACACAAGTACCTGGTTTCTCACTGCCAGCCCCTGCTCGACACCCAGGCTGCCGACTGCGGTGCCCCGTGAAGTATGCACTGTTTATATGCCAGGAAAATCAACTTCCAGTTAAGACTGCGCTGACACCACCTAACTCATACTTCCAGAATCTGGGGCACATTATAAACAGGTCTCTGAGATGAAAGGCCAGCCGTGAACTAGCCGTTCGCCCATCAAATCCTTTCAGTCAGTCAATCTCTAATGAGAAACACTATGGAACATGTTTCCAGCTCTTCTCTGGGTTTGGCCAACTTCTAAAACGAAGCTAATTGTCTACATGTGTGTTGTTCAGTTGAAACTCTGTCAAGAAAACAGTCTATCTGGCTGGGTTTAAAAGTTAGCTCTGATCCTATAAACCACGTAACTCTAGTTTAAGCTGGAGGTTAAATTCCATTGATATTTTAGGTGCATATTCTACTACAATGCACAAAGAAAAACTAAGCCATTTCATTCGGTCCGAGACCCCGTGGGGTTAGTGAAATGTTCTTAAAATAAAGCGAAGATGTATTTGCTAGCAGAGTAATTAATGTAATAATATTGTTTTGAGAATATAGCCTGCAAATAAGTGGTCAGAGTTGACCATTAATACTTCCGTAGGTAAAATGGTATCTGCCTATTCATATAATTAAAAAAAACCCAACTCTTTAATGCATTTGACAGAGAAAAGGTGTGTTTTGTTAACAGCAATTTTTAAGCCCTTTTTCTAATGGTGGGAAAGGTTTATTTTTAGTATGCATTCTGTCATATTACAAGTCAGTTTTCTTTTAGCAACAAGAAGGAAGTTCTGAAAATGAATACAGGTTCACCTTATTCATCAGCACAAATTAAAATCTTGACTTGTTCTGCCTTCTTTAGCATCTGATTGTTAATGTATTTCTAACGATAAACTTTTACTTAAAAATAAATTCTGGAGCTTTTTGCTTTTGATTAATTATTTTGGATTGTCCAAAGTGGATAAATGTAATAGAAATGCATTTAACTACAATTCAAACTGGGTGCTAGCCAATCTGGGTTTGGTAGTTTGATAGCTTAAGTGACATATTTTGTGCTTTCTTGTTGCCCCTACTTTTCACACGCACCAAGGCTGATTATTGCCTACTGGGACCGAAGTTTTGGAGAGGAATAAAACGGTCTTTTCCTTGCTATTTACTTTAAAGAAGAAAGCTACATGGAGGCTCTGATATTTTTGGTAGGCACATGTGGAAAAAACATGTGTAATTGTAGGACTGATCCAGCAGATTGTTTAGCTGTATATCCTGGTATGCCATTTAGGGGAACAATCTGAAGTATGAAACGAACTCCAGTATGTGTGAAAGTTCTGTGAAGCAAAAGGAGCTTTATGTATGAAAATGCCCTACTTAACATACCCTGTGTGTAATTATGCAGACTATTGCGTGCATGTCTAAAATGTGTGCGTTTTCTATTTAATCTAGTCCAATCTGCTGTATCCATGAGAATATACAGACAAAAAATATATTGGTCATTTGCCAGATGTCTCGAGATGAGGAAGTGGCTAATATACTCCAAGTGGATGGAACATCCCTGGAGCATCTCTCTTAGGAGGAAAGGCTGAGGGACTTGGGTCTTTTTAGTCTGGAGAAGAGAAGACTGAGGGGGGATCTGATCAACACCTATAAATACTTACAGGGTGGGTGTCAGGAGGATGGGGCCAGTCTTTTTTCCGTGGTGCCCAGTGACAAGACAAGAGGAAATGAGCACAAACTGGAACGTAAGAAGTTCCATCTAAACATGAGGAGGAACTTCTTCACTTTGAGGGTGGCAGAGCCCTGGAAGAGGCTGCCCAGAGAGGTGGTGGAGTCTCCTTCTCTGGAGACATTCCAAACCCGCCTGGACACGTTCCTGTGCAATCTGCTCTGGGTAGACCTGCTCTGGCAGGGGGTTGGACTGGATGATCTCCAGAGGTCCCTTCCAACCCCATATCATTCTGTGACTCTGTGATCACAACTAGGTTGCACAGGGCTGTAGCAATGTGATGTATCGTGTCACTAGTGGCCTTCAATTATTCTCACTTTTATTATAAGCTGGAAATTCTTGGAATAAGTTAAAAAGCCGAAAGGTGTTTGGCATAGATACAGCATTTATTTTATTTTTACTTCTTTTATTTTTGAATGTGACTTCATCAAACAGCCCCACAAGGTGAAAGTACTTGTTGAAGATGCTGCAAGAATGTGCCTTGTACTTGCGTAACCAGTTCTGTTTGGGTTTTTTTGCAGATGGTGCATCAGTAATTCAGGCAGCTGCTTCATGCCTCAAAGTACCTCAAACATCGGTGTACCGTAACGCACCCTTAGAGCATGGTGACGCACAGCATCCCGGGCCACCTGGAAACAGAAGCGTTACAAAGCAACAGCAATCATCTGTTGTTTCTGACATCAGTGAACTGCAGCAAGAAAAGGTAAGAGGAAACTAAGCTGTGGGGCAGGGAGCTTAAGAAGCAAGTTCCCGGACTTGTTTCTGTACTATGCAAATAGAGAGAAAGCGTAACAGGTGCACTGCGTATCTGCTATGATATGTTAACATAAATATAAAGGAGACATTAATGCTATTAAGTAATGTTGGTAAATTGACGCTTAATGTGTCGCATCACTCAAAGTATTACATTAACTTCTATGGAGGTTAGATAATTAGATATTATTGCTGTATAGATGGATGTAAAACATTGTCTGCCTTGTGTACAGCGCTACCTTGGCAGCTTTTTTAAGGAGTGATTTGTTTGCTGGTGTTGTGTGGTGTGAGTTCCTGGTTACGTGTAAGTTCTCTGTTGACTCTCCATTCTCCTAAAACATTCCATAATAGTTCTGGGCATTACTGTGATGTCAATTAACACGGGAAAATGTGTGATCAACAGCACCGGGCAAGTACTTCTCTTTTACAAAGGGGGCGACTGAAGCGCAGGCCAAATCTTGCCTAAGTCATTTGGTGGCAACGCTAGGACGAGGAATGATGAGTCTTGACTCTGTTTATTTCAACAAATTGCAAAAGTTGTTACTGTACATCCCTTTGCAATGACTGCAATGTAGATGTTGCTATAAAGACTTGCCTAATCTATGGAGATCTGCAAGAACAATTTGAGACTCTGATTAGGGAGTTAAAAAATATCTTCTTACCATGATCGAAGGAGACACAATATAGTTGAAAACAGTTACATTTTGAGGACTACTTATCTAGTTCTTACTATTATCTAATATAAAAGAGAACAAAGAAGCAGACATATGTGTTTATAGAACGTAATGTATATAAATTTGCATTTCATGTAATTCACATGTTCTCAATTACAAAAAACCCAAAAGAATCTGGAAAAAAATACTCAGAATAATTCAACAAACTAATGCTTATTTGCTTAAACCTTGAGAGCCTGATTCTGCAAAGCCAAGTCCTTCTCAAAGGTTTTCAAAGAATTTCTCAAAGAATTTCAGCTTTTGTGGCTGCTAAGGAAGTTGAATTCGCTCAGCAGCACTTCTCTGGATTGGAATTTAGGCCACCAAAAATCATCTGATAGTTTACAAGACCCAGCAAATGGAAAGGAAAGAGCAGACCTTAGAGAAAGCATGTGGACTCTTTGGGGAAGTCCTGTTTTCATCTGATGATATATTCAGTTTGGCTATTGTTCCATTCTGACCATATTGTGATGATATGTTTAAAGTAGCGTAACTGTTTTACTCCCTGGATAATGATTTAAAGAAGTATTCTGATTTGACAGAAAAACCCCAGCAAAACAGCCAACACTTTACACATTGTATCAAGCGTTCGCGTGTTCACATCAGGTGGGTAAAACACTCATAAAAGTAAATTCTGACTGGTATGACTGAATTCACATGTACAGGATTGATAGAAATCTTGAAGGTAGGTCGTATCTGGGATACTTGGCATGTCCACCGGTGTCCTAATTGTTTGTTCCTTCCATTAGGCCAGAGTGTGGGCTCCAGGGCTGTGAAATGGCTAAGTGATAAATATTTGAGCACTTAGACATGGCTTTAAGAACAAAAAGATGGGTCAGTATCAGTGGAAAGTGTTCTCCTCCTTCTTGAGGTAAAGGCCTGTTTTTCTGTGGAAAACATTAATTTTGAAGAGGTAACAGCTTAACTATACTAAAACCATCTCCCAAAGGAATGGAGGAAGTATTTGCAACTAAGTGTCCATTTACAAAATGTTGTGAAGTCTTCCCTCTAAAAATGATTTCTAAAGTTCAAAGGAAGAAGTCCCCCATTTTTGGAGGGAGTGTATATTGCTGTCATTAGCGATGCTGTTAATGGGGAAGAGTGGGAAGAACCATGAATCCGAGTTTGTTTGCGTTATTCAATGTAAAGCCATCTGCTTTTTGCTGTAATGTGAGAGATGTACAACGACAGCAAACAAGAGACACCGCCATCACTACCCTAACAAAGGTCTCTGATTTCCAAAGGGTATTGATTTCTTTTTAATGCTTCAAAGAAACCGGCCAACTTCATCCAACTTTAGGCTCGAGACTTCTGAGCTTTTCTTTTAAGGCCAAGTTATGAACTGCTGAAACGTAGGGGTTTATCACAGAACCCCCAGTGCAAGCTGAGCTCTGGCCATAGTACAATTTAAATTATTTATGCACAGCGCTGTGTTCAAACCATGTGCACATTTGTCCTTGTCAGTCAACAAGTGTTCTATTAATCAAACAGGAACCCTGGCGCACTCATTACAAAAGTAAGAACATTGAATTTGGGATGGTATTTTTAGTGCTTTTGACAGACAGAGATTATTAAGCTGTCACTCCCTCTTTTCTGCCAACTCCCCTATCTTCCTCCCTTTCTTCTGCGGTGCATTGTCATTTTATTATTAAGAGCACACTAATAGTTAAATGACAGGAACCCTAAACCTCTGACTAGTTCACTGACATGACAGGTTATTTTTTCCCTCTATTCCCTGTCCAAGAACCCCTGCTGATCTTCCCAGCATGCAGTGCTGTGTGACCCTTAACATCTGGCAGTGATTAATTGTCTTAGTGTCATAGCGATCGCCTTCCTCCCTCTGATCCTCACTTACTTTGTTCTCCCTTTTAAAGCCAGTGTGCTGGAACCTTTTCTTCCCACTTTTAAATCTGTCCAGTATCCAGGATACTGTGTGTGTCTACTGCGATACAACTTGAAAGAAACCGAAACAGTCAGTTATCTGGCCCTGAAAGTCTGGTCATGGATTCAGAGGGCTTTCTGTTCACTGAAGGGGTGTGCTTGAAAAACAGCACTAACTAGAATGACACAGATCTTGTTGAACTTGATCCGGATCTCAGGTCCCTTCTAAGCAAACAATGCAGTTACGGGAAACACCGTTTTGGGCAGCCGCACGCGATATTGTGCAGAAGGGCTGTTGGCTGGAGCTTACACAACGTTACATAGATTAAGGGCCTGACGCCTCCTGACAGCAGTTGCCCCTTTGTGCTGGGCTCGCCCCGCTGCCCCACGCTGCTGCAGAGGGCTGAGCCCTGCCTGGGCCGGAGCTCTTCTCGCTCAACTCCCACCCAGTAAGGCAGGGCTCCTCCGCGTGTACCGGGGATGGTGCATAGGCTTCAGCGCCGAGATCGCCCGGGCTGAGAGCGGAAACAGAGATGGTGTTCGCAAGTGAGTTTTATTGGCTGAGTGATATCTGGGGAGAACTCCTACCTGCTGTAGATGCTTGTATAATAACAATACTGGTGGATGAGAAGACTGTACCACTAAGATAAATGTCAGATGTCCTTGTTCTGCTCTCAAACCTCGGTAGACTTCCCATGTGATTGTCAAGAATCATTTTATTCCCTGCCTCAGTTTCTCCTATTGGAAAATAAAGACAATAAGTGCTTTGAGGTATGAGAGACTTAATTAGAATTTTCAGAGACCTTTATTTTTCCTGCATGAAGTATTGCTAGGCAATTATTTATATCTGCGTATTAAAGACCAGCTGCCAGGCATGGGGGGAGCTGTGTAAGAGGGAGGAAGGAGGCCATGTTGTGCAGAAGTTTTTTTAGTCTGCTTAGATTCAGGATGCCTGGGATCTACTCACAGTTTGGCGACTTGCATGGGTAAATTACCAACTGCTCTAAAATTCCATTTCCTTGCACGCAGAGGATGAGTTAATAGTCTTCTTTGCAAAAAAACCCTAACCCTCTGAACATTTGAAGATGAAACGTAAAAATAAACAATTGTTTTAAATCCTGGTTGAATAGCAGAGTACATGCACTGAACGTAAACTACTGGTACATTTACATTTTAAGGCAAAATATCTGAAAGGCAGTTTCTCCTTCACTTACCTATTGAATGTTGAGTTCAGAGTCTCTCTGTCTCCCATGACACACACTCTTCACAAATAGATTTCTCCAGAGCAGTATTATGTTCTAGCTCTCCATGTATTTCAAATAACTATAAGGCCATTTCTTTTCTATTTCAAACCAAAATAGTAAAATGCAGTGCATGGCCTTTTCTAGTTGCTAAGCAACACTTTGTAACGTGCATCCTGCATTTTGCTGTGCCATTTGGCAATTCACACAAGATCTTGTTTGTTCATTTCCAGTCTAGTAACATTGGTTGCTATATTTCAAGTGCCAGTATAGATCAAAGTATTTCCTAGAAGGATAAACATGTTAACTGGCAGAGAGTGAATGATTAACATCAAGCACAAGCCTTTTAGTATAAAGGACTTGGCATGTCATCCATTGGCAAAGCTATTCAAATGAATGCCATCTATACCTAACAGATGTGCCACTAAGGAGTTATCCGCTTCTTTCCAAAGTACTGCGTGCTGTGCTGGTGTGACTGAAGAGGGATGAGAGCCTCTGCGGAGCTTTGTAAGCAACCGAGCCAAGTGCTGTTGTCAGGCATGGCAGCCTATCTGGAGATCTCTCCTGACTTCGCCCGAGCTACTTGGGTTTTCCATCCATATAACTAATAGTAGAATTATATTAAATTACTATTTTCTCGTCCTCTGCCCTTTATGAACACTTACAAACAAACCAGTCTAATGTCTGACTATTTAATATTCTTGTCTCTGATAAACTCCAAGTGTATGCCTAATGAAAGTTGTCTTTAAGCAGGGAACAGTCATTCCTCATGACGAGGCAGGACATAGCTGGGTTTTGCTACGCTCTCTGCATTTCCAAACTTCTGATTAAAAACTGTAGATGAACAGAATCCCTTGTTAGCATGCAGTTTGGAAGGGAGAGTTGAAAGAAGGTTGTTCGGGCAGTGCTTTTAAAAATATGTAAGAAAGACAAATTTTAGAAGCTGCATGTAGCACGTATTTTTTTCCCTTGTGCCTGCTTTGTCATCACTAGCTGCTTGTGCGTTTGTGTGGCATCTTTAATTTGCAACGTGTCTCAAGTTCTCAGTGGTACTGTAGACACTAAACCAAATGGCAGATACTGACAAACATATTCATTAGAAGTACTACTAAATGAGGAATGGTGCGGAGCAGTGGTAGGTTTGTCAAGGGTGGCAACAATTTTGACTCCGTTATGATATTCCAAACCCGATGGAAAAGCTGAGGGGAATTTTTAAAAAGCTGTATTCCTGTTACAGAATGCTAAAGGATAGTTCCAAGAAGTGAGCATTTCCCATTACAGCCTCTAAAATTAGCTGCTTATCTGAGTAATTCTTATAAAACCTTATTGACTTACTTAGTTGTGTGTTATTGTGAGTGTATTTTATAGGGTTTCTCTGGACGAAAATTTACCTGCCAGCAGTACTGGGGAATAGTAAGTGCTAGAAGTGATTTGTTAATTGAAGAAGCAGGTACGGTACTCTCGTGTTCGCGCAGTCATATTATCTGAATCTGATAGTATGGCCAAGGTCAGCCAGGGGATAAATCTCTTCATACCTTTTTTCTCTTGATCCATATACCCTATCTCAGACGTGGTTGTGAAGAAGAGGATGAAGAAAGAGGCAAGAAGCAGATTTGCCTTGTGTGATCAGGGAGCAAAGGCAAGAAGCAGATTCTTTACACTGCCAGAAGTGTGTACAGCTGGGGAGAATCAGCACGTTCATTTCATGGCAAATAATCAGTTTCGTATTTTCTCTGGCAACCATTAATATACTACAGCCTTAGCTCTAGGCCTGTAGGTAAAGGTATTTGCCGTGACTGCTTTTCTGTTTGTCCCCAGAGAGCTGAGGATTCTCCAGCAAGTCCGTGGTGCGCAGAGCGATGTTCTGTCCTGTCTGTGATTGAGCAGCCAGAGCACACTCAGGCTCATTAGCCTGTAGCTGTATTTGGTAGATGCTTCTAACTGATCTAGAAATACATTAAAGAAGTTCTCTCTCACACACGCACAGCAGGAATGAACACAAGTCAAAAGATGGTATTTTAAAATTGGCATATACTACCTCTAAATCATATTCCCTGTTGTTCGTTTTGCTTTTTCTTAATATTTGAATCATTATACTGATTTCTGCTGAACTGACTAGATCCTGAAGTTGTAAGAAATGAGAACAGCACCTCAGTAATACTCTAAACACCATGGTTCTTAATTAAGTTTTAATTTCTAAACTGCTTGAAGGTTGATTTGGGAGCTCATCAGTTGCTTTTTAGAGTGGAGTATGGTTTTTGTAGTGTATGGCTATAATAATTGTGCTTAAAAATAAAATCAAACAGCATGGCAAAAATACTCGTAAAATATTTAAAGTGTTTGTAACGGTGTGGAGAAAACTAGTTTGTGTACTGTTGGCCCCGGCTTATGCCGCTGTCTAACACTGCTTAAATGCCCATAATGTAACGTCAGCTTCTCAGTCCCGCGTTTGGTTTCGACAGTATCTAGCTCTCCAGTACAAACACTGCAGGGGTAGGAAAGGCCGGGGAAGGGGAGTCAACGCTGCTCCGGTGGGAAGTCACGCTGCTTTGGGCCTCAAGTGTAAGTGCTGTGAGCTGCCTTTCTGTGCGTACCTCTGTCGTCTCTGAGTAAGTAGCAGATTTATGCTCCTAATGTTTGCCACTGTGACCCGTGCCTAGACTGTATGCCCGAACCAGCCTTAAGTAGATGACGTGATGACAAGATGACATTTTCTGAGCGTCAGCTGATGGTTTCCCATGGCAGATACCCACCCGTGAGACAGCAGCGAGCTCTCCGTGGGAGCAGCCGCAGCGGTCCCTGCGCCGCTCACCTCAGGGGACATCACTGGAGGCGTAGCAGGGTCCTTGCAGAACAGGTCCCCCACCGTGATGCGCATACACACGGTGCACAGGAGCAGCCCCAAGGCCGTCTGCAGATGGAACCCAAACAGCCCAGCACTGTCTCTGCACTACCTGTGTGCCCCTGCAAAAGGCTTACAGAGGCTGCTGCTGCCCCTGGTGACACCGGAGCAAAGCAAATCAGGGAGATTTTCCTACAGGGGGACCAAGGCTGGAAAAAAAAAAAAAAAGAAGTTGGAGACCCATCTCTGCCTCACCCAGGCACTTGGAGAGCATTGTTTGTCCCATCGCCAGAGTGGTGCTGCCTGCGGTGGGTCACGCCGGGCTTGTCCTGCCCTGCGTGGGCGTCACTTTGGCAGCAGGAGGTGACTTATGTTTGGAGCAGCAGCTGCTGCTGTCTGCAGCCGTGGGCATGACGACAAAGGCACTTGGGCATAGCTGGTCTTGGAGGGCAGGACTCGGAGCAGCATCAGCTGTAGGGCTGCAAGCAAGAATACTAAGCTCTGGTTGTCATTTTAACTGAGTATTATGTAAATCAAATAGAGTAGCTGTTAAATTAAAGCGTGAGAAGGTAATGCCTTCAGGTAATGCCCACTGCAGCCAAGGCACTGGATTTTAAAGAAATATGGAATTTGTTATTTCCTTATTTCTTTCCACAGGAGATGGAAGTAAAGGCTCAGAAACGAACCTAATTATTGACTTTCCCAAGGAGACACAGTGACAGCTCCACACAGACAGGGCAAGCCAGTGTGGCCACAGAGCTGAACAGCTTATCGCACAGATCCTTTTTGAGGGAAAACTAGACCCATTTTTACATCCTGTGGGAAATAAGTGACTTTTTCAACAAGGCTTGCAATAATGAAGAATTTCTCAGATGGAGAAATTAAAAAATCTTCTGCCTACAGAAATCTCCATATGAAGTATCTTAGATATTCAATCAGATGCTGTTTCTGATATTTCATAGTAAAATATCATTCAGAATGAAGCATCTATATTTAAAAGTATGTCATCTTACTGATTTAGTGTCTATATCAGCTTTGAATGCTACTTAAGAAAGTCTCGCTCCAAACAGTTAAACCACTTTGCTAAGGTTAATCTATTCATTAGATACTGTTAACTATTGCAATTAATAAGGTTTTTGAGGCATAGCAAAAGGATAGAAGTCCTAGATTAGGACTGCATCTTAGTGATATTTTCAATTAAAATATTTTACATTAAAATGCACGTTTACATTTGTAAAAATTAAAAAAAAATCAAAATATCTTCTCACTTTAAAAAGAACCAACATACTGTTTTCTTTAAAAAAAGCCATCTACTATTCTACCAACATATTCCAGCTATTGTTCGAGTATTGAGAAAACCCTTCAGACACGTACTACTGATGGTGCTGCAATGCAAGGTGACATTGATATTTTGAACAGTTAGCTTAGCAATATTGCTGGGCACTCTATGATTGCCTGAACTCATGAGAATTTTCAAGATTTAATATTTTTTCCTGGAGCTGGGATGAAAAGCCAATCGAAATATCATTCAAATGTAAAATCTCCTAGAAATTTGGACAGAGTCTATTGAGACATTCCAGTTTTATTTGAAGACTTTCAATGTTATAAATTCAGTTTATCTACTTCTTTGAAAATCTGAATGAAAAAGGGAACTTTCTCATTTGAAGAGATGTTCTTTTAATTTCAATACCCCCTCTTCCATTTTCACTCCTTTTTTGAATAGATTTTTATTTTTTTTAGCTTTTGAATTTTTCATGAATTGGCATTTTCAGATGAAAATGCATTATGAAAATATTCCTGGCCATCTCTGTTTAAAACTCTGTGTGTATTTAAAATAGAACTATCGGTAGTTTGGGTGCACTTGGGATTGTATCTCAAACTCATGTAGACATCAAAATACAGTTTATATAAACACCCTTTCATCTGCCCCATTTTATAATAGATAGTTTACAAAATGCTTTTTTATAAAAGTAACAGACAGCAAAGATAAAATCACAGTGGAGGAAAAATAATGGAGAGAAAGAAGGAGATAGTTATCTTTCATACAGATTTTTACTGCTGGCTGCTTTTTGTTGCCTTGTGATGTGTTTGCATTGATGCCTGAAAAATAGTATCTGAGCAAGTAATTCACAGATTAGACAGTCACTGACTAAAATAATTATCTTTCTAGGAGTCTTAGTGCTTACTAGAGATTGAATTTAGTCTTTTACTTTGCTGCATCGCACATTGTCAGGTAACTTCCTGAAGTCAGCTTCTGTCCTTATTTACACCGAAATAAATAGAGTATAACTCCATTCATTTCAGAGGAGCTACTCCAGATATATGTTTCTTAATTAAGAACAGAATCTAATCCTTTATCATCTTTGTGTATATCTTGGTATATGCTGCCAGGGAAGCAGTCAGTGGGGCGGTAGTTACATCCAAGATAACTCTGAGGTAGATTTTCACTGAACTTCTGGTGTCCTCTGCGTTTGATAAATCCCTCTCCTGCTTAACCAGGTGGGGGGGTTCTCTGGGGTGCCAGCAGCATCGCCGCGGGGCCGCTTCAAGCACAGATCACTCGCAGGAAATGCCATCGACTGCCACAGGGGTTCCACACCTGCAGCTCTTGGAAGCTGGGCCAGGAGAGCGCCCACAGATTAGATCAACATTGTAGACTTGACAGATGACCTTATAGTACAGCATATCCCTTAACTTCTTTTAGATACCTGGGACATCTTAGATCCCTGTGATCTCCTGCCTGGGAAGCTGTGCTGCACCAGCGTGGCTGGGTAGTATTTCAGCCTGTACCCAGCACATTACCTTCTAGGGAGACTGGCTTGGGAAGGATACGCGGTCTTGGTAGCCTTAGTGAGAAAAGCTGTGATGTGGGCCCCCTTGATATTCTTAGAAATCACAATGATTCATGTACAAACACACAGTTTATATTCCCTCCATAACCTTACCAGCAAGGGAAGGAAAACTTTTATCCCTTGGCAAGAGTCCCCAGTGTACTCAAAGCTGTTGGCTGCATTTGTGTGTTTATGAATTCTAACAACTCCGTCACGAATGTTGTCACCAGATACCTGGGCTCCAGCCACAATAACTACATTTCCAAATGTTTAAGCATGGTTTGCTCTTAGGAACGTGCTCTCAACTGTATTCTATAGTTACTATAAACAGTAAGTTAGCATGTGAATTTTTTTTTTTTATTTACTCCCTAACCTTTCTAGTCAAAGATGAAATATGCATGGCAGTACTTCCAGGCTTCTTGTGTATCCTGTGTTTCAGTGACATAGAGATGGCTTGCTCTTTTTTTTTTTTCCTTTCATTTTTTTTTTAATTCCCTATGACCTTATCTCCTGAGATACAGAGCAGAGAGACAAAGTAGAGAGACCACCCCCGCTGGAGTTAGCACAGACTGTGTGTCTTGCGTTTCGAAAACCAGAGAGAACCAGTATAGGTTTTCATCTGGAAAGTATTCAAAGGGTATTTGCGGGGAAGACAAGTTGTAGCTGTGTAATACAATTATGCAGACAAAGGTTGCAGAGACACTATCCAAGCAAAGTGGGGTTATGGTATGTGGAGGGAAAGCAGGATGAGAAAAAGTAGTGATCAACTGTTTTGTTGTGAAGGGAATAAAATGTCTCTTCATATTGTTTTGGATTAATAACAACATCCCAAAAGACAGAGCTCTGAGGGAAAAATAACCATATCCATGGAGAAAGGAGGAAACTTACTATATTTTTGTGTACCGTTGGAAGAATCACCAAGTGCCCATCAGTCTGACTGGTGAGTCATCCCCTTTTGATTTCCACAGACTTTGGCTCAACTTAAATCTGCATAAAGGGTCCTGAGAGGGTGGAAGGGATGAACAGTATCTTCTCCAGGCTGCTGGAAAGCAGCAGAGTAGTAAGAGCAGAACATCCCAAAGTGGCAACAGGGGAAAGAACCTGCTTTCTCTAGATCACAGGGAGGTTTCCGGTACAATGTTGGTAATTAGGATTTTAGGGATGAGGGATTCTGTTAGAAGTGTATATAAATAAACAAAACCAATTTACATTTCAAGTAGGTGTAAAAAAAAACCACAATGTAGTTTTGAATAAGTACTCTGAAGCAGAAAAGAGCAAAAGAGCAGATGTTTAGAGTATTCCTTGGCTATAACTCTATTTTGCAAATCTCACAGAGCTGGTGAGGGGTCTGGAGAGTAAGTCTTACAGGGAGAGGCTGAGGGAGCTGGGGATGTTCATCCTGGAGAAAAGGAGGCTGAGGGGAGACCTTCTCGCTCTGTACAACTCCCTGAAAGGAGGGTGCAGAGAAGCAGGGGTCGGTCTCTTCTCCCAAGTCACAGGCGATAGGACAAGAGGAAATGGCCTCAAGTTGCGCCAGGGGAGGTTCAGATTGGATATTAGGAAAAATTTTTACACTGAAGGGGTTATCAAGCCTTGGAATGGGCTGCCCAGGGCAGTGGTTGAGGCACCAGCCCCGGAGGTATTCAAAAGATGGGTTGACATAGTGCTTAGTGACATGGTTTAGTGATGTGGTTTTTTGTTTTTGTCAGAGGTTGATGGTTGGACTAGATGATCTTACACGTCCCTTCCAACCTAAACAATTGTATGATTCTACGATTCTAAATATTCGACCGGTCATGTTTTCTTTAAGTATGGTGAAAGTTTGGATTAATCACCTCAGAGTAAGAAACAAAATTTCTGTATATCTCTATAGACTTCTGTTACCATAACAGCTCAGCTTCAGTGTGTTCACCTCGGGGAGATAATATGGAGATAGGAAGAATCACCAAGTGACCAGCCTAAAATGACACAGGGAACCAACCCGTTGCAGAGCAGTGACTCCATCTGCCTGGTGACAGACTGTCCCTGTAACCACTGGACCTGAAACCTTGCCTGTTGCGCAAGTAGACCCAAGTGCTGTATGTGTGTGTTAGTTTTGCCTGCCTGCTTTCAGATAACTGGTCTCTTTTGCATATTGCAGGGTCTTTCTTCTTTTTTCTGTAAGGAATCACTTCTAAGTTTGCTAAAAGCAGGAAAGGGACCTCAATTCCATTCACCTAAGATCAGCTTTTTGGCAGCCATACAGCTTCCAGGAGAAAGACGGGAGAGAAAAAGGAAGAGCCCATTAGGAATAAGAAGATGCCAGGCTGTTTGAAGTGCAGGAGTTGCTCAAACAGCAGGTCCTTGTTAGAAGTGTGTAATTTTTGGACATGTCCCTAGCCTAGACTGTACACAGCACAGTAGCATTTCCAGAAATGAGTAGTGGGAGGGGTTTTTATCATTAAATCATACAACATAAGACAAAATTTGTGTTTTAAAACCCTAAAGTCTTCGAGGGCATAAAAGGCATTATTTCTGTGTGGTTGTTTTTGTTACCTTATTATAAGCTTTCAAAAAACCCAGCAGGTTTATATTCTTCGGTTTTGGAGGGAAAAAAGTCACTTCCAGGGTGAGATTTGGCATGCCAAGTCTACGGCCAGAGCAAATTTTTAAAGCTGTATCATAAACCTCTGAAAATAGGAGTTTATAATAGAAATGCAGACATACAGTTAATTATATCATCATGAATGGCGCCACTATAATTAGCTAACTTCTATATGATGCCAAGTTTTGAAGTATTTTATTTTTATGGCACTGGATGTCAAAAGCTATTTATGTTCGTTTCTTTCATTTTTTCTTTTATTGTCTTACTGACCTGGCTCACCAGGTTAGGAAAATGGCTTGCAGATTTTTCTTCGGCTCTGAAGAACCTTTGGAGCCTCGATGGTTAGCAGATTCCTACAACCCAGGGTGTCAAAGGCAGTGGATTCCCTCCAAAGGCAGGCGGGAGGATATCAGCAGATGCAGGCTTCTCTGAATAACCTCCGACTTGTGGTTCCCATTGAAGGGCTTATTCTGAGATCACTGGCAATCTCAGCTGGACAGGAATCTGCTAATACTCGGGTATTATATATACTTTTAAGGGGACAGTTTTAAAGAAAGATAAAATACAGAGAAGAAAAGGAACATAATCTGTTTTATAAATACAATATTTCCTACAGGTTCAAAACCAGAGAAAGGTGCTAACAACGGAGCCAAGGAGATTATGAGATGAGAAAAACTCCTTCCTTAAGTTTCTGTTTCCAAGTAACTGTAGCACTTTTGCAGCTCATTGCTTTTTAGGTGCTTTATAACATACACAGGGATGACTGTTTCACCCATCACTGAAATCCAGTTTCCTCTGGATCTGAATACAAAAACCATTCCAAAAATGTGACCAGGGCTGTCGTTTAGGTTGCAAAGCAAAGATGAACGTATTGCTCAGTTAAATAACCAGAAGAATCTGTGCATTAACCACACGTGCTCAAATATCATTTGAATTGATAATGATAGCTTAAGAAACTTAATCATAGAAAACAGCCATTAAAATTTGTATGTTCAGGCAAAGTCTGTGTCTCTTTAAGATCGTAAGTTGAATCTTTAGAATTTTTTTTCAAAGTGAATTTAAAATTTTCTTTTATCAAAGAATATCTATATGTATATAATAGTATCCTTGTTACTCATCCTTATTATTTAAAATATCCATATTTATATGATTTCTATATAAAAATGTTATTAATATTCGTATGCTTGATACCAGTTTTCTCAACAATAACTGATAAGGATCTGAAGGTGAAACTTTAGTTCAAATACACTGCACTGCGTAGGTTGTTGCTTTTTAGGGATGGTCTAAACGATGCTGCTCTGGAGAGGTGTTTTTCTGTATGGATGATATGTGTGGTGACATGCTAAGGCAATCCTACTTCTGCTTTTTTCTTATGAGACCATGGCAACTAGTCTGTTCTAGAAGCGTTTGGGCAAGAGGACATTAACAGTCTTTACAATCTGATAGTCCTGAATTATGATGTCCTATATTATTATGTTGTCTGTTTTCTGCTGATCTCCATTTCTTCAGATCTGCCATCTAATTCCATCTCTTCCAATAAAATTTCCGATGGTAATTTTTAAAGTATTTTGTTATGCAGTAATGAACACACAGTAGGAATTAACACGGATTATGCTGGACTTTTCGGGCAATCTCTTCTTTCTCTTGGATGTGTGCTTGTCACCGTTCCATGGTGGCTGTTCTTTTTATGGTTCATTTTTGGTTATATTCTGTTTACTGGCTACAAGGAGTTCCACGCATCCTATTACACTGTACAGAGCTGATAATGCAATGCAAATACATGAGCTCAGTTACCACACATTCCGTTTTTTCATGTTGGCTTACTAAAGGATCCTCAGGTGGATCCTTCCAGCTCCGATGCGTGTGAGAAATCCTGCTGATTGCAGAACTACCCAAGTGAGTAAGGAATGAGGGGCTGGCCACTGAGTGAAGAATAGTAATTTCTGCTCAGACGGGGCATGTCAAATCAGTGGCCACCAGCCAGGGTGATGGAATTAATGGGGGGAAACAGTAGCCAGCACTGACAAGTTGGGATAAACTCACAGAGTTGCAGTGCCACATCCAATTACTGTATTTCATTGTTGTTCCCTGGAGATGGGGACCCTTTGACAAGGGTCCATGAAAACTGAACTGGAAATCCTGGGAAGAGAAGCAGCAAGTACGAGTAAAGCTCACGCTGATCTCCTTTAAAAAGGAAAAAAAAAATAAAATCCTAAAACTGAAAAAGCCTTGCCTTTCTTTTCTGTCCTTTTGGTACAAAGTCTGCACTTTACTGCCTGGCAGGAAATATTAAAATAAATTGCTTTCAAATGAAAAGAGAAATAGAAGTTAGGAGAACATTTTTTTTGTCTGTGCTTAATTTTGTTGTTCTGTTGGAAGTGACACTTTTACGTTTTGACGCAAAGCATATTTTGATCTAAACTCCTTGTATCAACCAAATTGGACTATCAGAATTCCTGGGACTGCTTTAAAAAAATAAAACCTAAGGAATCTTTTTCCATTCCAAATAAGGGCATTTACTAGTAAAGGAATCAGAGAATTAGTCCAAAGAGTGCAAAAAACACGTCGATGCCAATGATATTTTACTCCGTAGAGTACTTCCCTCAACCATAGATTCCAACACGTATGAGCAAAGTAACAGCCTGGAGGAGTGATTCATGTGGAGTTATTTAATGCTGCTCAGCGGAGTGCTACTTTTAGCTGGGAAAAATGTTCTCATAGACTGGTAGGCAACAGAATATCCAGTACAAAGCCAAATGACATCACTGGCTTTTCTGTGTAACAAAAGGCCAATGGCATCCCCCCTTGCTGAGTGAAAATTAGCAGCAGGTCTTTGCGCAGTGCACATACTTTGAGAGGAGGGAATTGTGTCATTGTTATTTGCTATTTCCGCAAGTTGACACTTATCTTGTAAGCACATCAACTGTTTGCTTTAGCTCCACAAGTCATTTCCTATACATTATATCAGTTAGTCATGCTGTTCTGCATTGTGTGCAAAAGAGGTTAAATTCCACATGTAGGGAAATCCAAGATGAACGAGAACTATCTAAATAATTGTTTTAGAATGGGAACGACTATTCATTTCTTTAAAAAATGACTGTGTGGGTAAACCCTGTCAGACTTTTGCTTCTACTTCACTTGAAGCCAGATCAGCACATCAAACTATTAAACTCCTTGAAGATAAAGTGAATTAGATCAACTCGAATTCTGCCAATGACTAAATTAGAATTGCAACTTTTTCTTACTTTTACATCCCAGAAAGAACACAGAGTTGTCAAGAGAAAAAAAAAAAGAGTTGACTGTAGTTGCAAACAGTGGAAGATATCGGGGTTTCCCTTATGTAAAGAAATACATTTTTGTAATTTTATTACAAAAAAAAATTACAATATATTTTTTGTAATTTTATTAGCAAATGTTGGCCTGCTGTATTGCTGCTGGGGAATTGTTGTATCCTTGCTAGGGAATTGTATGTGCTCCAGTAGGTTTATTCCAGCTCTAATATCACTGAGTCTTTGTATTTGGTCCTGTCTTTTGACGATCGTGTTTGCTTACTGCTTGTTTTTATTTCATTAGAACTACACTGTCATGCAGTGCTGCACTGAGAGTATACCTGATAGAACTGTAACTCCTCAAGCACAAGGGGGAAGTAAGAGGAGAAAAAGACAGCAGAACTGTAAGAGAATACAGCGTTCTTTGGCAATAATTAATGGATATTTTATTCAACTTGGTTTGAAACATAGCAGTGTAAGATTCTGTTGGAGCGCTAGAATATAGGCTTCTTTCAGTCTCTTGGCTCTATAGTAGGATCCTGAAAAATTATTATCCTTAATCCATGGTTGAATACAAATTTATCAGTCAAGATTTTCACAGTCTGTAGATTTCTGCAATAGAAAGAGTTCAAATACTCAAGTGATAGAGTTCACTTTTTTTTTTCTTGTTCTCACTATCTCATTCCTGTGTAACTGCATTAATATCACTGCTCTTCATCTTTTCTTTACTTTTAAATATCCCAGGACAATATTATAAAATCCTTGTGGAGAGAAATGTAAAAAGTTATGGCTTCAATTCACCAAACACTTAAGCAAGTGCTTAATTTAAAGCATATGGATAATCCAAATTTGCTTCAGTCATTGGCTTCTGGACCAGAGCCAACACATTTGGAATGCATCCTGCATATTTATTCTACTATATACATGATTCTATCACATGTGTGCGAAGTTGTTTGTGATTAAATTTGTCAATTACAGTAACTGGATTGAAATTTAGCCTGAGAAAAATTTACAGCAAGCGGCACTGCTGCAATAAAGGTAACATCTGAAGACAAAGAAATCTTTCAATTTAAAAAAAAAAAAACCCTAGCATTTGAGACAAAATATCTATGTAAATTTTGTTTTTTCCTTTCTTGAAAAGTAGTAAAAAAATGAAAATTGTTTGGTTTTATTAAAATAAGGAAAAATGATTAGATTTGTTGCCTTTGATATTCTCCAGAGACGACTTCTGATGCTTGTGTACTAGAAGTACCTGGAGAAACGGCAGTTTTCTCATCAGATTTCTCAATAGCTTTCTATTTGATTCTCCAAATATTGCCCAGAACAGATTCTGTGCTAAAAGCTTCCATTTTAGCAATGAATCTGAAAAATATTTCTTCTTTTGAGATTTGGTATTGATTGTTTGCAATATTAGAATAAAGTGCTGATGTTCCAGAGTCTGTCCTTTGTTCCTGTCCTCCCTTGTGGATGTTTTCTGAAAAATTTAAGGGATGATTTGGTAGCTGAATGTCACTCAGATCATATACGTATATTCAGACTCTATGTGTATGTAGTTAAGTGTATATATATATATTCATATATATAATATATATATGGCAAGGAGAGAGGAAAAGATTTCTTATTCCATTGGTAACAACTGGCTGGTAGGAAAGAGCAAATAAAACGCTCTAAAAAGAAAGAAGTTGATGTTTCTAAATGATCTGGCTGGACTCCTCCATTATGCACTTTTATTCTTAAAGAAGCTGTGATCTCCATTGGTTGGTGTTCTGCTGTGTCATTGCCTGTATACTTTGTTACACAGAACAAATGCAAGAATATGTTATTCTTTTGCAGGGGCCTAACTGATAAAGTCCATCCTTTGCCATCAACAGGAAGGACTGATGTATTTGTATTAGTATTCATATTACTCATTTCAGAAATGTTGAGGGTGAAGGGCTTCCAGGATAGCTAGAGTGACCCTACAAAATGTTTGAAGTGCTACTCTAGGAAGCAGAAATTTCCTTTGGTTTCCTTGAATGGAAACTTAGACTCTTTGTTCCTTAGTTCTCTGATTCCTGGACTACTCTCTTCAAAAGAAATTTCAGCTTTTTGTGTTATTTTTAAAACAGGAAGAAACAGTTTTTCTTTGTTTAAGTTCATCACTGAAGGCAAAACTTGAAAGAACTTCTAAACATAAGTAAAAAAACATGAGCATCTGTTTTCCTATCACTGGTGAATAGTTAAATGTCTCCAAGGAAGCTCCGTTCTAGCACGACTTGCTTCCATCCACACCTAAGCTACCCGCGTGTGCTGGAGCCAGCAGTGGCGTTGGGGGTGCTAACGAGTGGAAACCTTCCTCATGGAAATGGTATACAAAGCTAACTATTTATAAAGTGCTTTTGAAGGAGATGCTTAGATGAAAATCTTTGGTATTTGTGCAAGGTCACAGATTTATTAGTATCTTCTAGTTTACAAGAGCCAGACTCAAGTCAACCAAAACATGAGCACCAAAGAGATTTTTCCTATGGTGCTCTGATCTTACTTTCATTTGCATGGGATCTGCCCCAAATTTGGAAATGAAGCTGAATTTTATGTCCTCTCTATGGTTCCTCTGGGGATTTAATTCCTGAAAGTGAGACCATGGGGCCTACTTGAAGAGGTTGTTTTTTTTTCAAAAAAAAGTCAATAAGCCGAATATTGTTGAAAATAAGCATAGAATGCATTATCTGTGACACTACTGGAGGCCACAGGTCTTTCTTGAGACTCCAGTCATTTCCCATCCCTTCACCAAATTCCTAAAAACACTTATTAGTATTCTAGAATGACAGCAAGTAACAAAAATATCAGACCCGCTCTCAGGACCTTGGCATCTGTTAGAGGTAGGTGGCATATGCGTGAGAGTTTCAAAAGGAACACATAAATAACCAACGGAAGCATTACCATGTTCAGAATTATGCCTCCCTACAGTAATGTCACTATTTGGGATGACTTTAATACAATGTCCTACATTTTGACCAGCTTGCTTTCCTCCTCCTGTTCTTCTTCAGAAGATCTCTAATGGGCATAGTAAAAATTACCCTGAGTTGGTGGTTCTGCTTTCATCTTCAGAGCCATCTGGTTTCTTGAATCCATATGTATTTTTTTTTTTAATCAAGACAGTCAATGGAGAGTATGAAATTACTAAGGGAACAATCAAGGCTCCTGAACAACTTACTGCTCTTCTTGTTCTTTTTAATCATCCAGTTTTCCTTTTCCTTTTTTTTCTCCATGTGAGCATTTATGCAAAAGTCTGAAGGGCCGTAGATGATCTCTTCTTTATTTACCCTCTAATCACTGAATAAGAGAGTTAACTCAGATCCTGCTCAGTAAGTCAAAAACTGAAATCTCAGCACTAATTACAACTTTTCATTTGATGATTATGAATACTTAACCTTGTCAGCTCAGATTTGAGTGCTTCATTCTGAAGTCTGCAAGTCAAGACTCCTGTATTTAAGTGTTTTAAAGGAGGGACTGCTAGTTTTCACGTTGTAGTGACAGATAATCATTACATACGCATTTCGTCTGAACAGTAATATCCTCTCTTGCCTATCTGTGCAGCCAGTGTGGAAGTATAGAGTGGAAGGATATAAGACATCAAGCCTTTTGTTAACCTAGGGGTTACCTTTTGTTCTTGTTGTCAGACCCAGAGGTAATGATGGCTTCCAATTAGCATGAACTAGTGTAATGTTAAATGAATGACTGGAAAAGGGAGGGAGGGGGGCAGTGGACCTATGAAGTGGCTCAGTATAAACCTTGTATGGAGATTTGGGTTTGTGAACATTCACCTGACCGAGCTCATTTTTTTCTCTCTCTCTCACATTCCACGTCTGTATTGTGGCAACCTTTGTTTCCTGAGGCTAACTTGCTATCTGGAAGTAAACACCGAATTACCACCAAGGTAAACTTTATACTCATCCACTTGCAAACTGCAGTGCTTCTGACATCAGAGGTGCCATAAAGTGTAGCCACTTGAAAGGATAGTACATGGCTAATTTTTTGAGATGCATTCCTGATCTAACTGCTGAAGAATGATGATTCTCCAGGCATGCAGTCCTGCGGCTGACATTGGAATGGCTTTTGAAGGGATCTAAAACATGCCTTTGGCTAAGAAATCACTGGTTGCTCTGAAGAAAAACAAGGTGGCTGTGCTGGTCACCGACTATTACTGTGTAACATCAGGGAGTTTTCCTTCTAAAGTGTGTCAGCAGCGGGGCAGGCAGAGGAACCTACGAAATTCATGCTGCCAAACTTACAGAAAGCTGGGTGTCGCCAGGCTGCGGCTGAATGCTGCAGAGAGGATGGGAGAGGGAAAGCAGGTGGGGTATGAGAAGCGTTTCATACACAGAAATGTAAGATGCAACCTTTGTTCTTTTAGGAGACATTGTTTTACTAGAGATAAGATACTGCGTTTCAAAGAACTCAAGTACTTACAGACTAATGGTGAAACAGAAAACTAGTTTGGCTACTCAGGGGTGCTGAGAGAGCCCGACTGGCGTGGGGAATGCATGTTTTATTAGCCTGAGCTTGGTACCACTGTGTTCGTTGTGTGATTGTAAAACTGCAGTGAATTCTCATGCAAATTCCCTTAGAACACTATCCTTAAAGCTTTTAAGAAATTACCTTCATGCATGACTTGAGTTATATTTTGCAGGAGCAAATATATTACAGGGTTTTTTGTAATAGGTTTTGAGAAGATACTTCTCCCCCAGCAGTTTCCTTAGGGGCAAGAGTCTAACCCTCCAGGCCTAGGGAACAGCAAACAGTAGCGTTTGAAGTTACACTAAAATCACTTTATCTGCCCACCCATCTGTGCACAGTAGCTACCTGGCTCACACGCTTTAATAATTAGGCATCATACCATAATAATATGATTTCTTTTAGGCAAAGTATTTAGAGTTTTGTAGGTTAGAACAAGTGCAGTGTGTATTTCTGGAAGTGTCAGAGCTTAGTGTCCGGCTGCCCCAGTGTGTGTCTGTTGCAAGCAGAGGTTTCTGGCTTTCTATCACTCTTCACAGAGAAGGATGGATGAAGTCTGAGCTAGTCAAAGTGCAGACATATTCTATAGAATCATACAAATTTAGATTAAAGTTATTGTATACAAAGAAGTACTTTGAATCTGAATATTTTCAATGATTTTTTACTTGCAGAAGTAAATTATTATTGTTTTTTTACTTAACCAAAGTAGCCGTATAAGGATTCTATACCTGCTTTTGTATTTTGAAGGCTATGTATCTCCCACTTGGTAGTTGGTGCTGGGGGAAGGAGATGATGAGGGAAAGAGAGAGGGCCAGGGAAACACCTGACAAAATTTCCTCAGTGAAGTGTAGGTATGAGATACCAGCTTGCCATTGACCTTGCTGACTGACCCCATTCTTACATCCTTTCTATAAAAAATACTGTTTTCCTGGAGAGGAGCTTCCTAGAGCAGTGTCCCAGCCTGCTGACAGAGCCATGTTACAGCACAGAAGTAGCAAAACCAGGATGTTGACACAACATTTTTAAGGTGCTCTGGACCTGGCACCTCAAAGCAATTTCAGTGTGTGGGTTGCAGGTTTGACTAAGGGGAAACTAGGGGATGGGGGAGGAAACAATTATTCAAAGCTACCCAAGATGTTAATTAATAGTAGAGAAAGTGCAGTTGGGCTTGGATGATTTTTAAGAATAATTTTCAGGTTGACTGGATTAATTCAGCTATGCAAAGAGGAAAGTATTTAAATGCACTGGGCCACGGTCTGTTTTGGCTTATAGGCTTGCTGTAGCTGCTCCACTAAAGTCAGCGTAAAGGATGAGAGCATCCATGTTTTGGAGTTAGATGCTAACAGCTGGCCAGATCTGTGATCTTTTACCTCTTGATCTTTTCTTAATCCTCCAAGCATACGCTTAGAAGCAACAGCTTTTTATGCCAAAGTGTAACTGCTGATATTTTCCAAGCCCTGTTTTCCAGCTCTCTTAGTTTTGGTACAGTTAAGCTATATGTTTGACAACGTATGACTTTATCATCTGGGAAGGAGCATTACATTTGGAATTTGTAATTCCAAATTACATTTGGAATCCGGAGGGAACAAAGTAGAATTCACTGCTTTCTAAAGGGAAGTTGAGAGTTTGCTGTTTAGGACAAGTATACCAAGTTACTATAAACTAAAAGGAGAGACTTTTGTACTAAATTCCTTCAACGGTCTTGAAGATCGTTTTAATCTAATGTTACACTCTAACAAATTTACAAGCAACAATTTTGCGGCAACGTCATCTCGTCAGAGATGCAGTCTATTCTTGCAAATCTCTTTAATCGTTACAGTTAATTTCTGTTTCCTGGAGCATTTTATTTGTGCTGTTTACTTTTTAGAGTCTGTCATCGATTAAACAAATCTTAGGGGATTTTCTGAAAACTTTACTAGAGTCCAACCTCTCCATGCACCCTTGTTCTGTTTTTCTAAACGTGCACCAAAGTTGGAACCCAAGTATGTGTGTGGGAAGGACATATGGCTAGGTAGAAGACAACATATGTCTTTAGTATGCACTTACCATGCAGTTAGTTTAGACAGCATCTGTTGTTTGTTTAAACGGCTTTTTTTTTCTTCTTTTTGTAGGGGGAAGGGTGCAATCTGTTTAAAGGGGACCTGCAAAGAGAGGGAGGGGAAGGGTTTATGTCTGTTTTCTTCTTTTTTTCCCTTATGTTTAAGGAAGAATTGCTTTGGCTTGCTTTTTGCCTTAGAAATATCAGGACTTTGAAGCATTATCTTTCATGGTTTTGGTGCAGGCATTTTTGGATCACTGAGGCTCTGGGAGTTTTTGTCAGCTTTAAATGGAAGGGGGGAGTAGGTGTGGATTCCTAACAAAGAGTATTTCTTCAAGCGCTCCCAGTGAAATGCATTTGTATTTCTGTTACCGTGAGAGCACTCGGACACCTCACATACACTTAGGACCCTGCAAGGCTGTTTGGTGTCATGCACCTTATTTAACGTATGCATTTGGCATATATTGTGGTGATCTGTTACTGCAGTTCAGGCTGTACATATTTATTTGGTGGGAGCAGATGTTCCTCCTCTTGCCCCCTGGGAGTCCTTGTTCAGCAGGCAGCTGAAGAGGCTGGAGAGGCATATGGAGAGAGGTCCATCCCCAGCTTTATTCCAAGTGCTGGACTGAGACAGCTGCCCTGATCTCTCTGGAGCTGTGCCCT
The DNA here is from genome assembly GCF_964106895.1 of Numenius arquata. Lineage (NCBI taxonomy): Eukaryota > Metazoa > Chordata > Aves > Charadriiformes > Scolopacidae > Numenius > Numenius arquata. The sequence goes on along the minus strand of NC_133588.1, from coordinate 5,263,152 downwards.
TCACTGAGCTGGCACCTACCTGAATGCGTGAGCATTAGCCATCTTGAATTTGCCACCCAAAGCCCTGACATACTCAGCAAGCTTTGAGTGGCTCCATGACCTCCCTCCCCTGCATCATCTTTTAATAGTCATAAGCCTGCAACCAAAATCAGCTATTAAAGAATTTACATAAAACCTCACACGTGGAGTAGGACAGAACTTGGCAACTGCGGCGGTGTTTTGCTAAGCAAGTACAAATATAGAGGCAGACTCAATTTTGGCAGGAAAGAATTCCCAACTCGGTTGATAGGCCTTTCACATGTGCAATCTCTCAGATGTCTCAAATCAACTGGTTTGCCACTTGTCTTCTAATTTCCAAGGCAAAGCAGAGTAGGCAGACCTGGATTTCTATGGTGCTTATTGTTTTAAGAATTCCCATACTAGAAAGAGAAAGAGGAGACAGAAGGAGAAGGGAGTGTCCTTTTTCCTATAAGCATTGTAATTGCTCAAATGAATATTTTCAGTATTTTAATTTGAATTCTCTTAGGGCCTCTTGATATTATGAAAAACAGTATGTTCAGTTAGGAACTTCAGTTCTAAGTTGGCCCTCAAATCTCACAGGCTGAATAAACCCCCACAAGTTCCAGTGCAACAGACTCCGGGAAGTCTGGCCCATAAGTAGGCTTCCAGGTTCTACAGCCGTGAGTGAGAGGAGCACACAAACCAATTAGCTAAAGGAAGATATGTTTTTTAAATGTTTCACTATTGTCCCCATTCGTTGTTTATCCATTGTTATTTTTATCCTAAAGGCTCAGCCAACAAGCTGGGTGAATACATTTCATAATTAAAAATGAGACAATAAATCGTGTCTTATTTTTCGTAGGAAAAAGTGTGCTTGATTCTAGCAACTAATAAGGGGTGTAACTTCTGCATGGAGGCAGGTAGGTTACTGTAGGGAACAGGAAGCAGAAGACAGAAACAATTTGAGTAGAAGGAGACATTTGTTGCTCTTTCCAAACACTTTCTAACAGTTGTGGGAGAACTGTCACACAGCTGCATCAAAGATGCCCTCCTTCTCTACAAGTCGCCTTTGCTGCAGAAGTCACGTGAGGGAGCTCTAGGGCGAGTGCAAAATCAGCTGGGAAATGGTACTTGAAGAGTGACTGCCGATAGTTCCCTCTCAAAGTGGCTGTTGGGGCTCTGCAGATGTCTATTATGGATCCAGTATGGTTCAATAATGTTATCAGTAAGTATAAATGAAAAAGTAAGTATGTGTTTCGGATCTACAGTGGTGAGAAGGCTGCAAGGAGGTGGGAAGAGAGCGTTAGAATTCTCAACAAGTTTGCAGGCTGGAAAAATGTCCGCATTTTCCTCTCTCAGAGAAAATGCAGTTCTATCACAGATTCATGCAAAATACTCTGTAAATAATGGATGGGGCCAATCAACTGGATAATGCTTATTGCAGACGTATCTGAGGACTGTCGTAGTTCACAAGCTGAAAGTGAGTCAGGAATATTTTCATCTTGCCTAGGAGTATATCGCATAAGAACTGACTTGTTCTTTCTGCCCTGTCATCATGCGTATAGCCCTCGCTGAAGAGTTGTAGAGGTGTGAACAAATTTGGAAAGAATCCAGAGGAAAGCCAGGAGAATGAGCAGAGATGTTGCAAACATGACTTTGGAGGAATGCTTGAAAGAAATAGGGTTCTCTATTTAAGGTAGACTAATAGAAGATTTAATATGCAAGCGTGCAAAAGCTGTGAAAAGAAGAAAGGAATAATCTATCCTCCACATCTGTGAGGCACAGGAAGGGAAATAATGAGCTTAGCTTGTGTCAAATGACTTCTGGTTTCTTTTTTTTTTTAAAAAAAATCTCTCTAATAGTTAAGATTCAGAAAAATGCTAATGTGTGGGGAGGTGCTGAAGCTTCATTTTGGATGCCTTTAGATAAACATCTGCCAGAAATAACAAGAGTATAATTGACCCTGCTCTGGGAGTAAGGCTGCACTAAATACCTTTTTGAAGTCCTTTCTGGCCTTATTTACCATGATTCTCTACTTCTGAGTAGAGCTTCAGGCTCCATATAGAGCTTTGCTTATTCCTGCTTCTCTTCTGTATGCCTTTCTGCATGTCTGTGAAGGGCCAGGGTACGCAGTTTGGGCCCAGGCTGTACCAATAGGCACAGTGAGTTTGTTTTGGTAAACCCGATGTTCCTTTTAGATCTACATTATTTGAATTCGGTTTTCAGCAACTTTTCTCCCAGTGAAGGCGTCTAAATTCTACTTTTGGACCCGCTGTGCAGTAGCTACGCTGCCAAACCTGCCTGAGTGCTGATGTGCATATTCAGTTGTAAGAGCGGGACACCCTTTGAAGACGTGTGTGTTTGAACACTGGTTTGGCTGCAGTAAAGGAAAAATGAAGACATGAAAATATATTAAGCAATGTTAAATAGTTGCTAGAGGTTTGGTTGAGGCACGGTAAGGAACAAATGTAAAATTTAATTTTGGACAACATTTAACTATTGAATCTGAGTATTCTTCAACTATCGATCCATATAATATGCCTTGTATTTTATGATATTTTTTGGCAGGAAGAATGCAGAAGTAATTTTAATTTAAGTCATTTTATTTATACGCACCTTAAACACATTTATATACACAGGGAACTCCAATTACAGTGTGATTAGGGTAACACGAGAGCCTTAAGATCAGGAGTTCAATTTTATATTTGTAAACATTCTGGTAACTTCTAAAACATTCTTCAAAGATGTTTATTATCTCCATTTTCTGATTGATGGGGTTGTCATACTTTTCAATACAAACCACACTAGTATTAACAGAGAGACTTCCACCTATATGTAAGACCTTTATTACTTCAATGTTTGAATAATCATAACTGTTAAGATCATTGAAGAAAGAAACTTAAATATGTGGATGGGAGGAGGAAAAAGGTAAAGATCCTGCACATATCTTTCCATTGCATCTAGATATAATATAGATGATGATTACTATTATTTTTACTAAACACTAACAGCTGCTCATATAAAGAGCAAAATGAAACCATATTTTAGAGGAAAGGTTTGGGAATTTGGGAGGTGATGCAGACTTGCTTGAGAGGTGGGCCTGTGCAAACCTCGTGAAGTTCAACCAGGCCGAGTGCAGGGTCCTGCACCTTGCAATTGTGGCAATCCCAGGCACAAATACAGGTTGGGCGGAGAATGGCTGGAGAGCAGCCCTGAGGAGAAGGACTTGCAAGGTAAGTTCAATTCCTCGCTCCAACTGACCTTTCCACTGCCTCTTGCTTGCACACATCCAGCCATGGCTAGAACTAGGTCAAAGGCTATTGCCAAGAAAGCTGTGGGCACCCAGACAGAGGCCCCACGCAAACACGTGGGTGTCCAGGCCTCGGGCTGCAGGGAGTGCCGAGGCCTGGCCCTTGCCATGGAGGGTAGTGGTGATGACACCTGTGTCAGATGTGAACAGGTGAATGACCTCCTCGGCCTGGTGGTTGAGCTGAAGGAGGAAGTGGAAAGGTTGAGGAGTATCAGGGAATGTGAGAGGGAGATTGACTGGTGGGCCCACTCCCTGAAAATAAAGGAACATGTTGAGGCCCCACATAAGCCAGAGGACCCTCTCCCCATCTCTCGCCCGACAGTAGAAGGGGATCTCAGAGAAGAGGGGGAATGGAAACAGGTCCCTAGTCGGCGAAGCAGGCGAATCCCCTCCCTGCCTCTCCCACCTCCCCAGTTACCCCTGCAGAACCGGTATGGAATCCTGCAGGAGGAATTGACTGTTGGAGAGGAGGATGGTACAACTAGGCAGGATGTGCCAGAAAGACCACGTCGCTGCAAACCTGGCATCACAACTAGTTCAAGAAGGAAAAGCAGAAGGGTCATCGTTGTGGGTGACTCTCTACTGAAGGGGGCAGAGGGACCAATATGCCGTCCTGACCCGCTTCACAGGGAAGTCTGCTGCCTCCCTGGGGCACGGGTCAGGGACGTGTTGGACAAAGTTCCTGCTCTAGTCAACCCTTCTGACTATTACCCCCTTGTAGTTTTTCAGGTAGGCAGTGATGATGTATATAATACATCCAGGAAATTAAAAACAATCATAAAGGACTTTAAGACACTGGGAAAACTGGTTGAGGGATCAGGGGCACAGGTAATTTTTTCAGCAATACCCTTAGTTGCAGGAGGAAATCCTGAAAGAAATAAAAAGGCAACTGCGATAAACAAGTGGCTCAGAAACTGGTGCCATCACCGAAATTTTGGGTATTCTGAACTCAGGGAATTTTATATGGCACCGAGTCGGATAGCAACAGATGGAGTACACCTGTCTCAGAAGGGGAGAAAGATACTGGCAAGTGAGTTGGCGGGGCTTGTTGAAAGGGCTTTAAACTAGGATCGAAGGGGGAGGGGGTTAAGCGTAGGTTGAGCAGAAAAAAACTCAAAGAGAGCCTTCAACCTGCCATCTCAGCTAATAAGTCGGCCCCTTTAGGCACCCAGCTGAAGTGCCTTTACACAAATGCACGCAGCATGGGGAACAAACAAGAGGAGTTAGAGATGTGCGCACGCCTCCAGGGCTACGACATTATTGGCATCACCGAGACGTGGTGGGATGGCTCTTACGACTGGAGTGTTCGAATGGAAGGTTACAAGCTCTTCAGGAAGGACAGGCTGGGCAGAAGGGGAGGGGGTGTTGCCCTCTATGTCAAGGACCAGCTGGAATGTATGGAGCTTCACCTGGGGATGGGTGAAGACAAGACAGAGAGCTTATGGGTCAGGATTAAAGGGAGCACGGGGGCAGGTGATGTTACAGTAGGAGTCTGCTACAGGCCACCAGATCAAAGTGACAGCGAGGATGTGGCCCTCTACAAACAGATAGGGGCAGCATCGCGCTCACACGCTCTGGTCCTCATGGGGGACTTCAACCACCCCGACATCTGTTGGAAGGACAACACAGCAGAGCACAGGAAATCCAGGAAGTTCTTAGAATGTGTCGACGACAACTTTCTTCTGCAAATAATAGAGGAACCAACGAGGAAAGGAGCAGTGCTGGACCTTGTCCTCACCAACAAGGAGGGGCTGGTCGGGAATGTCAAGTTCAAGGGTAGCCTCGGCTGCAGTGACCATGAGATGATAGAATTCAAGATTCATAAGGCAGCAAGGAGGGTGCGCAGCAAGCTGGCTACCCTGGACTTCAAAAGAGCAGACTTTGATCTCCTGAGAGATCTGATTGGTAAGGTAGCGTGGGAAAAAGAACTGGAAGGGAGAGGGGCCCAAAAAAGCTGGGTGGTATTTAAGGATTGCCTCCTCCAAGCTCAGGAGAGGTGCATCCCAAAAAAGAAGAAATCGGGCAAAATAGCCAGTAGGCCGGCGTGGATGAACAAGGAACTGCTGGACAAACTCAGGACCAAAAAGGAGGCCTATAGAGGGTGGAAGCAGGGAAAGGTAGACTGGGAAGAATACAGAGAAGCTGTCCGAGTCACCAGAAACCTGATCAGGCAAGCGAAAGCCCAGGCAGAACTAAATCTAGCCAGGGATGTGAAAAATAACAAGAAGAACTTCTATAGATATATCAGGGATAAAAATAAGACGAGGGAAGCTGTGGGTCCCCTCCGGAAGGAAACGGGAGACCTGGTCACCCAGGATGTGGATAAGGCTGAGCTACTGAATGACTTCTTTGCCTCAGTCTTCACTGGCAAGGGCCCTAACCACACTGCCCAAGTCACGGAGGGCAAGAACAGGGGCTCTGGGAATGAAGAACCACCCACAGTACAAGAAGACGAGGTTCGAGACCTCTTAAAGAACCTGAAGGTGCATAAGTCCATGGGACCTGATGAAATCCATCCACGGGTCCTGAGAGAACTGGCGGACGAAGTTGCTAAGCCCCTCTCCATCATATTTGAGAAATCGTGGCAGTCTGGTGAAGTTCCCACTGACTGGAAAAAAGGGAACATAACTCCAATATTCAAAAAAGGAAACAAAGAAGACCCGGGAAACTACAGGCCGGTCAGTCTCACCTCTGTGCCTGGCAAGATCATGGAGCAGATCCTCCTGAAATCCTTGCTAAGGCACATGGAGAATAAAGAAGTGATTGGAAACAGCCAACATGGCTTCACCAAGGGCAAATCGTGCCTGACAAATTTGGTGGCCTTTTACAATACTGCCACAGACTTGGTAGACAAGGGCAGAGCGACTGACGTCATTTACCTGGACTTATGCAAAGCATTTGACACTGTCCCGCACGACATCTTGGTCTCAAAATTGGAAACTCATGGATTCGATGGATGGACCACTCGGTGGATAGGGAACTGGCTGGATGGCCGCATCCAAAGGGTTACAATCAATGGCTCAATGTCCAGGTGGCGGCCAGTAACGAGTGGTGTTCCGCAGGGGTCGGTACTGGGACCAGTACTGTTTAACATCTTTGTCGGTGACATGGACAGTGGGATAGAGTGCACCCTCAGCAAGTTTGCTGATGACACCAAGCTCGGTGGCGCAGTTGACACGCTGGAGGGAAGGGATGCCATCCAGAGGGACCTAGACAGGCTGGAGAGGTGGGCTCGTGCAAATTGCATGAAGTTCAACCAAGCCAAGTGCAGGGTCCTGCACCTGGGACGTGGCAACCCCAGGCACAAATACAAGTTGGGTGGAGAATGGCTGGAGAGCAGCCCCGAGGAGAAGGACTTGGGAGTGCTTATGGATGAGAAGCTCAACATGAGCAGGCAGTGTGCACTGGCAGCCCAGAGAGCCAACCGTGTCCTGGGCTGCATCAGGAGAAGTGTGGCCAGCAGGTCTCGCGAGGTGATTCTGCCCCTCTACTCTGCGCTCGTGAGACCCCTCCTGGAGTACTGTGTCCAGCTTTGGAGTCCTCAACACAGAAAGGACATGGACCTGTTGGAACGGGTCCAGCGGAGGGCCACGAGGATGATCAGAGGGATGGAGCACCTCTCCTATGAAGACAGACTGAGAGAGCTGGGGTTGTTCAGCCTGGAGAAGAGAAGGCTCCGGGGAGACCTTATAACAGCCTATCAATACCTGAAGGGAGCCTACAGAAGAGCTGAAGAGGGACTCTTTGTCAGGAAGAGTGGTGACAGGACAAGGGGCAATGGTTTTAAATTGGAAGAGAAGAGATTTAGATTAGATATAAGGAAGAAATTCTTTACAGTGAGGGTGGTGAGGCACTGGAACAGGTTGCCCAGGGAAGTTGTGGATGCCCCATCCCTGGAAGTGTTCAAGGCCAGGCTGGATGGGGCTTTAAGCAACCTGCTCTAGTGAGAGGTGTCCCTGCCCATGGCAGGGGGGTTGGAACTAGATGATCTTTAAGGTCCTTTCCAACTCTAGCCATTCTATGATTCTATGATTCTATGATTCTATGACTTGGGAGTGTTGGTGAACGAGAAGCTCAACATGAGGCGTCAACGTGCACTTGCAGCCCAGAAAGCCAACTGCATTCTGGGCTGCATCAAAAGAAACGTGGCCAGCAGGTCGTGGGAGGTGATTCTGCCCCTCTGCTCTGCTCTGGTGAGACCCCACCTGGAATACTGCGTCCAGCTTTCCAGTCCTCAACACAGGAAGGACATGGACCTGTTGGAATAGGTCCAGCAGAGGGCCACAAAGATGATCAGAGGGCTGGAGCACCTCTCCTATGAGGATGGGCTGAGAGAGTTGGGGTTGTCCAGCCTGGAGAAGAGAAGGCTCCAGGGAGACCTTATAACAGCCTTCCAGTACCTAAAAGGGGCTACCGGAGAGACCGGGGGGGGGACACTCTTTATCAGGGAGTGTAGTGATGGGACGAGGGGTAATTGTTTTAAACTGAAAGAGGGGAGATTTACATTGGATCTCAGGAAGAAATTCTTTCCTGTGAGGGTGGTGAGACACTGGCCCAGGTTGCCCAGAGTAGCTGTGGATGCCCCAGATGTTCAAGGCCAAGCTAGATGGGGCTTTGACCAACCTGGTCTAGTGGGAGGAGTCCCTGCCTATGACAGGGGGGTTGGAACTCGATGATCTTTAAGGTCTTTTTCAACCCAAACCATTCTATGATTCTGGAAAAAACTTCATTTGTTTTATAAAGTGTATGACAACATTGATCCATCCAGTGCTGTCCAAAGAAACTTCTGTTCTACGTGACCAAGTTACTTATTGGCAGGCAAAGCATTTTTCCCTCCTCATGTTTGGGTTCCTTGGGATCTCTGAGAAGAGAGGATAGCTTTGCTGCAGTGAGGTCCCAAGAGAGACAAGATGGAGCTGAATTTTAAGAATTGGGTCTTTTCTTGCTCTTTGGAGCTGTGGTTTTTTGTGTGTTGTAAGCACCATTCTCAAAACCTCCAAGGAAGGAAGAGGCTTTTTCTCACCTTTTGGAGATCGTTTTGCCCTTTCTAGCTATGGACATAGGTCTAGAAATTACTCTGATGGTCTTATTATTTTTCCCATTCTGAGCCATAAATATGAAGATAAATTGCTCTCCCTTTATTCTGAGACAGTGGTCTGTAACAGTAAATGCTTTTCTAGCAGCATTACGTAAAACTGAACAAAATTTTGGCAAAACATGCTTTAAAGACACGGTCAGGGCCACGGCTTCTACAGGACCCGGGGATGCTTTTGCTGTAGCTCCTATGGTGTGGAGTAGGCACCAAGAAATGAGACTGACTGAATGTGAAACAGCACAGGCCACAGTTATTGCAGTTTATAATCTAATGTGAAAATCCAAACAACTGGGACTCGCCCAGCACGCAGAAAAGTTTAATGGGACTAGAGGGAACAGTGGACTTGAAACAGTGCTGGTTTTGCTGAAATCTGAGTCTGCGCTGGGGGTGAGGGAGTAGCTGGTATACTATCACCACTAAATTGCTGTTTATTGCTTTATGGAATTCTCTGCAATTCCTGCTTCTCCCCATCTTTTATTAATCAAAGTGAGGAATTGCGCTGAAAGTCACAGGGTGTTCCTTCTGTACCACTTGCTTGTGTAAGTCACTGTGTCCTCCCAAGGACTGACAGAGTTTCTGTCCCTTCCTTGTGCCCTCCCCCAGCATCCATTGTACTGTGGGAAAAACACTGCTGGAACACACCTGCTGGAATACACGGACTAGAAGGGGATTTAGTGCTTCAAATGCCTTTGACTCAGAGATGTGAGCACCATCTACAGCTCTTCCTGTCTGTCTGTCTTGTTTTAATAAATTCGTCCTTCCTTGCGAAAGAGACTTTGATAAGAGGACGTTACGTCCTCAGCTCAATCACTTGCCATGAAGGACTATAAAGCGGCTTTCTTCAGTTCATTCTACCTCAAAAGTGGCTTTTATGACACTTTTACCTAGGAAGAAATGCTGCTTGAATCAGTCTATTTTTTTCTCTCTTAAATGCAAATCTCCTACTGTGTTCTTAGCACTTTGCGTTTATATGACACTTTTCATCCAAAGCTTTTAAACTGCAGTGTGCTATAAGTTTGTTGAAAGTAAGAAAATTTTACCTAAGATACATGTTTTTAATTAGACTAAACAAACAGTAATGAAATCATGGCCCTGATTCTGCAGGCTGATCCCACTGATTGAACCCAGCTCTCTCATGAGTTCTTTGTGAAACAGGGGCCTAACTTCAGATGCCTTTCTTCTGGAAAAGAAGGAGCTCAGCTGCACCACATGATTAGTTTTTTAAGCAAATAACTTTTTGGCTATCAATGGAGGGAGCCCAGGAGGAATGACCTGCAGGTGTGGAGGAAAATTTAACTTCCCAACCATGCAGTACTAATTCTTTGTTCTGCTGATGCAGGATTAGAGCTCAATGGGAAAGAAAAAGATCAATGACATTTAAGGCTTTCTCTATACTAAGGTAGGGATTTTTATGTTCTCAGCACCCATAACTGGGACCAGATTTTTCAGTGCTACTCGACTCCTGCTAGATGCTTAGGTATATACTTGACATTAAAAACAGCTCAACGCCACGTGTAGTGAACTCCTGAAAATCTATCCACTTACTTGTATACCTACGTTTTCTCTCCAGAAATATAAAACTGTATTTTTTTGTTTGCATTCTTAATACCCCAAAGTAGCACATAAAATGTGTAGTGCGGGTGATACTTCTGTGAACCTAAGCTAGTTGCAATTAATGGTGTCTGGTCACTGTTGTGGAAATCCCATTAGCAAAAATCCCGGAGTAGACCCAACCTAGAGGTAAGCAAACTGTCTAGGAGAGAATTAGGAATTATTTAAACTGTTTCTCAAGATGCTCTGGAAACTTAAACTAGAAAACTCTTTGAAGTTTAGAACATTTTTTTATTAGTCATTCATATTTCTGATTTCTGGGTTTTGGCTAGATCTGAATAGATGGTTTTAAACATGAAAATTTTATCGCCTAGTTTTTTATTCTAGAAGCAGCAAAGTTACTTGCTAAATAAAGACTGATTTTTTTTTTTTGCTTTGGTCAGAAGTTAAAACTGTCTATGACTGTCTTAGGAAAGGTCTGTTAAAGCGCATGCATTTGGCAAGTATACATATATATAATATTTGAAGGAGATTAATGGGTCATAACTCATAAGATGGTCAGCACTCTGAGGTCCCATTAATCTAATGCTTACATTAAAAAAACCTAATTATCCAGGCAAATTTGGACTAGTTGACAATACTACAACCCATGGTATTTGAATTCTTCTGGAGCCAAATCAGTGCTGTAGAATTTTCCCCTCCAGCAGACTCCCTCCTGATGCTGGAAAGCTGGGACTCCCCCAAAAGCGTTGCTGACATGACACCTAGATCTGCTGTGAGACTGCTTTACAAATACTCCGTTTCACCTGTGTGGGAGAGGTCATAGTGCTGTAATTATACAGTTGAGCTTTGCTAACGTAGCTGAGAGCCCGGGAAGGATACTTTGCCACGTTGATACGCGAGCGCAATGATCACAAACATTGTGGAAACGCAGCTTGGTTGGATGGTGCAACCAGACTGACAGGTTTCCACTGCTCATGGGATTCTTTATGTGATGAAGGTCAGTTTATTTTGAGTTTTGTATACTGCTGAAAATTCTGTTACTTCAGATTCCACTTTGAGGGGCTTGGAAGTTGTGGGGGTTTTTGTTTGTGGTTTTTTGTTTTTTTGTTTGTTTTGTCTTGTTTTGAAGATATAATGAGGACCTTGCACTGGAAGCCTGCAGCAATCCTGTTACGCTGTGATTAATGTCACTGTATAATTCTGACAAGCTGAAGCCCTCCCAGGGTGCTCATTCATCATGGATCTCTCTATAGCTCTTATTTATTTATTGAACAACATGTAAGCGCAGTTCCCTTTTTTGTTTAATGTATCAGCATTTCAGTGTGTGTGGACTTCAAGGTTTCAGTTTTGTTGACAATAATGAGATCATCCAGACAATTATTGTTTGATTTTCACTTCACTAGTGAGGAAGATTAAAGAAAAGTTAAGGAGCTTTGTCTGTTTCCTGTTACCCATTTACTGAAGGGGAAGAAAAACTAACTGTTTAAAATGTATAAATTATGAGACTTTAGATCACGCTCAAACAGTACGTGAGGAGACTGCATACCATTAGTTGATTGGAGTTTTGAATGGGTCAAGCTGGCTTTCTGCTTAACTAAACCATGGTTAACTAAACCATGGCTTGGATGTATGTATGTACTTAAACAGCATGTATGAGTTAAGGGCTGAGGCGTATCCTGCGTCTGTCCCGTGTATGAGCGTTTGTCCAGCTCGTACACCATCAGGCTCCTCGCAGTGCAGGAATTCATTCTTGCACCAGAAGGATCTGAACCTGGCACCAGCATTTTCTTAAGGCATCCAGGTTCCTGACGGCTCCCTGTGCTGCTGTCTTTCCTTTGGAGAATAAAAATGGATGAGAAATTGAACATGGACTTATAATAGGATGCCACACAGGGTTGGAAAATCAGGGACATGCAGTGTCATAGGCCAGGCTGGGACCAAGGACACTGATAACACTCTTTAACAGGTTGGAAACTGTTCAGATAGTGCTGTGATGGGTGAGAGTCTGGAGAGAAAGGGATTCTCAATACAGAAGGAACGCTACACCTACAAGGGAAAGGACTGGTACGGACACTTTGAGATCAGACAGAAATATCAAGAAGTTGGAGGGAATTCAGAAAAGAGCCACAAACATGATTAAAGAGCACAGAAAGATGATGATGGCAAGGAAAGATGAAAAGAACTAGATGTGCGTAGCTATATGGTGATTAAGAAGGTGCGTGAGCGTCTACAGCTAATTGAAGGGTATAAATGTAAAGGAAGGAGCATAACTGTCTGGGGTGTTATGAGGGCTTGTAACTGGGAGTAGTTGGATGAAATTAATCAAACAAAAATTTAGGTTGGGAAATTTCCAAACAGTGGACCATATGTTCCCTTCTGGCATAAAAACGTGTGAAGGGGAACAAAACACTCTGAAAGCCATGTGGCTTTTGAAGTGCAGCTGTTGTTCCACATTCTCTCCCCTGCTCTGTGAAACTAAGGACCAGGGCCAGGTTTCTGAAGTGCACATTCTATCAACACAAGTGTTAGAAAAACCAGGAAATCACTAGTTAAGCTTATCCACCCCTTGAAGTCCCAGTTACAAGTTGTACCTTTGCCTTTCAACCTTGCCTGTTTTTACTTCCCACATGTCTCCTCCCTCCACCCAAACCTTGACTCCCACTGAGACAGAGTGTTTAAAAATTTATGCTTTTGCTTTGTTGGGAAAGTTGATCGAAGCTTTGAATGACATGATTAATGTGTGGACAGCCTTTCAGTTCGGGTTATGTTCAAGTGTGCGGTACTGAAGGATGGATGAAGAAGGGAGTTGTAGAGTGTTTAACAGTGTTTAATACCAGTCCTGATACATAAATTTAGTAACTCCTTCCCCTTCAACAGCTAATATATGTGGCTGAGGTTACCACATTGTGTGGAGGACAGAGTTCTTCATGGCTTCTGGTTAGCAGATAGGAGTGCTGTACAGAAAGAAATTTATTTTTACACCTTGCTAGGATAAGAGCTCAGTACATAATTTGTGGGTTATTTTGTCTTTGTGTACAACATATATACGTGGGTGACCTCCACTGGGTTGTGGGTTTTGGGATTTTTTTTGGTGTGGTGTCAATTTGTTGTTTGTTTTGTTGGGTTTGGCTTTTTTGGTTTGTTTTTTGTTGGTGTTGGTGGTGGGGTTTTTTGTTTTACAATTTTAGAAAGACCACAAGTAACTATTTTGACAAACTTAAGAATAACTTTGCTTTTCGATGGGATTCTCAACCTCATTTAGTCCCCGATACCAAATTGCCCCCCCAAATGCTTCCTGACTTCCCCTGCTCCACGCTCCCCGCAGCTGCACTCCACATTGTCCAGTGAAGAATTACTACGTCATGTTTGGGGACTAAATCAATTTGTTCATATATTTCAGCAAGATTGAAATCTATTTGTTTAAATGCATGTCTCAACATTAATTAAACAGTCGTTGCTGATTTCTTCTCAATAAAAGCCCACAAAGTAGAATACGTCACACAGCGATGGGATTTTGATTTTTCTGTTTGCATTTTTCTAAGGGAAATACTTTGTCCAAAAAAGTTCTCCTATTTCTAGATTTTAAAGAGACATTGGTCACTGGAAAGTAAGTAGGCCAAAGGAGTTTGAAGGAGTCCAGAGTACTCAAAGCAAAGTCCTCTAAAAAATAAACTGAATTTACATTTTCCACTAAAACAATTATATTTAGATGAAGCTTGCTGCTGATATAATGAGGTGATTTTTGCCGGCTTACAGCACCCATCGGTTTGGCCTACAGCTCTTCAGGATAGTCTTCATGCCTTTCTGTTAGACTGTAAAAGCTATAGACTGTCTAAACATTATCGGTGATAAATTTTTAGCATAATAATTGCTCTATTTTATAAACATTTAAGAAACCATCAGTAGCTTTGAGTTTTCTTTTATCAATATATGCAAGTAAATAACAGCATATTAACCAAAACCTAGCAACAAGTCTTTTTTTAAATGTTCATTTTAATATTCTCAAACACCAAACAATAAAAGAAATAGACCTGCACCCAAACTGAATTAATATTTCATCAAAAGCACAAAGGCAAGAGAATTCTGCATTAACTGAACCTTTGCCTCCTGCTGTGTATCTAGATCTTGCTGGAGTTCCCTAACCTTGATTAGTGTCGACACCAAAGGCTATATGTTATTGTAGATCAACTCGCACAATTACTGCTGACATCTTTAATCTAGCTTTTTAAGCAGAAAAAGATATAACAGTCTAGTGTTTAGAAGCAGGAGCTGGACAAATTCAGAACTGAAGTAATGTCCCCTTTTTTAACAAGAAGAGGAAATTAACCACTGGAACAATTTACCTAGGGACACGTTGGCTTCTCCTTCACTTGAAGTCTTTGTATTATGACTGGGTGTCTTTTTGAAAGAGGTGCTGTGGATCAAACAAAAATAATGGTTTTGATGCAGAAATTAATGGTCGAGGTTCTTTTGCCTACGTTACCCAGGAGATCAAACACAATGGTCATAATAGCCTATTTTGGTTGCAACATTCAGCGAGTGAATTATGTATTCAGCAAAATAGCTATAGAAAAATAAAATCTGAGATATTTGGCTTTCCATTATTTGCTTTTTTATACGAAATATGCTTCTCTTCAACATTTTCTGTGAAGGAAAGCAGTGTCTAGATTTAAAAAAATAAGATTGACAGACATACTACTTCGCCTACTTTATTACAATAAATAGGAAGATTTCATGACTGTGTTACCATGTGAAGTTTTCTCAAGCAAAAAATGTGCTCACAATTGTAATAATTTCTATTACATTGTCAAGATTTTCTAGCTTCTAAGAACTGCTTTAAAATGTGTTCACACACATAGTGAGATATTTAATTTCCCATTTCACCAGGACAGCTTAACAGAGAGGTTTGGTTAATCTCCAGGCATAGAATTTGAAAAAAAACATGTGTACTGAGTGTATGGGCTTTCTGTTTTGTTTTATTTTATTTTGTTTTTAGTAACAAATACGATGACTTAAGTAAATTTGTTTAACAAAGCAGACTGGGACTGGGAGAATCACCTTAATAGGTTTCAGAGATGACTTTTTAATTCATTGCAGTTCTTAAGCTATTGAAAAGCAGCAAACGAATAAATTATGTCTTTTAAAAACAATAACAACAAACTCATGTCTAATGACTTCATGGAATGATTTCAAAGTAACATTGCCCCTGGTGGAAAAATGGGAGCCGCCTGCTTTCCAAATGGGCTGCACCTGTGCAGCTCTCAGAGAGGTTAAAAACCTATCAAAGAGTTTCGTCTGGGCAGGCCCTTCTGGGACGTGCTAAATGGATTCAGGAGTTGGAGGAGGATCAGCACTCCTGGCACCATGTGCTGTGTCCTTGTTTCTGTTAAAAAACAAGGACTGTGTTGGTCCTTGTTTCCTGTTAATTGTGATACTGCCAGAGAAAGACTTTTTTTCCGGTCTCATATAAATAAATTTGCAAAAAAAAAAAAAAAAAAGAGTCAGTCTGCAGGCATGGGATCTGATGCCTTTTCTTGCTGCGGAGATGCAGTCATCTGGTTTTAGTGCTCAACATCTAATAGCTGGCATACGGACAGAGCGCGGCATTCTGCGCGGCTCCCCTGGCTTCTCATAATCAGCAATTGAGATCCATTATTTCAGCAGGTGTGCTAATATCTGCGAGCGTGGCTGCCTCGCTCGGAGAAACTGAAGATGTGTGGCTGTGGCCACATCACATAAAAATGTTCATAAAATTATTATTGCACAGAACGGGTTACGTTCCCATTCGACAAAATGGCCGGTGTCCTTGGGGAAACACATGGGGCGAGACTCTCTGTAGTGCTGTAAAACTAACTGAAGAATGATAAAAGGAATGATAAAACCCAAATTATTTAAGTACTACACGTGTATATGCTCTTAGGGACATATTTGTCTTCAGGAACGCAGTTGTATGCTGAATGCCTGTAGGTTTTTTCCTAGGTTTGTACTTCTTGTCGTTATGTTGGGTGCTCAAATGAATGTAATTGGTAGAAATCAGGTATTAGTAATTTTAGTATTGGCCAGGTTTTGTTGGATTTCTCTTGTAAAATACATTCAACAAAGGGAAGCTGATGTACAGCTCCCATCATGTTCCACCTCTACCGTTAATAGCAGAGTTTGAATAAAATGTGTCAGTAGCGAGCTGTTGGAATTAAAAGATGGTGGCAGCAGCAGGAGGCTGGTAACATCCCATAAGGTATTATGAAAATGCACATATCTTTAAAGATGTGTTTAAATTTCAGAGTAGTTCCTTCCCCTACAAACAGGAAATTCCAGTAGTACATTTAGCACCATTGCCCTCACCAGCTGCCATATTTTTAATAAGAAAAATCAAAAGGAGCAGCATTTATCTCTGTACATCTGTTTCCATGTTCCAAAATTACATATCATGATATACAGGGAGGCTGAGTTAGTAATGCATGTAGAAGCTTTAATGTTTGTACTTGTATTTATTAATTTTTTTAACAGCCCTGCTGTTGTTTCATTCTTTGCAATTTGCTGCATTTCAAGAGGAGGAGCCATTCAGTTTTCTAGTTACAAGAGAATTACAAGTCTATTTTATGGCAGTGTTGGTGTATAACGCTCCCAACTAGGAGCGTGGTCTTGAGAGTGTTTATTCCCTGAAACACGAGGACTAAGTATGTGAATAAGCCTCTGCAGGATGAGGCTACATTCTCACGAGCTTCGTGAGGCCGGAGGGGTGGGGGGGTTGAAAGAATGAAGCGCTACCACTTAGCCAAGGCTCTCTTTGAATGGAGACATTTTTTCTGCAGTGCTGCTTAAATCTGTACTATCTGAATTGCGATGGCTGTAACGTGTGGCTCAGAAAGAGAAGTACCCAGGGCCCAACACAGCTAAGCCAGGACTGAAATCAAGGAACATTAAACATTTCATTCATTACAAATGAATAATCTTGAGCCCAAGGTCAACATTTTCTGTATATAAATGAATATTCATTAGATGTAGAAACAAGGTAGCAATCCTAACAGTGCAGAAATCACAGTTATCATCTTCATTTTTTCCCAAGGTCAGTGCTGACGCGCTATGGTCTACGTTAGAGCACATCCATGGTGTCTTCGTGCCAGCCACGGCACCGAGTGCCTAGAGGCTACCGTGTTTGCTTCCCAGCTGCCTGATAGCAGGAGCTCAGAAATCACAAGCTCCAGGAAAAGCATGGGGTGATTATACAAATTGCCAGATTTGACTATCACTTCTCCTCTGCCTTCAGAGTTTTTTTCATTATAAAGGAAATCATTAAATTGACTAAATAGCCCCACTGGGATGCCTCTAGGTGGGGTGATTTCAGCTAGGAAGTTCACCACGGTTGCTGTGTACTCACAGAACTTGAGTTTCTAATTCAATGTAGATGCTATTGTCTCTAACTCTTCTGTCCTACGAGGCCTTTCGCTACCCTAGACATCTTTCCTCGTTTGCCTCCTCCTCTGTTACATCCATGTTCTTCTAGCTCATTCTCCCCCTTTCCTTTTCCTAAAAAGCTTCGGTGTGTGACAGGAGGCAGGGCCAACAGTGCTGTAGCTTACAAGGTGGAAGCATGGAGTCATACGGAGTGAAAGCAGCCGAGCTTCAAGCTGTGAAAGACATGATGAAAACGGTGTCTTTACTAGAGACGGAGTATTTTTCATGTGCGAGTGAAGACTATTTATAACTGAGGAATTTTTGTCACAAATCTGGAGAGGAAAAAATGAGAGGTGACTTTAAACTTTGTAAGTGGAAAAGAAGCCTTAATGCATTCAAATTTATACCTGTATATATGAAGAAATTTTTAAGCATCACTTTAGGTCACAAAACTGGAATTGAAATGGTGAAAGCTGCTCAAGCTTGTGCAATTTCTTTAGACCTCAGTGGATACACACTGGCCATGCTCAGAAAGTACTTTCTTCTATTTATTATCCAATGAACTCTCCTCTCCCATAGTGTTACCTAGTTACTGAAAGGGAAGGAAAATCAACTGTTTAAAATGTATGAATTATAAGGCTCTATGTTACATCCAGACAATACGTGAGGAGTCTGTGTGCCATTAGGAGTTCTGAATAAGCTAAACTGGTGTGTGGGTTTGGTTTGTCACTGAGTCAGCCCCCCACTTACAGGATGATTTGATGGTCAAGATGCATCCTAGTACGTGTTGGAGGTGTTGGCCCAGTCCACGCCCTGGGAAAGCCCTTACAGTGTCAACTTCCTTGTAAAAAAGAATTTGTATAAAGGATTCGTATATAATTTTAGTCTCTTGCTCAGGTCATCATTTAAGTCTGTGGAGTGAGGGGAGGTGTTTCAATTAAAAAACAAATGCTTGTGAAGCCAGAAAGGTCTTTTTTTTAATAGAGCAGTATGCTTACTAAAAAGAGTCAGTTAAACACCCAGAAATAAAGTAGAAAAATCTTTCCTGTTTTGAGTGCAACTCAGATTTTGATGTTTGCCCAGAAACAACCCCAGACAACACCTGGTTTTCATTTGCTGGCACCTGGTCAGCAAGACTTTGAAAGCTGTTTCTACCTCTGTCGCTCGCTCTGTATCGCTCTCAATATATTTCATAGTATTCTGAATACAGGCCTATGTGTTAGCCCAACATTGCTTTGTATTAATGCACATGATTGTCACGCTTTAATGTTCTCTCTATACTACATGAAGGTATTATATGATATAATGCCTTTGTGGAATTCACCCTGAAAGGTAACACATTCCTCACAGAAGAGAGAGAATTTTTAAGTCTCCAGGACAGTACATTTGAAAACAGGTGAGCTTGCGTGGCCTATCGTTTCCTCCTCCATTGGAGCAGTTTCCTGTATGAAGGAGATTGAGAAGAGGGGTGTAATATGTCTTCTGCAAAAGGATTTTTGCAGTTTCTTAATCGGCTTAGACAGACCCTTAGCAAACTTTCCATGAGCCAGCAACGTGCCCTTGTTGCCAAGAGGACCAATGGGATCCTGGGCTGCATAGGGAAGAGTGTGGCCAGTAGATCGAGGGAGGTCATTCTCCCCCTCTACTCTGCACTGGTGAGGCCACAACTGGAATACTGCGTCCAGTTCTGGGCTCCCCAGTTCAAGAGAGACAGGGAACTACTGGAGAGAGTCCAGCGTAGGGCAACTAAGATGATTAAGGGATTGGAGCATCTCCTTATGAGGAAAGGCTCAAAGATCTGGGACTCTTTAGCCTGGAGAAGAGAAGGCTGAGGGGAGACCTTATCTATGTTTACAAGTACCTAAAGGGTGGGTTGAAGGATGATGGAGCTGGACTCTTTTCAGTGGTTTCCAGTGACAGGACGAGGGGCAACGGGCACAAGCTGGAACATGGGAAGTTCCATTCAAATATGAAGAGAAACTTCTTTCCGGTGAGGGTGCCAGAGCCCTGGAACAGGCTGCCCAGGGAGGTTGTGGAGTCCCCTTCTCTGGAGATTTTCAAGCCCTGCCTGGATGCAGTCCTGAGTGATGTGCTCTGGGCAACCCTGCTTTGGCAGGGGAGTTGGACCAGATGATCTCTAGAGGTCCCTTCCAACTCTGAGAATTCCGTGACCCCCAGCTAACTACCCCCCATTGATCTAACATCAGGCACATTCAAAAAGCGCCCCCGACAATGGAGCAGACAGCGTGACTGAGCTAGAAATCCTGTTCCTGAGCTCCTTACTCCATTTGTCAGACTTATCTTTTCTAATTGAAATTTGTTCAAAACTTTGTCTTTATAAGGCAAGCTGGCAAGCAAAATCTGCTGGACAAATTCACATTCAGTTGTGTTTGTTAGCATTTAGAATAGCATTTACTATACATTTACTGCACAGTAAACCCTTTCATCTCTCTTCTTTGGCTTTTGTCTTCGGTTGTGAGGATGTGAAATTTCAGGCTCCCTACTAAGCCAGACAGGACAGAGAAGCAGCTGTCTTTTGGAGAAATTCAGAAAAAAAGAGCTAAAATAGCTATATGAAATATCGTTTTCCTTATTTTAATAGTGTTTCTTAACAAATGTTGTCATACTACAGTCGTGTACTATTTAGTCAGCAATAGCTTGTGAAAAAACGTGCATTGTGATGCTTCCTCGAGGCATTCATTTCACACTGAGACCTGCCTACTTTTTATCCGTTATTCTTGCCTTTTACAGTAAGCGTGCCACTAGACATGCTGAGATATGTAAAGAATATTTGCACTGTATTTGAACTCTGACTTGGGTGTTTAGGGACTAACTTAAGCTTTGTTCTTCTCACTTCTTACAGAGCTTAAACTACAGTATGTGATGTTTTAAATATGGTCCTTGAGCCAAGTTGTTTCCTCCCTAGAACATGCGTTAGGCATCAGCTCTCGCCCGTCATTTGCTGGGATTGATAACGTGCCAAGTCTTGAAGTCTTGACTCAGTTCTTACTCCGACAAGGCTCCCATGGAAATCAATGGAAGTTTTGCCTGATTAAATACTTCTGGATCCCTCTCCAAAACACTTGGCTTATTTATTTCAGGCACGTTTGGAAAAATCCAACATTTTAGCCCCTGTAAAGTAGCGTTATCAAAATGTTAACTGATGGAGGACATTCTGAAGGCAAAATACCCAGGGGCCTGCTTGCTGGCAGTGCAACACTGCCTGTATTTGAAAACCAAACCAAACCAAACCCAAAGGCTGCGGGGACAATATATCATCTAAAAAGCAGTTAAACTTATCTAGCAGTATCCACATATGGACGATGTTGAGATGCCAGTGTCTTCTTCCACTGTAAGGTGATTGATCAATGAGTTGTGTTATTCAAAGTTGCTTTGAAACTAAACAATAGGCTCTGAGACATTTTATATAAAATTTTAGTCCTTTTTGTGAAAATTAGAAAAACTAACTGTGCCATCAATTCATACAGAAAGATATACTGTAGTTTAGTAAACATTTCGTTGCAATCAATTTCAATGAATACCATAAAAACACTTCAGGATTAAGATAATCACCAGAAATAAACAGACATTAACTTTAATGATCAGCTTTTAATGTATGAGTATCATCCAACTCTTATTTTATAAACATGCTTAGGTTTTCGTGAAACTTGGCATGATTTATGTCATACAATACATACTGCTTTGAAAACAATATGAGTTTTGCATCTGGAAAAAGAAGCCATTTGGGGGGTATAGGAAAAAATGTCTATACGTTCTCCATCATTCTGCTATGGAGTAAATAGTTATTTTGAGACACATGCAACTTTCATTTCTTGGTGAAAGCAAAGGAAGGAAAACACAGTTTTCAGACAGAGTAAGAAGTAACATCATTGAAACAAAATTAAATGTAATTTTTTAGTTATTCTACTAAATCTGTGCCAAGCTGTGGAGCATGAGAATTCTGTTCTGTACCCCTCAGTCTTGCTGGTACAAGCGTCCCAGTCGGGCCCTGCAGTTCCATAGGATGGTGGACATCTTTGTTGTGTCTTCGTCTGGAGCCAGAGAACACCCTTGAGGGGTGTGTGGTGTGTACTGGTCCCACTGTAGAGTGCACTTGTCACACAGTGTAGACGCAGCTTATTTACAATAGCTCTGACCATGCGCACCAAGATCAGGTCGTGATTCTTTCCATTGCCTGGAGACATGCATCAAAGGAGTAGGGCCTGGGCTTTTGGAAAAAAAGCGTATCGTATTTCTCTCCAAAGTCTTTCTCCAGCTGTCCAGAAACTGCACAGGGAGATTGTGGGATTATGACTACGCTGTGACATGAAGAGTTGTTAAAGCCTACTGAACCCTATGACTCATGCTTTCTTTCCCAATGACTGTTAGCCCAGCTGCAGTTTTGACTTAGAGCATTCACGTACTCAGGAAAAGTTGGCTTGTGTTATCTCTTGGCAGACTGTTTTGTAACATGTATGGTTTGCTTATGTCTGGTCCATCCAGACTTATGAACAATAGCTTGGGCCCGTGCGAAGATTCCAGGCATGCTTCAGCAACTGTAGGCACCGTTTCCTGCTCCGATACCTACCTTTTATTTTCCTTTCTTTTACTATCAAACAAAGTTTATAATCTTAGATTACTGATTTACTATTGCTGTGTAATCTGCGCAGACGTTGCTTTTTCTTGTGCCTCCCAAAAGTACGGAGTTTGGGCTGAGGCAAGCTCTTAACATGGGCATGAGGTTTTCACTATGAAGCGGGGGCGGGCAGGCCGAGCCCTGGAAATGCATATGAAAAAAGTCAGCAAAGCTGACTTTGTAGCCGTACACTCTGACACAGCATACAAAGGGTAAGGGCAAAAAAAAAAGCCCTTGGGAGGGGATTCTTTAGGATGGGAGCTGCTGAGTTCAAGATGCAACATGGCTAGGCAAGAGCCCAACTCGCTGCCTGCAAAACGTTGTTCCCTGTCCCTACAAGAGCAAGTCGGGAGGAAAACCGCCTCCAGTCACCTCGCAGCTGTGTTTGGAACCAGATTGCACTGCAAGTTTTGAATGCTTCTTCCTTTAGTTCCTGTATGGTCAATTAGCAATGGGAAGATATGTGTCAGAAGGACAGATGCAACAGTACTGACAACTAAATTTAGGGAGTTATCTGGTCAACTGTTCTCCAAACTCTTTTATGTACAAAGAGAGAAGTCCTGAAGTCTCTAAAAACATGAGCATGATTGCACCATGAAACATGAACAAAGCTACCTTCTTTGAAGCAGCATGACGTATTTTAAAGTTTTAATTCTAATTTTTTTCACCAGTTCATTTGTCTTTCTACTTTCCTATCTAATACCTCTGGAAGTCCTCCTGCTTGCACAGGGCCTATGAATGCTCCTCGCAGGCTAGCATCACTCCCTGCTAAAACAGGAAAAGTTAAAAAGCTTTATGCTGCTTCCATTCTCTGAAACTCTTGGAGTGACTCTGTTTTATCTTCTCTGCCTTTTAGCTTGTATGCTCTTTTGGCAGGAGCTGTTGGCCTGATTCTGATCTTATCTGAAGTGTGTAAATCAGAACAAAGCCCCTTGCTTTTGAGTGAGGTATGGGAGCAAACACCCTGGCACGGTGTATGGCATTATGTACTGTCAAGAATTCCATTCGGATTCAGAGCAAAAGGGAATTCTTAACCAGGTTCAGTTTATACAAAGGGCAGTCTGCTACTACAAAGGAAGTCAAATAAATAGAATGACTCAACACTGAAACAAAAGTGGAGGTAAGGATCACAGTAGTGGGTTTTAAAGGCGTTTATTAGAAAGTCTATAGAAGGAGGAGAAAGTGAAAAAAGAGGATAAGAGTCAGTTCAGCACAGGCATGAACAGTCAGTAGAGACTCATTTTTCGGGAACATACTAAGATGGCAAGACACCTGGTATTTTGACTAAAATCCAATGATTATTCTTTCACTGACTATTATGACTACACTTAAACTCTCAGAAAGGGATGGAGGGATGGTGGCATCAGGCCGAATGGAGAGCAGCCATGGGAGTTAACGACAGCATAAGTAAAAGCATCATTTTAAAAAGAGTGATTTTCAATTTTAAGGTTGAGTGTTCTGGCCAGCAGTGATTTGGGCAGGAATATAGAAGAAACCATACAGCATTTAAAAGTGACTAGCGGTAACACCACAGTATTTAATTTTTAGTTTTGGACTGACACAGCTATGTTTCTCTTGATAACATCTTTGCAATTTGCCTTTGATCTTAAAAGTCAGCGAGGACTTGTCTTTTAGGGGGAAAAAAAATAATCTCTATTTTCAAATTTCTTTCTTTGCATTTTTGCAGGCAATACTTATGCCCATGTATAGATTTACCACCCAATATATAATCTATTCTGGTTGCTATATTGCTGTAAATTCTGGGTTAATTGGCCTATTTTGGAGTTTCTTTACATGAGAAATTACACCACTAGAAGTACAGGGGAAGAACCTCACTGGGGTAGTTCTGGTGGTAAACTTTATTACGCAGAGAAATTCTCAGAGGATGCTAACATTTGCTATCTCAACAGCTTCCCTGCACTGGTAAGTTTGAAAACCTCCTTCAGATCCATTGCCACTAAAGTTGCATAAATCAGCAGGCAAAGTCACACATCTTGGTCTCACTCGCTTCCAACACAATATTGCCAAAACTGGGAGAGCTCGATTTGTTTCACTTTCACTCATGAAGGAAGCAGTTCTCATAATTTATAATTTAACTACAGCACTTACCACCACAGAATTTTATGGAAACAAAATAGATTCAAGAAAGGATTAAACCTATGTCTAAGTAAGCACTACTGCTGGGTTGCAGAGTGTAACTCAAAGAGTTCCTAAATTTCCACTTGTTGGAATTAGGAAGGATGATGGAGGTAGACCTGCGTATGCCTTGTTCTTCCCTTAACAGCTTGTAGTGCTTAGAAACATGATACTGAACCATCAGCTTGACAAAAGGAGATGCACAGTGAAAGGCTGAGAAGCCGTGCTCACAGGTTGCACCAAGGGAAATTCTCAACACATATAAGGGTAAAAAAGTTTACAAGTATTTGCACTAGATGATGTCTAAATTCTCTTCCAATCTAGATTATTAAATAATTCTGTGATTATCAAATTGGAAGGAACTTGGCAGTATGTCCAAATCACTGCTATTGCAGGAAATATCCCCTTTTTGTCTCTTCAGTCTCTTTCACAGGTTGATCACATTCTCTCTTCAAAATACTTGGTAGGGTCAGTGGAAAAGAAAAATATCTAGGGACCTTCCCAGCTTCAGCTTCTGTGCACTGTTCTTCTCTTCTTTGGGGTTAGGTCCAGTCTTTGTAATTTAAATGGCAGTTACATCTCATTGTTTTCCTCTTCACATAGGACTAAGGACCAGATATCATCAATCTAGAGCTAGTGTCCTTTGACCCTTTCCCTCGCTCAGGAGACCTCTCTTCTCCCTCCAGTAACTTAAGAGTAATAACAGTTTATGACAGTGTGTCAACTTAGAGATTTCTAACTGCGTTTATTTGCCAAAGTTAGACTTCAATAAGCCTACCAGAAAAAGATTAGGACCTTTTCATTAGTCTCCTTGCTCTGTCTCTTCATAAATATTGGAAGTAAATTCCTTTTCCATTCATTATGCCTTCTGTTCCCAGCCTGCCAAACTGAGGATCCCGTCCTGCCTGCAAATCCCCCGTCTCAGCACTCACTCTTACCTCATTAGGCAGCTGGATGAACTCTGCTCCTTTGCTGATAGAGAAGCCCTGGGCTACTCAATGCTCTGCAGAAGTGCAAACATCAAAATACATGTTTCTCCCTGGGGGAAAAAAAATCAGCAAAACAGTAACTTTTTTCATTCTTAGTCTTAAACCTGCACTATGGTTTGCAGAACCCAAAATGTTGTACAAGTGTCTCATATATTTCATGCATTTTCAGTACTTCCCCATACTTTTCAAGAATAATTTATGCCCATTAGTTCCTTTAGTATTGTTCACCCCTGAAATATTTTAATTTAGAAAAAAAAAAATGTAAATTTTCGTATTCCAGCATGTGCAATGTAGGTGTGTTATAGAGGTGTTCACTTGAAAGGAATGTTTAAGTTAAGTACAATCTAAATATTAGAAATGTTTTTCTTTTAGCTGGCTCATCACCTTATTGTAGTTCACAAAACATAGAAATCTGTTGGTAGCACTCTAGTTCATGAAGTTTTTGTTTTGAAAGTCTTAGGTCTTGAGATCTGTACTTCGAGTCACAAGAACAATACCATCAGCCTAAACTTTTTACAGCTGCCCGTTCCTCTTCTGGCTGATTTCTGGTTGATTTAATACTATTCCAGATGAGCAATTGATCCCTTTGTCTAGTCTCTCATTTCCCGAGTGAAAAGAAGTGACCCTAATAGCGTCTGCCCCCCCTGCAGCCCCGCCGGGACAGAGCTGCCTGCCCCGTTACACGCAGCGCTTCTCTCGCACAGCAATTTGCCTTCGCAGGAATTCGCTTCATAACCAAGTCTGGCTGCAAGAGAGCAGACTGTGGCTCTCCCCTGTGGGTATGGAGCCACTATTTTTGTTTTGATTTGGTGTTTGGGGTGGTTTTTTGTGTGTCAGTGTTCTACATATTTGGCTTTGTCAACTATGTTTACCCTAGAGCAGGAACAGAGAAGCTGGTCAGAAAACGACATGGAGTTGAGCAGTTGCTGAACTGCTGCTTGTATCATTCTGTAACTGGGTCGTCAGTTCACATTGAGAGCGCTGAAACCTGGTATTCCTGCATTAGGGGCACGAGGAGAGCTTTCGATTTGAAGTGTATGTTCTCCATATCTAACTATTCCTTTGTGATATTCATCTCGAGATTTCAAGAGGAAGGTTAAATTGGAGACTTTATTTTATAGACGGCTTTAGGCTTTATGCTTGCTCTATTCGCTCACCATGCGATGGGCCTTTCCCGTACCGGTGAAGTTCCGAGCTCTTCCATGGCCCAAGGTGTGAACTCCAGTTTCCACTGCTCCGACCTCATTGTCAGAGTGTACCAGCACTTCTGCCTTCTTTGCCTCTTTCAAGTGGAGAAGTTGGGAACCCAGAGCAGGCTGACGGAGAGTGGGGGACAACAGAATGAAAAAATACTGCTCTGAAAATACCATCTCACTGTTGTGTCCCAGTGTTAAAATTCATGTAAGTAGCTGTCAGTGTACGCAGAGCAGGAGCTAAAGCTGTTTATGTGCTGTGTAACGTAGCGGGGGAGCCTTTTGATTTACTGAGCCGCTTTCTCTACATCCATAGCTGCTTCTTTGCATGCTTAATATTATCTTTACCGTTCTAAGAACAGATAAGCTGTTCTGACCCTCAGTGGGATCATCAGATAGATCTTCTTAGCAGCTATTATACTGATTATTTTTTTTAATAGAAAATGCACTCACAATTCTGCATTAACATTGGGATTATTTTCAAGATACAAACACCTTCAGAAGAGCCTTCAGAGTGAATAGAGCTACTTTCCCATTTTGTTATCTTTAGATCATCAAATATAATCTGGCAATGAGTTTATCTGCGCTGATCATCCTCTCAGCATCAGTTATTTTCCCCCCACAGTCATGGGCTGTCGTTGGCTGTTGTACACTAGAGATTCATCTAGAGTATTGATGCTTTGTGGGTGTCAAGGTTTTGCACACTTGCTGGATTGCTTTTAAGCTTGGTAAGTGTCTGGCAATGATAACTAGATAATTTGTGGTTTTATGAAAACATCTGTATGGTTAATACTTCATTAAGCGTGACTAACTTGTTTCCAAGCATGCATTGAGTGACCTACTTGAGGAATCAATCCTCTTGTAAACTGTAGATCTATTTCTGTTATGAGAAGCATCTCTTATCTGATCACGACCTATTATTTTCCATTTGTTCAATAACCCTTCTTTTACATGTGGCTTCAGATAAATAGCTGGGTTCCAGTCAGCATTACTGCTGCGATGCTGCTAACGTGTTTCATCCCACGCATGTTATACCTGAACCCAGTATAGTATCTACACCCTAATGCATTCTAGGCTCTTAACTGGCTTAGGCAGCTTGAACATCCTCTTCCACATAACTTCAGCATTTGTTTAGACCTTTTTCCTGACTGAGCCTCTAGCACAGTCAATTGAGATCTCACAACCCAGTTCTTCACTCCTGTTCCTTACCGTTTACCTCCCCACTGGCTTTCCTTTTCTTTCCATCATGCTGTGTGGCAAGATGAGCTCACGCTCCATGTTTTGTAAGCTGAAGCTATTTGGAATAACATCTAGGCTTTGTTAGGATTCATAGATGTTAATGCATTTGAGGAATATAGTAAATGTGGGCAGGGCAAGATGGCATTGTGGCAAGAAAATAAATTTTGTGTGGATACTGGTGAGCTGTGTTAAAAGGGTGTGTCAGGCCCTAATTGTGCTTAGCATGTCGTGTTTTTGTTTCCTGTGTTGAAGACAAGACCTACAGAATTGGATCTCTGAATCACTGTTGCCATTTCACATGGCTAAAACTCTTGGGAAGGCTTTGAAAATAAAAAGGAATGGAGGTGACTTGACTGGAAAGCAGACATTGGGAGGTGTTAGCCCATAGGTCCTTTGATAAAGGCCCTATTTTGTAGCAACTTTTTGATGTCTGAGCTGTGTGAATGCATGTCTCAAAGACACAAAGGTGTTCAAGTGTCCTAGAAGTGTTTGTTCTAGATCTGGGACTAGCAAATCAGGGCGCTTCCATTCTACTCTGTTTTGGAAGTTCAGAATTGAAAACTGTTTTTCCTTCTCCTTTATGAATGGAGCCCATACTTTATTTTTGCTGCAGGTCTATCTTTGTTTAGTAAACACATAATAGAATGAACAAACAGCTTCACAAGATAAATAGTGATTTAGAAAAACTCATGATCAGGGTCTTTAGTAAGACTAAAGACTTCATCATCTAAACTAACACACAATATAGATGTTTGTCAGATTTCCAGCTTCAGTGGACTCTTACCAGCAACATATTTAACCAGAGTATTTCAGTCTCTTAAAGGGCCCGGTAGTAACTCATCCATAGTTCCATATCCTGCACCTTTATTTCAATTTAAAATACTGGGATTTCCTTCTGTGATGGAAAAAGCAGTAGGTGTGATTATCTGAAGACGAACTGCATATTGGAGTGCTTCATTTCCAGATGATTTTGCTGTGGCATACTGTTCTGATATGGCATCCCTCTTAGGTAAGTATTTTAGCACTCTATAGGCTATTCTTGAAAGAACAAATCCATTGTTCTAGTCAATGAAGTGGGAGTATTTTCAGTTGTGTAAATTCTGGGTGTACTCCTGCTTTTTGATGAGCCAGTTCTTTCAGGTATATTTACTCTAGATACTAACAGGAGTTAATGGAGGCACAAGGAGCCATCTGGTTTTTGTCTTACGTAGTTTTGTTTGGATGACTTTACCTGGTGATTGCTCTGGTTGGGATAGCGTTTGCTGTTAATTTTTCAACCTAGTGATAATGGACAAAGCATTATTACCATCCTTACGTGGGAGCCCGTTTGCGGTTTAAATCTGTAAATCTATGGCAACAATGCATGGTTTGTCCAGATCATAAATTTGCTTTCCTGAAAATTCGAGTAGAAGTGCCCTGCTGATCTAAAATCTGTTCCCAGGAGGTACAGTACTATGGAACATAAACATCAGCTCTACTAGAGCACCACTGCTACTTCTGTTGCACACTCACCTCTGTCACTGGGCTCTGGGTTCAGTCTGTAAAAACGTTGACTCACGGGTAGGCTAGACAAGGAGCAGTCTGTGTGTTTGTATCTTTATGTGTATGGGAGGGGTGAATGAACTCTTAAAACTGCCAAATCACAATTTGCTGACCACTAAAAGGCTTTCTCTTTCTTATCCGACCTATGCTGAAGATTTCACACACTGGCAAACTCACAAATAAGCCTCCTATTCCCTTTGAAGCTCTGTGTATCTATGATTATCTGGGGACTTCGCCAGTTCTTGTTAGGGCAATTTTTTCATGCTACCAAGTCTAATAACCTCATTCAATGTTTGAATTGTTCCCATTTACTCTTTTTTTTTTCTACCAACTGAATTGATTGGCTTTGCTAATTGCACAAAAATATCTCAAAATACCTCAGACTTCCTCTTTCCCAAAATACAGATCAGGCTCTGAGTTGTGCTGCCTCAGCTCCCAGCAAGCAGTTGGCATCTTTTTCAGTTCCAGTTGCCTTCCTGCTCAGTGGGCTACTGAAAGGGAAAGGTTCAAGCTCTATGTGCAAATCCACAGCCTCTTGGAATGACTGTTGCTTCTTTTTTTCTCCCTTGATCTCGATCTGCAAGTCCAGATGCATCTGAGTGTGTATAAACTGGTTCGTTGCCTGTTTATCCTGGAAGACCTTACAAGTACTTGAATATACCAAAAATACAAGTTCCCTCAAGTCCTTTGCCAGTTCAAGTGGGGTCTCTTCCTTCCCTTCACAGCACCACCTCTTGGTCGTGCTGTGGCCAGCTATGCCCTGTGCTGGCTGGTTCAAGAGTATCAAGGGCTGGTCCCGGATTGGAATGGTTCCTTTTTTTGGAGGGGGAAAAAATTTTGCAACATCATTGGTGCTAGATCAGAGTAGCTGACTGCTAAAAAAACTCCTGCCCTCTCTGACCATCTTGTGAGCCAGTCATTTGAGTTTGACACTGGGCTGAAAAAATGCCAGAGCTTGCACTTTGGCTTAGCAGGAATAGCAAGTTGAAATTTTTGTGCTTCTACTTCAGATCTCATTGCTAGCACCACTGATCCCTTTTTGACCGAAGGGGCTCGCCAATTTTAGCTTGTTTCTGTTGGGAGGAGAAGTTGACTATGGAGTGAAGTATTTCTCTGGTACGAATCTGTTCGGTTACAAAGGCTATGCACTGGGGCCTGTTTGCCTGAGCCCAGCTGGGATTAACAACGGGACTCGGAGATCCAGGCCTTCATCCAGCCAACCCTCTACTCTAAAACTCTTCTTCTTAACTCTTCTCAGATCATGTTGCCTCTGTTTGCTTTGGATTTCTTTTTGCTGCCTTCATTTGTTCTTTCACATGCTCAAAGATGCAGCACAAAAATTCAGTACAAACCCCTCTGTCATTGCATTTTTTTTAATTGAACCACAATTTAATTTCTGCCTGCAAGGCTCAGCCCATTCCCAAGTTTTTCCAGGGCTTCTTTTCTTTCAGCTGTCACTTAACCAAAGGAAAACTAATGGAAATTATCTCTCAGTCAGTAGAATGACTTGTTTGTCTGGTGCCAGCCAGAGTATTTTGAAACAAGAATTCTCCATTGATGTTCACCAGAGCAAACTGCCAACAAGCGGAGTCACATTTCTCTGGGCATATCCTGGAATTTGGTGTGTGTCTGCAGAAACATACTCATTTAGGAGTTAACTGTGATTTTGGTCTTATTGTGACAAAAGTTATAGATGAATTTATGGAGGTGGAAGTAGAATGAATGCATCACTTCAGTTTACTAGAATGGTGCATCGCTTTGGTTAATCTACCCAAGAAAGGATTTACTCAGAAATGCACGCCTATGAAACTGAGTTGGGAGTGACTTACTCTTGACTGCATGTTTCTTGGCTATCTTTTAATGTCTGGGGAAGAACGTGGAGGAGGATGTTCTTAACAGAGGATGTTGTGTCAAAGATTATCTCCTACTTTTCTGCATCAGCTGAATTGCAAGCACAAAGTCAGGATGGGCATTGGATTTTCAGCTGTAGTGGGTAACCTCTAAAAAGGGGTGGTAAAGAAAGTTCTGTGACTGTTCAGCCATCAAGTTCTGGTCATCTCTAGCAAACTTACAAACTAATCAAGATGCTTGGTCTGTACTCTGTCTTTAATAATAATTTAAAATAATTTGTGATGTTTTCATCCCAGAGAAAATGGCAGGTTACAGAAAAGTAGTGGCATCAAGAGCACGTAGTAGTGCTCTTGATATTTGTATAGGTATTTTTATAGGTATTTTTAAAGGTTCTGCGGAGAAGGAAAGAATCTGTAGAGATACAATCGGGAAAGTTTCCATAGCACAATACAACTCTAATATTGTAGTGGTTATGATCATATTTCATTTGACTTCTCAGTGTGAGCAGTGCTTGTCTTTCCCTCAGTGTAGGACACTTGCTTATTTCCATGGTCTAGAGCTGGAGCTGGGAGCTATCAGGTAACTTCCTTGTGACTGACCAAATATAGACTGTCTCATGTTCAAATATTAAATTTTTATTTCATCGGTTATAACTGAGTCCGTTATAAACGGAGAGCTGGTAGGAAAGCCAGAGCCTTACTCATGGCAATTTGGAAGTGTTGAGGCTCTTATTGCTAATCTAAAAAAAGAATACTCTGAAAAGGAACACGTTTAGTAAGCAAAAGAGACAATGAAGGGCTTAACTGTAGAGACGATCGGGAAATATATTTTTGATCCTCAAATCAATGAAAGCTGAAAAGAGAAAGAACTCTCAGGCAAAATTCCATCTTTTCCAGTTTTGTGCTGATATTATTTTCTAAGTTCTTGATCTTTCTATAATAGAAGAAAAAAATTCCGTTAAAAAGTTTGGGTTTGGGTTTTTCTTACCAAAAAAAGAGATTCACTAAAAAGGTTGAATAGCAAATTTCATCCAGCCTCATTTGGCATTTTACATACGTAGTTTTGACCTAGGATGGTCACATGTTCAGAATACATGACATTTCTGATGCAACCCTGGAGTTTTTAAGGGTGTGAAGAGGCACACACATTACTTGGAAGGAGGGAATCGTTCAAACAGTTTAGGGGTTTGAATGGGTTCACCATGACGTACCAAAGAGATGTTATCTGAAAAGTGCTATGAGCAAGGGAAGGGTTTTTGATGGTCCGTACGATTATTTATTTTTTCTCTGAACTCTTAGTACCATTCATCACTCAGCGCTGCTCCCCCTGGGCTCTTACGTTCTTGGTAAACGTAAAGCCAATTCTGTTTTGGATAGCAGTGTGCTTCTGGCAATCATTGTGTACTAAAAAATGTGTCAAATTGGTTGGAGAAAGCCCTTGTTTAAATTTAAAGTTTGTGGGGCACCTATTAAAAACTTGGTCTGCCCAGTAAGACCGAGGCACACACCTTTAACCAAATGCTGCTTGGGAAGGCCTTTGAATGAGAATATTCAGATTCCAAATCATAATGGGGCTCATTGTCTTACACCTTGCTAGTAAAGTGATTTGAATCTACATGAGTAAATAAAAAAACCACAAGGCAAATATGTTCAAGAACACGATCCTGTCATCTAGAATTCGCGTGACATCCAAACATCAGAAGTAACCGTCCCCCTGCTCCTCCGGAGAGACAATTCAGACTTTATCACTATTTCAGACCCTTGTGAAAACAACCATAAATGCATGCATTTGGGTGACAATCATAAATATGTGAAATGTATTGCATACTTTGAAGTCTGTCGAGTTCAGTCCCCAGGAAAAAAAAAAAAAAAAAAAAAAAAGTACCATAGAAAGAGTTTATAGAAATGTAGGAGCAAGGGAAGGAATTTGTGCTGAAAGCAAAATCCCCAACTTTGTAAATGTCTGAGCATTGAAAACTGGGGGAAGCACTGGAAGTGCTGCATACTCCCCAACACATCCATTCTCATATGAGATGATCTCTGTAGCCCTTTGTACCCATTGTGGCGAATCGCCAGGAAAAGGCATACTTTAGCTGCTCCTCATTAAGAAAAACATCTGAGGAGAATTTCTGAGAACTAGACTTTCGGCTGTATTTCTTCTACATTTTCGTGTCCTTAAAAAAGGATTTTTATTGCCACCAAAGAATCTTCGGCACGAATATCTCCAGGCTTGAAAGCAAGAATGGAAAGCATTGTTTACTGATAATTTGTAAAGTTTTGTGTGAATTTTAGAGCAGGTTTTACGTATAGAGAATGTGCTCATCTGCCAGCAGAATAAGGGCTCGTGTCTGAACTGCCAACAGCAATAGACTGCGCATGTATCAGGAAGGGTTTGTCAACTGCTCCCTTCTTTTAATTTGCACGGTTAGTGCTGTGAGGTTTATGCAAGGCAGCTCTCAGGGGAGGGGACTGAAAGTTCTTTGAAGTCCTTTGTGGTGGCTGTCTAATCTGGAGAAGAGGATTACTTTCTTTCTGCCAGAAGCACATGACAGTTTGGTAATTAATGAGCATCATAAAGTTCTCTTTTTCTATTAGATACCCATTAGTAAACCTGGGATGGTTGTCATTTTGGACAAAACCATGCATATCCTCATTTTATCCCAACATCAAAGGGGATCTCCTACTGTCTGATGCTGAATGCTCTAATTGTGTTTGCGTTCGGTGGAGTTGGTGCAGAATGCGTCTGAAACAAGCCTTGGCATAAACTGTAGGTCCTTGTGATTGGACACACAGCCTGAGCCTTCCCAGAGCTAACAGCTTAAATGAGTGGTGGGTTTCTCTATTATTTTAAACATACTGCTCTCTTCCTCTCCTCTCTGTCTGTTTATGCTATTTGTTTTCCTTTGAGAATACAGGAATTAACATACTTTCCACATCCATATCATGCTGAAAAAAGGAAAGCACTGTGTTGGGCTATTTCCCTTTCCCCTTTTGATATAGTATTACAAAAAGTCTTTCTTTAGGATTTAAGAGCATTTCAGGTATTAAAGCTCTCTTGGGTTGTCTTTTTCACATTATTCTGAAAGTACAGAATGGTTTCCTGCTCTTTATATTTGGCTCTTTTATACTGAAACAGTTGAAAAGTCCTAGTCTGTAGACTTTTTCTTTTTGAGAAAATGTCACCCTTTCTTCCAAAGGGTCCAGTTTCTGAATGCAGTGTAGTTTCTTCAACTGCATTTAATCTCCTTTAGAAATAAGAAGAATGGCTAAGCAGCCTGTTTTATATATTCTGAATTTAAGATTTTTTTGAAGGTCAGATGCTCATCCTATGCTCGAAATCTATGCCGAATACAGACAGGAAAGAACTCAAGGATATGCAGGCGCCTTTTCTATAACTGAGGTTGGACCAGAAAGCTCCACTGTAATGAAATGTGATGGCTTCAGAGGGACTGTACTGTTGTAAAGCCACAAAAGGAATACACATACCTAAGATTCTTTCTGGTTTGTTTTCTCTTATATTATTTTATCTTTTAAATAGGATTATGTCTGTATTATTTGTAGTCTCTGACGGGGACAGAGTTCTTGTTCAGGGTTAGTCTGGATGCTGCACATTGTGACTGTTAACTCAGTATTAGCAAACAAGGTGTTACTAACTTTTGCATCTCGTGGGAAAAAGTCCCAGTGTTCTAACAAAGCATCTGCAGTATAAAAATACATAAAATAAAGCCAACTGGCTTCCACTAGCCCAAATGTTGGGCATAATCGGAGGCACCCTGCAGTATGGGTGGAAAGTGGCAAAAATAAGATGTTCTTCCTTTGTAGTAAAACCGGAATAGAGGGACTGAAATGCTTCTGAAATGAAAGTGTACATTCCCCATTAAAGTCACTGGGAAGATGAATTTAGGTAAATAAAGAGTCAGGTGAATCAGAATTTGAAAGTATTTTTTCAGATGATGTATTAAATCTTTAAAATATGATAAAATAATAAATATAAGTATTATATTTGTTATATCTAGGGCTTGGACTTTCAATCATGATTTTCTGAGTCCTCTTTGCCCTTAGGAGATGAAAGGGATGAGTAATACCATTGAAGATAAAAACCCAGTTGTAAATATAATCCCTGTATTCTCTCATGTATCAAATTGGAACTGGTCAGAAAATTTATTGTGGAACAGCTTTTCATTGCAAAATATCAACCCATATAAATGTTCCACTTTGACCATTCTCTATGTATTAAAAATATTGTAGCACAATATTTGAATAGACTTGAAATTTCTGGAATGGAACATTTTGACCTTATAAAGTAGCTTTTTAGCCCATTGTTTAAAATTAAGAAGACAAATTGGGCCAGAAAAAGCCAAAAAACCAGAATGATCGGTTTCAACCTAAAAAGAGCATTCAAAAATTCATGAAAATTTCAAAAGTTTTTTCCTCTTTCAGAATGCTTAAAAAAAATACCTGTGGGATTTCCTACAAAGCAGAAAAATTAATTTCTGCACAGCTCTGATCCCAGCTATAAGCTTGACAAAGGCTTGGACCATTGTCAGCAGTTTTAAACTCTTAGATTTGCTTGTAATATTCACTCTAAAATGAATGCAGGGAATCACATCTGGATTCTTTTAATTGCTCAAGTGAAAATTAGGATGGCTGGGATATTTTGTGGTCCTTGCAAAATCAGTCTCTCCTGCCAGTTTGTACACAAAAGACCATTTTACGTTTACTTCTGAGACTGGTACATGACATTTGTGATTGACTCTAGATGCAAATTCCAGGCACGTTCCACAGTATAGCCTCTCACAACCCATATCAATGTGGGGCTGGGGCTGGGAAAGCCAAAGCCCACCTGGAGTTGAATCTGGCAAAGGATATGAAGGACAACAAGAAGGGCTTCTGCAGGTGTATCAGCAGGGGAAAATGTGGGTCTGCTGCTGAGTGAGGCGGTGGGCCTGGTGACAGAGGACACAGAGAAGGCCAAGGTACTCAGTGTCCTCTTTTGGCTCAGTCTCTACTCGTAAAACTAACCTTCAGCGATCCCAGGTTCCTGAGCCCAGTGAGAAAGTCTGAAGCACTGAAGACTTACTCTTAGTGGAAGAGTGTCAGGTTAGGTAACATTTAAAGAAACTGGACGTACACAAGTCCGTGGGAGTTGGTGGG
Source organism: Numenius arquata (assembly GCF_964106895.1). NCBI lineage: Eukaryota > Metazoa > Chordata > Aves > Charadriiformes > Scolopacidae > Numenius > Numenius arquata. The sequence goes on along the minus strand of NC_133588.1, from coordinate 5,227,059 downwards.
ATGCACTCACAAGGGAGCTGGCTGATATCACTCTTGATATCACAATTGAGGCCACTCTCAATTATCTTTGAAAAGGTCACAGCTATTGAGGAAGTTCCTGAGGATTAAAATAAAGCAAATGTGACTCTCATCTTCAAGGAGGGCAAAAAGGAGTACCTGAGAAATTACAGGCCAGTCAGCTTCACCTTGATCCCAGGGAAGGTGTTGGAGCAAATAATCCTGGAAACTGTTTCTGATCATGCTAAGGACAGAAGGTGACAGGGAGTGGTCCACATTGATTTGTGAAAGGGGAAAATAATCCCTGACAAACCCAGTAGCCTTCTGTAATGAAGGGTGGATGTTACAGTAGATATTGTTTATCTTGACTTTAGCAGTATGATCAGCAGTATGAAGTCCAGCTGGAGGCCAGTCACCAGTGGGGTACCCAAGGAACCAATACTGGAGCCAAATGCTGTTTAACATCTTCATTAATGACCAGGACGAGGCGATCTTTAAGATCCCTTCCAACCCAAACCATTCTCCCACCTCTAGTGGGAGATGTCCCTGCCCATGGCAGGGGAGTTGGAACTAGATGATCTTTAAGGTCCCTTCCAACTCTAACCATTCTACGTTTCTATGATTCAATGATTTTATGTTATCTTTTAGGTTGTTAATCCTGTTAAGGATAAATCCTGAACTGATTTCAGACTGATGTATTTAAACTCCTTAACTATTTGCCAGGGTGCCATAATTCTGAGTGTACATTTCAATTGTATGAAAATTAGCTATTAAAATATGGGACTTTATAGTAAAGAGAATATAGAATTTATAAACAAAAGTGACACTATCCATCTCATTGGTTTGTGCTACAGAAAAGAGTTTGTGGAGAACCATAGGGTATTCAACAATAATCCAACAGCGGGGAAGAGCTGAAGTATATTCTTTTTCCATAGAGATTTATGCTGATTTGTAGAATTTAAAATCCAGTTTTATTAATGCCTTCCCACTCTCAGTAGGAAATACTCAGAACATATGAGGAAACTGTCTTATGAAACAAGATTTTATTTTAATAATGTGGATATCATTGTACGGCTACTCAGACATAAAGAGAATGAATTGTACCTCATGGGTCTCTTGAAATCAGTATGGAGTCTCCAGACCAGCTCAGTGGCTTAGTTGAACTTGGTACAGGAATTTTCTTCCTCTCCTCCATGGGGATGATACTAATTGAACTTCTTCAATTGGTCTCAAATGTTCATGATCCACTTTATTTTTTGTGGTAGGTAGTTTAAGAATTGCGGTACAGAATGCTCATCTCTAACGGTGACCAAAAGCAGATGCCTGGCGAAGAATATAATAATAGGGTTAACGTATCGTGATACTTCCACTCCCTCGTCTCTCGGTGTCTATGAAGTTGCAATTCAGGGAATTCTAAGTTTGTGATGGCTTCTATTCCTTTAAAAACTGCAGTGGATTTCCCTTATATTGGTTTGCCCAGTCTTTCCTCGAGCCTGTGTAAGCCAGGGTTCTCCCACTGTTTAGTTCATTAGGGATATCAGAGGACTCGAGATGGCATAGCTGTTCTTTCATGTATTTTGTCTGCTGGAAGTTGATGGGAATGGTTGGTCTGGTCACTGGATGGTGCCTTTTCTGTCTGCCCAAGAGGGCTGATTAGAGCAGACCCCAAGATCAGAGCAGTTAAAAAAGCTTTTATTGATACAGTGGTTTTTACGTTATTGAAACTTTCCATGGTGACATTCTTACTCCTCGCAGAAACAGAAAATAGACCTTGAAACGTTCCACAACAGCCACAAGTTCCACATACAGGAATTAGCTTAACACATGTGTAACTTACACGTCTTCTGTATGATGACAAAGGTGTGATCTCACAGGCTTTTATATGTGTTCCCTTGAGCCTTGTTCAGCTTGGTGGCAATTTGTTCCCTCTGATCTCCTCGATGTTTTGCAGTGCGTAGCATGCAGGAGTATTACTTTTGTGTTTTAAAAAAATCATCTCTCCCTTCAAGACCAGAGGGAAAAGGAACATTAAGTCTTAGACCATGTACAGGGAGTGGAACACATCTCACCCAGCTTTAGCTGCCTACAATTTAGCTGCCTTCACTCGATCTAGTCACCCAGTCTCCCCTTATAGCCAAGGGAGGGGAATAGCCGTTTCATCTGACCTATTTTAAATGTCTGTATTAAGATGAGACAAAGGATGTCCTCATAGGTACTTTTAGAAAACGGTTCATCTCAACTTAATATACACATATACAATAGGTCACGTGAACCACCTATTTCTCTCCATTGACTGTAGAGGGAGATGATTTCTACCTAGTATGCTTTCAGGAACTTGTTTGTATTTTTAAAAATCTAAATTTGGTCGAACAAATAGGAGACTGGGCTATTACTGCACGAAGGCAGTGTTAGCCTCAGCGATCCAGCCCACAGTCCTACAACTGCCTCAAAATACTGAAGGAGTCCTATAGGGAAAGATTCCCTTAAGACATTGCAAGAAAGTCCTACAAGCGAGGGCAGAAGGTAATGCCGGGACAAGTACGGGGTGTGTGGTTAATGTGCCAGAGGCCTTTCTCTTGTCTGACTTTCCGCTGACAGAACAGAGGCAAAAGGCAAAGCCCGCTATGATGCACCCTGCCTTCACAGGATGCTGGCAGAAACGCTGTCTTGGTTGGATGTGGTCTGGCACTAGTTCAAAACCACCGTGGCAAAATTACTGAATGCCAGGAGAAGAATTGGGGGCTTGTTAGTTTTATGCAAATCCCAGCATTCCTGTAGCTTCTGTCATGTATTTGAAAATACACAATGCAAAAGGACACAGAGTGTGGAGCAGAGCAGCAAAGTGGATCTCCATGGGTTATCTTCACTTCATTCAAACCAGCACAGCCTATCTGAATGCAATAATTATGTCATTAATGCCACAAGGAAATGTTGCTGAGGTGCAGTGAAGAGGCCATGTATACAGCACACCAATTAGATCAATGTGCAATGTGCTGGGTAGACGCAAAGTCTTGTAACACTGACAGTTCATGGTAAAAAAAAATAATCAGAGAAGTATAAATAGTATAAATTAAATATTCAAAGAGTTTACTTAGTCATCTCGTATCTGTCCATCTGCCAGGATTTCAGAAGGTTCTGTGTAGGAGCGAAGAAGGCTTTGGTTTTAAGCTCATTTGAGATAGTGTCTTATCTGTATGGCCAAGTCTTGTGGTTCCATTGGGTGCATCTTGGAAGAAAAAACTAAATGAATTTTGAAAACAAAGCTGCTTTTCACAGCTAAGTTTAGAAAATACAGGTAAACAACAAGGGCCATTTCCGTTGAGCTGTTTGTGCCGTGCCGGTTGCACCAACAGCTGAGCTGCATCAGTGATTTCTATTTTCCTTGCACGGAATTAAGTGCCCACAGGGCTTAGTCTATGGCTCCTCACCTGGAGCGTGTGTGTGTGGTGCTGGGCAGTGCCGACGCGCTCTATACTCCTGCTGCGTGTCTCCACCTCCCGAGGTCCGTGTCTGAAACGAGTCCATGGCTGACTCAACAACTTCGGAAAGCTGCACAAATGCTGAGCAGTGAGCCAGGACTGTGCTTGATGTGCCCCTTGGATGAAGTTACAGAGAACATGTAGTTAAGAGTTTGGATCTTTTCTGTTTAGGTCTTGTGTAATCCATCACCAAGACTGTCTGTGGGCTGCAGGTTCTGCTCGGTGTTTAGCGGAGCAGAAACACGTGCAGTGAAATGGGAAATAGCTCTTGGCTTTGCCACCGCTCCTCACCTCCATCAGTCGCTGTGTGCCTGCTGCATCACAAGCCTTGCATCAACACCAGTCCTTAGGGTAAGCAGAGTATCTCTGGGGAAAATCAGTAGTAACCAAAGATTCTGCATGTAAGCAACTTAAAAATAGACCTGAAGGGGTTTTTTTGCCATATCTTAATGTTCAAAAGAAGGCATTCTTTTACAGACAAGTTTATTTTAGAATGACAAAATACTTGTGGCAAGTTACTGGTGCCAGATTTGTACAGTGACATGGTGGCCCAAGCACATTTTTTAGAGCAAAGTTTTCTTTCCCAGTATGAAATGGTTATGAGTGAGATTGCCAAAACAATTCGGAATTGTTGTAATTCACACAGAGCTTATAAGATTGTTTTACTAACATTTTTTATGCTTTTCAGATATCTATTAAGCTAAACACTTCTTACAGTTACTAATTTGTAAGCACAGCACCAACCCTGCTTACTGTAGCAACAGAACTTCAACAAACTTTATGCTTATTTTAAAAAACCAAGCAAAACTAACATAGAAATGCTGCGCTGAACCAACACACATTGAATTCAAGCCTTTCACGTTTCATGAGAGTTTTGCAAAGGCTATCGTATTGAAAATCAGGCCTGGGTGTCTGTCAAACTCTCCGGTTTCAAATCTGCTGGTTCCAGAGATGGAACCTAAAGACAAAATATAGGTGAAGGTCCCGATTCTTACATTCTCTTTTCAGAGTTCACAGCTTTGTCCATATGTGACAGTCTAACTAAGTGTATAAGACTTTACCAGGCCGTAGCTGTAAATAATAGGACAATGATCAAGCAACTTTCTTTCTCCTTCCTCCACTCCTCACTGTGGGTCGCCACTTTGTCAGAAGTGACTTTACACAAGCGGTGTGCTCTGTGTGTAGGGGCTGACTGATCTTATTCTCTTCTCATGCCTGTTATTTTTCCAGACCCTTTTCTTAGAAAGAAAAGCAACAGCAAGTTACAAAATGAAGAATGAAAACAAAAATCCAGTTTCTTCTAGTTTAAAAAAACTCCAACAACGTTGGGCAAGCACCAGTAGAGTGGAGGAGCTCAGGGTGGCTTCTCTGACTGTAGCCATTTGCTTTAATGCAGGACACCTTTCTTTAGTCCATATGCAGTAAGTATCCTCTAGAATGGATATGAAAAGTAATAGGGAATCGTATGATTTAATGGTGACCCTCAGTGCCAAGCTTTGAACAGACCTATGTTGTCTGTGTTGTCAGCTGTCAGGAGCGGGACTCTCTTCAGTCATCAGAGCGTTCAGCTGAGTTTACAGTCTGCTGTTTACATTACTGGCCAGTGCTTTCCTCTCCTGAATACAGTTTAACTATTCCGCCACCCCTGTGATGAGTATTCTTTTCGGCAGCAGCAGTCCTCCCAGCCTTGGAACATTGTTTTTGGACACAAACATACACAAGTTATTAGAACGCAAGATCAAAGGAGGTGTCCCACTGTCTTCCTTTCAATGCTCCCATTGTGTTTGTATGCTGAAGCCTGCTAGAGAGTTAGAACCAGAGAAGGGGGAGAAGGGGGGAGGAAACCTTTGTACAAAGGTACTTGTCACTGAGAGAAGCCCATAAAAGATGATGTGAGAAAAGACACCAGGTGGAGTATAAACCACCCTTATTGTTAAGAAATCCAAATAAAAATCCTCTCTTATATTAAAACTTTCTTACTTGTCATTTCTTAGATGCTAAAGGAAAGGTTCTGATTATTGAAGTCATGGCACTACTTTTTACTTTGCTGCTTTTCTTTTTATGTGTAGCACACTGTACATGATGCTGGCAAAAGTTATTTTTTCTCTTTCTCTGCATATTGTTATAGTTGTTTGCAAATTTCATTTCAGCAAAATATCCACTGGAAAAAAATCCTCAGAAAAATCACATTTTAAAATATCTCAAGGATTGCCTTTTTTTTTTTTTTTTTTGTGGAGGACATCCACAGTGTTTCAGATTTGTAAATAAACTGCAAGTTTGTTTTCTTTGGGAAGGAACTGTGTTTTCCTTGCAGAAACTTTGACAGAAAAATTCCTGGTAATTCTGTATGATCTTTGAATTCTTTCTGGTGGATCTGCAGTCAGATTCCAAACAAACAGATTCTAGACCCATTAAAATCTAAAAAGCCAGTTGCTTCTGAATTGCTGGGGAAGCCCTGATCCAACTTCCTTGACTATAGAGAGATACATGGTAGCAAGAGCATCTTACTTGGTTTTAGGCATCATTTGTTGTTTTTTTCATATTTCCACTGTTCTGATGAGCTGAAGTCTTGGATTATTGACTTGGCTTTGCAAAGTCCTTTGACTGAAAAGTTGCAGGACAAAACAGATGACAATTAGCAGTTCACAGCAACAAAGCATTTCTAATCAAGAAGTCTTTCAGCTGCACCAAAACTCAAGCCATCACTGAAGGCAGTTGCTGACACGGACTTTCACAGTAATAGATTAACCTGGCACGAGCCTGTATGCTCATCGCTGTGGATTCTTCCATTTTAAAACTTCTTAGATTCATTTCCCTGAATACAATGTGAAGAAGATGTGATCCTACGTGAAAAGGAGTATTTTAATGGCGGCAGTACAAAGGACACCTAGTTGTCTCCTGGTGGTTGTTGTAGGAAGCAGCTCATCTTCTGAATCAGCACTTGTGACCCTGAACTACCAATTCTTAAACCCAACAGCTTTCTATACGTGATGGGTTTCCATGGCTTTGAAGAGAAGTGAAAGAGAAAATACTTTGATGGTGGAAACTATACCCACTGGAGTATGGAGACATAGTGTTTTAACAGTCTAGGACCATGGAGTTTCCCAGGGTCTTCTCCAGCCGATCATCACAGGCTCTCAGAAGAAGTATAGGGATAGTCTTGAAAATTTCTCATGGTACCTGAGCATGTGCAATATCTGTCACACTTAGACAGAAGGGCAAGTGATGTAGTGAATGTGCTCATCTGTGATAGACATCTTTCTGCTGCACAGACACTGTTTGAACTTGCTGATCAGTCTTTCATCCCCCCTAGGGTCAGGGCAGTTGCTGACATCCTAAAAAAAACCAAAGAAAACCTGCGAAGCAAGTAGGTCTGGAGTTGAAAGGATGCCACAGTGCAGACTCATGCCAAAGCTTTGAGGCAATAAGCCAAGGCTGCAAAGTTGCTAAAGCTAGTAGGTGCTGACATGCCAGATTGCAAAAAAAGCCCGAGGCACAAGCGCTGAAAAAACTGCCAAGACCCATAGGTACCAAAGACAAAGACCCAAAAGCTGAAACAGTGTCTTGTGACAGGCATCCCGTTTGTGTGTGTTGGGAATGAGGGATCAAAGCACTCATACGGTCACCAAAACAAAATGTAAATGTTATTAAAAGGATCAGTCATACCTGCAAGAGCAGGATTGTGACCCGAAGTGCATCCGCAGGGTAATAATTGAAGCAATTGCTGAAGAGGTATAGTTCCTGTGGGCAAGTCTCTGCTGAGGGAGTAAAAGGGGATTGAGTGGAAGGTGGTTGGAATAGAGGTCGAGTGTGGTTTGTGACCACCTCTGTGATTTTGAGAGCAATGAGGTTCAAAATTCTGTATCAGCTGAATCCTGGAAATATCAACAGCTGAGAGATGTTTCGAGATGTCCCTGACAACGGTGCTGAGAGCACCAGAAGCATATTTAAAAACATGCAATTATAAATGTTTTTCCTTTCACAACTGAACAGCCTTTTCTTAAATTGCTTCTGTAAAATATAGACATAGATTATTTAACACAGAGGACGAGCAGCAAATTTGTACTTTACTGCCTCGGTGTGCACAATATTTTGAGAATTATGTGGTTTTTTTCCACTTTAAAAAACACTTTTCAATCCTTACTTCTGCTGGAGGTGGTGTACCGTGACCTGTATGCCACTTCCCGGTGGAAGAGAACAGCACCTATCTGAGACCTTGGGAGGCCAATGCCAGACCTCTTTCATCTTCAGCTGGGTGGGAACATGGCAAGAGAGGGGGGAAAAAAAGGAAGAAGATAAAGTTGGAGAACTGGAAAGCAGTATCCTATTACCCCAGTACTGAGACAGGAAGATCAGTGTGATTCTTTCATCTGTCACGTGTATTTGCCCTCCTCGCTCCAGGTAACACCGAAAGGGTATAGTGTAGTATTTCTACCCTGGCCTCTAAACAACGGTTTTTGAGACACTTGCTTTCATGCAGCCTTATCCCATATTTAGTTATCACAGAGTCACAGAATGATATGGGGTTGGAAGGGACCTCTGGAGATCATCTAGTCCAACCCCCCTGCCAAAGCAGGTCCACCCAGAGCAGGTTGCACAGGAACGTGTCCAGGCGGGTTTTGATTGCCTCCAGAGACAGAGACTCCACCACCTCTCTGGGCAGCCTGTTCCAGGCTCTGCCACCCTCAAAGTGAAGAAGTTCCTTCTCATGCTTAGATGGAACTTCTTACGTTCCAGTTTGTGCCCATTTCCTCTTGTCCTGTCACTGGGCACCACTGAAAAAAGACTGGCCCCATCCTCCTGACACCCACCCTGTAAGTATTTATAGGTGTTGATCAGATCCCCCCTCAGTCTTCTCTTCTCCAGACTAAAAAGACCCAAGTTCCTCAGCCTTTCCTCGTAAGAAAGATGTTTTGGGCCCCTCATCATCTTTGTAGTCCTCTGCTGTACCCTCTCCAGCAGTTGCCTGTCCTTCTTGAACTGGGGAGCCCAGAACTGGACCCAGCAGAGGGGGAGGATGACCTCTCTCGACCTGCTGCTCACACTCTTCTTGATGCACCCTGTATACTCTGGTTTCTCTTCACTCTACGGTAACCACATACACTCTCGTCCCAGACCATGCTTGCAATTAAGAAGTTATAAATCCACAAACAGGAGGGAAAAAGCAGTCTTTTGATCTCAGGCAGTTATCTTTAGGTAGGTGTTGAATCTGAACCATTTCAATGCTGCTTTACTTTACCGTACATAAATTCTAGGCTAGAATTTATTTTTGCCTGCTGTTCTGTAGCTAATATGCAAGTACAGAATCAAACTAGACGTGTTGTTTTGGATGACATCATTGCATAGAAGTCACTCCCCTCTTTGCTAGGACATCAGAGCAACCTTCAGCTGTACACACAGGGTTCTTCTCAATCTAACTGATGGTATAACTCTTGCTATTGCAGGTATTGTCGTTACATACCTTTACTTACCATACCGTTACATACCCCAAATGTCGTTTGGGGTTCTAATTGACAAGGGGCTGAATGTGAGCCGGCAGTGTGCCCAGGTGGCCAAGAAAGCCAATGGCATCCTGGCTTGTATTAGAAATAGCGTGACCAGCAGAAGTAGGGAGGTGATTGTGCCCCTGTACTCAGCACTGGTGAGGCCACACCTGGAGTATCGTGTCCAGTTTTGGGCACCTCAATCCAAGAGAGATATGGAGGTGCTGGAGCGAGTGCAGAGGAGGGCAACGAAGCTGGTGAAGGGCCTGGAAAACAAATCCTATGAAGAGCGGTTGAAGGAGCTGGGACTGTTTAGTATGAGGAAGAGAAGGCTGAGGGGAGACCTCATCACTCTCTACAACTACTTGAAAGGACACTGTAGAGAGGTTGGTGCTGGTCTCTTCGCACAGGTAATTAATGACAGAACGAGAGGGAATGGCTTCAAGCTCCAGCAGGGTAGGTTTAGACTGAACATTAGGAAAGAATTTTTCACAGAAAGAGTGGTCGGGCATTGGAACAGGCTGCCCAGGGAGGTGGTTGAGTCACCATCCCTGGATGTGTTTAAGAGACGTTTAGATGTGGTGTCGGGGGATATGATATAGGGGAGAACTTTGTAGTGTAGGGTAGATGGTTGGACTCGATGATCCCAAGGGTCTCTTCCAACCTGGATGATTCTATGATTCTACATTTACTGTGCTATTGAATATTGAAAATTAATGCCCGGAGTGGTCTCATTCACTTGTTCCCTGGCTAAGATACATTTATTTCCTATCATCAAATAGTTTATATTGTATCAAGGTTCAAAAGGGGTTTCCGTCCTCTGAAAAAGTCGAGTGTAGTCAGCACTAATGAAAGGGCAATGAATAATACTCTACGTCATGGCTTTCAAACTTTAAGAATTCCAGTGGGGTCACTGGGTTGAATTAGAGACCCTTTAATCATTAGTACAGTTTTATGAATGGTGTACTTTACTCTGATATTTTACTAGACGTCACTACTTAACACACTTCTGGCTCCATGGAAGGAAAAACAAAAGGCTTTGTGTGCCTCGAGGTCCCTGTAGTTTTGAGGATCATTATAATTCTACTGAGTCAAATCCTGAGGTCCTTCTGTAGTTGTTATACCATGCTAAATCCTCCTGAAATCAACTGGAATTTGCAAAAAATACAGTAAGAATCTCAAGATTTGGCCTTTTAAGAGTAGCAATAGCTAAAACTTTCTCCCAGGTGGAGGAAGAATTAGCTGCAGTTGTGATTCCCACTCAATGCAACGTAACCAGCTTGTGTTCCTGTTACTCCTGTGCCCAAGCCTTGCAATCCCGAATCCCGCTGTGAGCAGTCACTTACACACGTTGGGGATCCTTTTGTCAGAATCCTTGGGTGTAAACCTTGGGTTTGCAGGGGACCTCAGTGCCTGTTATTAAAAAGGGCTTGCTTTGAACTCTGACAAATGTTGCATGTGCGAAAGCAGTACTGCACAGCAGCGACAGCGTCACAAATGCAAGTCCCTTCGTCTGGGTGACTGGGAGACAAGTGGACCTCTGTAATCTGCTGTGAAAGCGAGGGCTTCTTCCCCCAGTCTCTTGCTCAGACCTGCTGAACTCGTGACATTTCTAAGGCCTCGTTTTGTGCCCGAGAGCTGAACGATGGGGGCACCATTTCACAAAACAGATGAATAAATCCATACCGTTGGGGGGGGGGGGGGGGGAGCACTTCCACTAAGGTGTTCTCTATTTCTCGTTAACAATGAAAATAAAGCGGTAGCCCATTATAAAACATTTGCTGCTGAAGTTCAAAAAGGGTACCTGAGTGTATGCCAAGCCGAGGAGAAAATAAAATTGGTCTTTCAATTTCAAATTTCTTAATATGCATCAGAGAGTTTTTACAAGTTTTCACAGTCTAGGTGAGGCTCATGCCCCAAGGAGTCTGCTTCATCTAAACCACTTTCTTCCCCTCTTTCTCCTCCCCAAAACAAGAGGCAATCTTCAAAGGAACAAATGTGTCACTTTAAATACACAACATAAAAAATGGGCCAAATAAATTATTAAAATACATAAAAAAGAGATTCACAAAAGATGCATGTTATTAGCTATTTGACAAGCAATTGATGCTGTTGCAATAGCTGCGTTTCACAACTCAAGTGTTTTCTTTGCTAGACAGATAAATAGTTCAAATAATGTGAGAAATGACTTTGCAGTCATCCAAAGAACAATTTGGCTTTAAATGGTTCATTTAATGGCTTTCCACTGGCTGTGCTTGTGCAGTCGTTTCATACCAGACCTTCACCACATCCATGTGCTTTGGAATTCCTTCTAAAAATGAGCTCCAAGCCTGACCCTCCTCTCCCCATCCCAATTCCCTGCAGAAGTGTTACTACATATGCTTTGAATCTTTTTTTTTTTCAGATGAGCTCCCAAGTCTAACTCCTTCCTCCTTGTGCTTGAAACGTATGGATTTGAAAGCACAGATGTGGCCTTGAAGTTTTTGGACCAGGCCCATCTGGGTCAATCCCTACATAGTTTAACTAGTAGTTTCTTGAGTGAAATTCTCAGAAGCCTTCGTTTTTTTCTTGTTCTGAATCTACTCCGCGCTCCCTTTTATCTCTCCTAGTTGAACTACAAGGATCTCAAGGGAGATGTGATTTTCATAAACAGAAAAATAATGACCAGCCAGAGGAAGGAAACAAATTTTTTAATGACTGTGAGAATTGTCTTCATGAAACAGCAAGTTTCCTTTTAGTTTATTCTATATGTAAAAAATATGCCATTCATAAACTGGAGAAGAAGGGGGACATTCTCTTTAATTCTCATCCGCTCAAGTAATAATTAATAATAATAATTTTAAAAAGCTGGTAGAGACTGTCAACATTTTGAACCTCTGAGAAGGGGTTCTGGATCTGACCCTGAAAACTGCATGTTGGCATGAGCAGTGACTTCGGTAGGGTCACTTGTGTGTGCACAGGGATGCCCGTGGAACAGTTTGCGGGACTAAGTCAATACAACAACTGCTTTTCCAGACGTGCCGCCTTCCTCCGCCGCCCGGGAGGCTGCGAAGTAGGGACATCGAGGGGTTCGGGAGCGCTTCCTCACCGCATCCGAGTACCCGGGGTGATGGCAGGCGCTCTGCGAACCCCACAAAAGGCGGGCAGGGTGTCCGGAGCCCTTCTCCCATCCCTGAAGGGTGGCGGATGGGAGGGAGACCCTTCGGCCCACGTGGAAAAGCTGCTTTTCCGCCAATCGAGGGGGCAAGCCCCCCGCGGGCTACGCGGGCGCGGAGATCGGCACCCCGCAGCCCGCGGAGGGCGGGGGCGGCCCCGGGAGCCCCCCGCCGGGCCGGGCAGGGCCGGGCGGGACAGGGGCTGCCGGTGGCGGCAGCAGCCCGGGGCCAGGAGCCGGCGGCAGCGCGGGGCTCCGCGGGCGGGCAAGGCGGGGGCCGGGGCCGGGGCGGCGGGGGGCAGCGCGGCGCATTGTCTGCCCGGGGCTGCGCGGGGAGCGGAGCGGGGCCGGCCCCGCCGCCCGTGCCCGGCTGGAAGTGAAACGCGCCTTGGCTGCTCCTTTTTTTTTTTTCTTTTTTTTTTTTTTTCTTTCTTTCCTTTTTTTTTTTTTTTTTTTTTTTTCTTTTTTGGAGCCTCCAAAAGGCTCACTCGCCCCTTTCATCTGCCGCCGCGGCCCAATGGGAAGGCGGAGGCTGCCTGCAAGTGGTCTAATCTCAATGAGGTGTCAATCATGTTCCCCGGTGGGTGAAGTAAGGTCTTTTGTAACCGCCTCTGTCTTTGGGAAAGAGAGGAGAGAGGAGGAAGGCTGGAGCGGAGAAGGGGGACGCCGGACCGTGCTGCAGGAGAGGAACTGAGATTCCATCTCGCTTGTGCGTTAGCAGGGAGAAGCGGGAGCACATGGATTTCTAAACGCGCTGGGATTTTATAGATCTACAAAAAATAACAACGAGCGAACCTGACCCTACTGAAAACAGTCAAATGAATCGTAATTGCAGATCAATGCAGAGAGATGGGGAAACTTCACTCGAAACATGGTTAGTTCCTTTCACTTGCTACTTCCTTCGCCCCTTCCCCTTATTCGGGTTTTACTCGGTTTGTTGCTGTGATTTTTATACTGGTGTCTAATGATCTTCCTTTATTATTTCCCCTACACACTTTCCTCCGGATCTGCCTAGCTGCCGTTTGTAAACCCCGAGAAAGTCCAGAAGGTAGGGATGGCTCCTTACTGCTAGCAACTTTGCACGCCTTCCCCCGCTCCGGGTGGCTGCCCCCGTCCCCCCTGCCCTCTCCCCTCAACTTTCCGCCGCGGTTTGCCCGCTGCCTGCCTGTCCCGGTCCCGGTCCCGTTCCCGACGCCCCCCCTCCGCCCCGCGGATCCGCGGCCAGCCGGGGCCGGGAGGCAGCGGGGATGGCCGCGGGGGCCGGGCGGGCTCTGCGGGCGGCTCAGCGGCGGCATTGTCTCCTCTTTTCTAGGTGATAGTTTCGCGGTGAACGCCTCTCTGGCTCGCAGAGGGCTGGAGGACTGGATGGTGAAGCAGAAATACTCCGGGGGCAGCAGCAGCGGAGGCAGCAGCTCAGGACTCCAGCAAGGCTGCCAGCACCGGGCTGTTTGCAGGCTCTCCAGCGCCAGCAGGGTATGTCAGCTTCCTCGCTGCCCCCACCCTCCCCCGCCCCTTCTTTTTGAAATAGGGAAAACCAAAAGCTCTTTCTACATCCCTCTCTCCCTCCCAAGGGTCGGTTGTGCAAAGGAAGGGTTTTTCTTTGCCCTAATGCTGCTCCAAGGGGCTGCCCCGTGGGTGGTTTTCTTCAGTCCTTTGATGAAGTTAGGAGCTGCAGAGCAAACTTGGTGCTGGTACAAAAGCCAGAGGAGTAAGGGGACCTGCCCGCTAGTGTCTGGGCAGTACGATTGGAACAAACCCCTTCACAAACAGGAACAAACAGAGAATCTTTGGGGAAAACCCAGCACCCTGCCAGTGTGTGCGAGTTTGTGAACCCTGACTGGTGCACGAGTTTGTCTGTGACATTTTGGCAGAGGAATTCAGGAAAGGAGAAGTCCCCTAAGAGTGTATTGTTATTTATTTGCTCTTAGCTAATAATGCAGGGCTGACTTTCTTCATCAAAGTTACTGCACGTGTCACTTATCCTGGCTGTTACCACACTGGTTGGTCGCTTTCCACCCTTTCTCTTTCTTCCAGACTTCCCCCCCCCCCCCCCCCCCTAAAGCTGGGATGGAGGAAATGTTTAAGTTACCTTTGTGTTGTTTTTTTTTTTTTAATGTTGTCTCTTTAGACAAAAAGGCATGATGGGAGGTAAACAAACTTAACAGTTCTTAGATATGGTCCCCATAGTGTTTCAGGGTATGATCCAGGGCTTATTGATGTTTACTGAAAGACTCCCATTGACTTCCCTGAGCTTTGGATCAAGCCCTGGAAGCTTCATCAGTGGAAAAGTAACCTGAGAGATGGGGAGATTGGAATCTGTGCTTCCCAGCGAGGAATGTGGCTCTGAAAGCACAGGCAGAGCAGGGCCACCAAGCCTCCTGCAGGCTCTTTGCTTTGTTAGCCACCAGTTTTATTGTAAAGGGCTGGACTTCTCATGTGTCAGGAAAAATTAACTTGCAAGTGCAGCAGTGTTACATTTAGAGGAGGATAAATTGTTTGGGAGTCACTAGAAGTAAGGCAAAGGGGGTAGGATACTGATGGAAGTGTTTGTAATTGATCAGCACAAATCGCTTCGTCTTCAACTTGCAGGTATGGTTGGTTGAAGTGATTTTTATTGTGCTTTACTTGGAGACAATGTGTCCAAAGAAAGAAGTTCTCATTAATAATGGTACATACATGTATGATACAGATGCAAAGAGTAAAAACATGTGCTTTTAATTACTTTCGTTATCGCAATTTTTGTGAGTTTTAGATATTTAGATATCTTTTATCTTTTTTATCTTTTAGATATCTAAATATCTTTTTAGATATGTTCTTTCACATATATATTTTGTAGGAAAGAAGCTCAACTCGCCAAACTAAACATAGGTTTAAAATATAAGAGTTAAAGGTCAAAAACTGTGACTTTAGCTTTGTGAAATATGTTTTCTTCCACAAAGACGGTTTGCTTTCTGAAAAGAAGAAAAAAAATCTTTTGTCAAAGATATTTTGCTGTTTACAAAGCTCTTCAGTTTTCAGTTCCATGGGGTCTGCTCAGCTGGAATGACAGTAGAACAGTCTTTCTCCTCTTACTCAAGGTGTCCTCCTTATGATAGCTTGGCAATTAGCAAGCCATTAACTAAAAATTACTCTACAGTTTTAGTACATTATAAAACTGTAAATGGGTTTAAGTACGTTTAAACGCACTGTTCCCATGAGGCTTTTTACTGTCACCCTGATAGAGCTGTTTCTGAATGTTTGAAAATATTGGCAATTTATTGCCTGATATATTTGGTGCTATCTGTATGCATATATAGCCTGCTAATTGATTTTAGTTTAATTGTCATCCTGTCACAGGCACACTGTGACAGCTACATTAAAGTTCCTTTAAAATATGAACTTTTGGTAATATGGAAGGATGCATTTCTAATCCTACATTGGAACCAGATGTGCCATATGTACAGTCTTTGTGACAAGGATTATGGAGTCGTAGCTATTGACTCCATAACTGAGATTGCATGACTGTTTCTCTTCTGAGATCTCTTTGATCTCTTGTATATTTATACCGAGATACAAAGCGAATTGTAGCCCAAACTCTTGGCTCTTCATCCACCTCAAGATACAGACATACTGGTCACTTCTACTAATGGTTACTCAGGTGGGATTGTGTGGGACAGTTGTGTATTCCACAATAATGTAGTACTGTTGCACTTCAGTCAGCCAAGGGCTCTTCTCCTTACTACTCCAAAATTCCTCCTAAACGATTCACTTAGCTTACAAGGCTCTGTGGGATGGTGTGGTTTTACTGTGTCACAGCTGAAACTTTGGCTTCCCGTTAAAACATGGGTGGTTTTTTTTCCCCTGAAATAGGTCCTAATTGCTGCGCTTATGACTTACGGCAGAAAGAGTTAGATCAAACACTGATGAAAATATCTGCATTCAGAGAAACGTCCAGTTGACTTTTAGAAACCAAAGGGTCCTAGAAATATTTTTCCTCCTAGGAAAATTAACCAGAGTTTTGTTGATGGGGGTTTCATTAGTGCGTAGGGCCCTGTTTGGTGAAATCCAGTGTACTTCCAAAGACCTGTTGATGGGAGAGGGGAGCTCTCAGTTGCTTCCGTGTCTGAAACTTCAAAGCTTTGAATCATTTTGATTAGAACTTGAACACGACAGTGAAATTTGATTTACATTGCTCTATGTAAGCCAAAATTTCTGTCTTGGTTGTAGCTGGAAGGCTGTTTTCCTCAAGAACTGAATTGTTTTGCTGAAGTTAGTCATCCAGGAGAGACGAGACTGAAGTTGAGGGGGATTCATGTAGCGTTTTACAAGAGGAATGAGTGACTAATACAGGAAAGCAATAAAATTTCATTTGTCCTCCTCTCTAGAATGATTGAATTTACAATAGTTGTGGAGGGGAGGACTTTACGTCAGTTCACTCAAGGGGCGTTTGACACAAGGAGGGTTCAAGAATACAACACCTTTTCTTTTCCTGAACTGAAGTTTTGAGGCTCTCTTGGTTAGAGCAGATGTCCCTCAGCTGATGTGTCGTCTGTGTCTTCTCCTATCCGCCTGTGTCTTTCCCCCTCCAATTCACTGGAAGGACAGTAATTAGTGTCCAGCTATTGCCAAATGCATCAGTCATCTGTGAAGGATCTTGTAGTAAATTGATGGTGAAGGGGTGAGCCAGGGGAAGGGCCCTGTATCTGCAATATGCCCTTCTGGTGTGTACACAACTTTTCTGTTGTGGGCTAAGAGCCCTGATCTCATTAAACCATCCCACCTGCCCAGCAGGGGCTGCTCTGCTCTAAATGTTTTAATTACTGTGGAGGCCGAGGGCTGGGCTCCAGCTTTCCACATCATGTAGAAATAAAGAAAAAAGGAATTCTGTTGCATCCATGAAAAGTATGAGGTCCAGAGTCATCTTCTAGTTTCAAAGCTAATTGAAACCACTGGGGCTGTAAATCTGTTCAAGCAAGTCAATACATTTGTTTTGCTGCTTTAAGAATGAGTTAACTTGTGCCCAGAAAGGTTTTCTGACATTGTGGATTATCCTGTATAATTCTTAAGTTTAAATTTATTCAGTATGTTTACTTTTACAGACTGTTTTTGGAGATCAGCATTGTTTGCAAATATTCATGTATTTATTTATTTAACTGAGAAGTAAGTAGCTCTATGCTAGAGGGGAAAATATTAAATATGACATTTGCTTAGTTCAATTTACTTTTATCTTCAAAGCCATAAGAAATGTTACCAGTTTCTTGCGCCGTCTCATTGAGATCTGTGCTTGGGATTGGAAAAAAAATCTCATATTTTTAATTAAATTTCAAACCAGCTCTCAGTGAGCCCAGTTGTAAGTGATCATTTTAGGTAAAATAGAAAAGACTTTAGCTTACCACTTCTGCTGGGCTCTTTGGTGCTAGTGATCCTCATGTTCAACCCTAATTGATACTAATTAGAGTTGAGTATCTGGTCTGGGAATAATACAGTATGAAATGCTGAGGCACATCACTGCTTCAGAGGTGGGGCTTGTTCTCCATTTGTTCTGTGCCTGTAACTGCCAGTGACATTAATGGACATTCCTTGCATGGCTGAGAGGAGACTACGCCAGTGTCAACTTCACTGCTCCTCTAGCGTGATCTTTCTTAAATTAAAAAAAAAAAAAAAAAAAGCCCTTCCCAGTCCCCCACTGTTAAATAGCATGTGTATGTGCACATATAAAAATACATAGCCTTATGGAAGACACAGCTGGGTAGGTCATTCATCCAAAATGAAAGTAATAAACAGAAAAGAGACTTCTTTTTTTTTAGTGGTACGTATCTACTATGGCTTAAAGGCTGTTGAAGTGGAAGATTTAATTGTAGCGCTACTTTGGGGTCATCTCATGGGTAGAATGACATTTGCAAGACTGCCTTCGTACTGATATGGTGACAAGAGCAGTTAAAATTTCCTGGGTGCTATCTTGTGGGACTACTTGAAATAATCTTTTAAACTGAAATATTTTCAAGTACATTAACGTCAGTATCGTATACATAATGATTTGTATTGTCCCTAAGGATTAAAAGAAACAACAGGCACAGCAGTGCTAGATATTGGTATGACTAAAAAAGGTTTTGATACACAAAATATTGTGTGTGGCATTGGAAATAAAATTGCCAAACTTTGCATTGAAAGAGAGAGAAGCAGAATCTTATTTAGTGTTGAAATTTGGTGCCAACAAACCAAGATAATTTAATTAGTGGTGCACATAGTATATCTTGACAGCTCTGGTTGGGAAAATTATAATATGAATATTAACAATCAAAGAGTCTCTGAAAGTATTAGTGCCATGGTGATGAGATTAGTGAATTGGCCAATACTGTAGCAGAAAGCTGGATTCCAGGGGAATTATCCTTGAATGATACCAGTTGGTGCAATTAAAAGCCACAATTCAGTTGCCATATGGAAAGTGTTAGGCATCCTTACATGGTTTCAAAGCTATGTGCCGGAGGTTAAATTGACATATGAAGAAAAGCATAAATTAAATATTTTGTGTTATGAAATTAAAAGTTGACTTTGCTGGAGCCATATGGAGGAGGTGGATGGAAGACAGTCTGTATTTCATCAGGGCTTGTTTTATAGGTGTTTCAGATTTAATGTGGTACACTTTTAATTTGGCATGTTGATTGGAAAGCTGAATGGCCCGTGAAGTTTCTGCAAACAATCTCGTTAAAGTAACTTTTTTTGATCTCTAACAACCCTCTTTCTCCCACCCCCCTTTAAAGTGGAGTTGCTTAGGTTGATCTTAGTAAGAAGGAAGCATCTAAGTGATACAAGCTATGTCTCTGGGGCTACTGGTAGTCACCCCTGGCTTATGAAACCTTAATTCTTCTGAATGAGAAGGCCTTGGTGATGGAGTACGTTTTCGTCTGAAAATTCGGATGAAAAGTAACAACAGTATGTTATATTCTTTAATGACTTAAATGTAAATAATGTAGTCCAGACTTACACTAAGACTTTGGTTATAACAAAAATGGGAAATTTGTAGCACATGATTGTCGACATATGGGAATGTTCTTTACAGCAGCATTCATTAACAGAAGGATTTTCTGTAGGTTTTGTGAGATCTGTAATAAGACCCAGGAGGAGCTCGGTAAGTGGCTATTTGTAGGCACCCTTCAGAAGAAGATCTTGGTTAACTTTTATAGTTTCTTTTGAATTGGGTTATGAAGAGAGGAAAGAGAAGTCTCTTGAGTATTGAAACTTTGTAAGAGTTTTTTCCAAAGTTGGGGAAATAATTGTTCGGTGATGATATTTAAATCAAAATGGAACATTGCTCTGTGTGCTGCAGATGTTGGCCTTTATAGAAATCCTTGTGGATGGATTTTGCTTCGTGAATGTCAGCATCAAAACCTGCTTGGAAAGTAAATAGTAGATGTTGAAATGTACAAAATACTTGAAGTATTTTTTTTGTAACTAAACCACTTTTCTAGTTAATACGCTAGTTACTCTGAATACTCGGGAGTTTTCAGACTATGTGATATTTATAGATATCTTTACATGGAAAATGAGGTATAGTTTTAGTTCAAAAAAATTACTGTGGAGAAATGGTCAAATAGACTTTCTCTGTGAATTTATTTAGTCATATCTGCCAACATTGGCAGCAAAACTAAGCTTGTATTTACTCCTACAGAGTAACTACAGCTATGGGAGACTGAGTTGGACTGTATTCCATTCAAGAATTATTAACCAAGTTCCAAATGCAAAATCTTCATTGTGTCTGATTTCGGAGCCAGCAAAGAGTGTTTGTGTTGGAATATCTCGTGACATTTGTCTTGCAGTGGTGGAACGCCAGTGGTGTTAGCTGTGGTGAAAGGGCTGTGCTGGCGCAGATACTTTTACTACTGCGTAATCTATGAGAGAGGGGAAATGACTTGTGTAGGTTCAACTCTTGCTGCCCTGGTCTCTCTGCAAGGGGTCCAGCCATACGGTGCATTTGCTTTTTTTTTTTTTTTTTTTTTAAACTTCTGGGTTTATTGCCATCAGAGCAATATGGCGCATATTTTCATCTTGTGATTTGCAGAGCGGAGATGACACTTGTGAACGTGCGAGACATTCTTTTTTGAATTGGAAAGTCTTGGATAGTTAGTGACTTGCAAATAGACTGCTGTCGTGTCCACTGTTTAACAAGGACCGGTCCCTTGGCTTGTCCATGGGAGCTGGCTTTCAGACAGGCTTATATCTGCAAGTTAAATGTTCAGCCAGATTCCTTAACACCTATATGTGTGTGTTGCACGTGGCCTGATACGTGCCCGTCATATGTGAGAAATACTTCTGGTCTAGTCATACAGAATATAAATGTTTGAGGAAGGGAAGGATGCAGTCTCTTGCTGGGAGGTCCTATACCAGCTGGGAAACTGAGTACCACTGATTTCGTTTGTGTGGTGTGGCCTATTGTATGTTATAGGGCAATAAACGATCCTATTGTTTTAGTCTGTAAAACTTCTGGTGGCGTAAATCCTTTTGCTCCTCAAAAGACCAGACTGTGGCCACAGGAGACTAAAACACCGTCAGTGCCTCAGAAGCTCCTCAATGGCCAAGAAGAGCCCAGTAAAAATACACATAATAGATCCTGCCACACTAAGCCCTTGGTGGGGGCAGCGGAAGACCTCGTGGTTCCGTGGCTCAAACCAAGGTCCCTGCCAAATGTACGTGAGAAGGAGTTGTGCCTTGAACCTGAAGCTGCTGTTAATAAACTGCAATTCTTGTTCACAAGACTTACCAGGCAAGCAGTTTTTCTGC
Source organism: Numenius arquata (assembly GCF_964106895.1). Taxonomy (NCBI): domain Eukaryota; kingdom Metazoa; phylum Chordata; class Aves; order Charadriiformes; family Scolopacidae; genus Numenius; species Numenius arquata. The sequence continues at coordinate 5,206,189 of NC_133588.1, read as the reverse complement.
CTTTTGTAAAAGCTCCGAGTTTGATAATTTTCTCCAACAACCCTTCTCGATCTGGAAACTCTGTGGAACTCTGAAACTCATTGAGCTGAGTGTGAAAGGGTGTTTTGCTTATTCCTTGAAAAGTGGCATCTACCAGTCTTGCTTTCGGTTGTAATGGATTTGGATTTGAATCCCTTGAGAATGTGAGATCCTCCCTTAAAGTATGGGAGGGGATCAGCTATGTTTTGAGTAAAATTTGCAGCACAGAACTTTTTAAAGTGCTTGGAATTTTCAGCCGTTGTATCCTTGGGCTTCAAACTAACAAATGCAGGCAGTGTGTGTTGCTGTAGCTCCGAGATGGATTGGCATGTGGTCAGAACAGTCTGTGCACTGTCCATCGAGAGAAATACTTTGTGTTTTGCGATTAGGGTGGAATTTAATGCATTTGGGGGCATTACTGTGGCAGCTTTAAAGGGATTAAGTATATTGAGGTTCCTATTAAAGTATAACATTGTGATTCAAGATCTGTGAAAGAAAATCATGCATGGGTGTTTGATCTTGGGGTGCAGCCACACATGCTGTGAGGCATAAAATAAGGGGATAGACTCAGTAGGGAAGTGACAGAACAAAGTACTGTCTTGCAGGAGAAATGGGATTTGGGAGCAGCCTCGGATCTTTTGATCCATACTCTGATGCGAATGATGAGTGGTTCGGAGGTGACAGATTTGTCTTGGGGGAGGAAGGAGAATGGTGGGTAGCGTGTCGCATTGCCCTTAGAGAGAGCTTGCTGTCTGATTCCCCAAAGATTTGATAGCGGTAGGTAAGGACTAAGCTGCTTCTTGTCCTATCTTAAAAATCTTTTGTAATTCCAGGATGGTTAGTTTCAAGAGAGTTAGGTAAAGAAGGTAGTAGCTGTAAAGCTAAGCCTTATGCGTTAAATGTATATAAAGAACAAATGCCTGTTTGGGGGAGCGGGAATTTTCTCTGAGCATAGAGTGCCCCAGTCCTGAGCTCACAGAATAACAAGCAGTCTCTGTATTGCGTAAGATGCTGCGGTTAAGCCTGTATCAGTGTTTCTGTAATAAACTACTCTTTTTTTTTTTTTTTTTGAAACAATAAATAATAATTTTGCTTGTGAACTTTCCAAGTCTCCCACTGTTCACATAGCGTACGTGTGTATAAACTACAGACACTCATTCCCCTATAAAGAGAGAACATCATAGTCTAGCAAACAGAATATCTGTCATTCCAGCTGAGCAAAGGTCTAAGGCAATAACCCAAAATATCCTGGAAGAAATTCTAAAAAGCATTGAAGAAATCAATCGTCTGATCCTAGAGGAAGGTCTTTGATGTAATCCTGGTAAGTTTATACTGGGAGCCTGCCTATTTCTTTATGGTCAGCCCTAGACTTTCTATATGAAAAGTGGATCAAATAATTTCATATGCTTCTGCTTTAGAAAAAGATGGTTGATAGTTTTCTGAAGCGTACACACTGTTTAAATGTAGATTGTGGCTTTTAGCCGAAGCCCAGGTGGGGAGGAAAGGCTTTTCAAAACAAGTACTTACAGAAAAATAAATAATACTTTGATATTTTTCCCATGGAAAAACTGTGCCTCATTTAGCCATCCCGAATATTTAATTTTATTTTGAGGATAAACTTCATAGGTTATCTCAGTTAAAGCTATTTTTATTTATCCAAAGCTTATGTGCAAGGTCTTGTTCCTGATGTGGATGTGTATGTAAAAGGAGTTTTTCAGAATACCATAAATAAATTGCTTTTAAAGGTATACTTTTAAACCAGCTCAGTGCAGTTAGGTAAGTCTGGCTTTATCTTGTTGAAAAATTCTGCAGTATTTCTCTCTGTTAGGTTTTGATGTGAAAGCCCCGCTGTAATAGAGGGGAAGCTTCTCAGTGCTTTCAGTGGGTTTGTATTGGGTTCTCTGCCACATCAGTGGAAGACGAGGGAAGGTTCAAGTGGTGAGACTAATAGTCTTTCTGTCTAGCAGCTACGTTGCTGGTGGAATGGCATCCTGAAGATGCAGTTTATCTGATCATTTTATGACAGGTTCACAAAAGTTTTTCCCAGTTGTGCTGCCACTTCAATTCCCACTTGTAATTAGCAATGTAATTCTGCGGATAGGGTTTAAAAAGCATGTTTTGAGGAAAGCAGAGCTGTGGGAATAGCCTAATACCCATTAAAATACCACATTTTTATTGTTTGAAGGTGTTTTTATCTAATTAGGTTGGTTTGTTAAAGTATTACAGCACAGTCTCATTCTCTTTTTTTTTTTTCAATTTTTTCTTCTACTCTAAGGCTGTTTTTAATCGTTTATTTATGACCAGTAGGAAACACACAAAATCTCTAACTCTGGACTAATGCACAGCATAAAGAAGTAAATGAGATCTCTTCCTGCCTAAGCTATTGTACAGGGCTTTTCTCTGAAAAGCAGGCACTCCTGGATTAAAACATGGTGATGTGTAACAGAAAAGAAAGAAGAAAAAAAAAAAAGAAAAAGCCCCAGCATTTGGAAAGGAATTGTTGTAGTCATTGATGCTGGATAGGCTTCCCTGGAATTTGGTCATCAACTTCATGATGGCACTTTTTTCCAGATGTGCTGTTTGATTTCTTTTTTTTTTTTTTTTTTTTTAAATGCAATTTAGGAAAAAAAAAATGAATTAAATCAATTTTCATGAGAACTGTGTGATGAAAGTCAAAAGTAAGGCATGTTGAAGGAGCTCCGTGTCCTTGGACGCTTGCTGTTCTCCAGGAGGGACTGGCTAGACTGGAGATGCTGCCTGTGCTGAGTCAGTGAACGTACATGTGCTGTTTAAACACAGAACAAACCTCTGCTAAAACAATTGACCCTTAATCTAAGGCCACCTCTGATTTTCCCCACGTTGGCAAGACGGAAACCGAAGACAGCGCAGTGGGCAGCCCCCTGGGTTTGCCAGCAAATGAGTAGCAGACAATGGGTAATGTCCTGTGGGAGCAGCAAAAAAGGCTGAGGGTCCCTTGTTATCTCTGGGACAGTAACCTCACCCTCCTTCTGTGGCTTTCTGATGGCAATGGCAGCAGCCCTGCTCTCCTCAAAAAAGGAGAATTTCACCACCGCTGGGGAAAATTAAGGAAGCTTGTCAAGTACAGAAGACAAGAAAAAAATGCTGATGTCGTGCCTTTAGGGGTATGTTTGAAGCAAGGAAAGAGCCCTGGCCCGCTGTACAGTCGGAGCGTCTCCTGCCATCAGCAGGAGCCCTATCCAGAGGCAGGGTGAGGCTTCCTCCTTCCACTCTCTCCATAAACACGGGGTCTACTCAAAATCTGCTGCTGGTGCATATCATTCCCAATATCCAGCGTTGTCGGGAACGGATAACCAGTTCTGCCTTCAGCTAGAAATACGTGCAGAGGCTCTTTTTGGAGAGATGTACCAGTCTGAGGCGCATCCCAGGTCAGGAGTCGGATTTGGCTTTAAGTTGTGTTGGCGCAGTTTACTGGTGCCACTGGGCTGGGTGCTAATAGCTGGCGGCAGAACTGGGCGGAGGGAAGTAACTCGGCTGTAAATGGCCTTCTGATGATCGGTTTCATCTGTCTGTAAATAAGGGGGGGGGGGGAAGCGTGTGTTACCTGGACTTACCCATCCGCAGCCGTGAATCTTTCTTCTCGTGACGATGGTGACCGGCAGTGAGTACATGGTGTCACACCCGGCTGCACGCCAAACTATATTGTAATTTCTGTGCAGCGCTGGTTTGCAGTGGCTCTTCTTGCAGGGTGACGCCTGCCTTCCCTCTCGGCGCTGCTTTGGCCGGGTAAAGTGCCATTTCTTCTGCCCTGGTCCTGCTTACAGCAGGCTTTTTACCCAAACCGCCCGTGCCTGTTGAAACTGCCTGAGTGGGTTGTACAGAGGGTGAAAAGCGGTACAGGTTTTGCCACGCGGGTTTGTTTTTTTTTTTTTTTTTTTTTTTTTGACTGTGTGCTATTGACAGGGCAGCTTTCGGAATGAGTGATCTTTGTGGAATATAAAGGGTTAGGTTGTTGAGGTTACCCAGGCGCCAATCCACTGGCACACCGCAGGTGATCTCCCAGCGAATGTTGTTTAAAGCGCCTGTCCCACGGTTTCACAAATGTGCTCTGACCAGAGGATGTTTTTCTAACTTCAAAGGGCTTCTCAGCCTGGCTCGGTGCCTCACAGACTGAGTCCACAATTCCTCTCTGCTCCTGATGTGTTCTAACCATGTGTGATTTTTTTTTTTTTTTTTTTTTTTTTGGGGGGGTGGGGGGGGTATGTGATGTTTTCTTAAAGCGGCATTGACCTGCGTTCAAGTGAAACTTGCTCTTAAGCTTGTAAACACAAACTTGTCGTGTGGGCACTTTTCATCTTAACCTGATGGTGTGTATTTTTTATTTTTTTTTTTTTAAGAGCAAGAATAGACATCAAAAGGAGGAGTAATTTATAGGAAAAGGAGGGAAAAAAAAAAAAGTAAAAAAGGAAGAGAGAAACTTGCAGCAGCCTTTTGAGTTGCACCGTCCAGAGGGTTTTCCTTGAAGATGAAGGTGTGGGTCCTTTGCTGGCAGCAAGGAGAGGAGCGTATTTCCACCTTGGCACTGCTCGTGTCACAGTAGGTTACTTTGTCTGAAGGGGGTGTGCGAGGGCGGAAAGCAAGGCAAAAAGGAGCAGAAAGCTGTTGAAAGAACAGAGCAGTGACCTGATTTTTATTTTTATTTTTTTTTTAACGATGCTCCCCCACCCCCCTTAGCAATGTTATATCAAAATAAACTTTGAGGAACGTGTTTGTATGTTTTTAAATAGTAAAGGTTTCTTTTTCTTCTGTAGCACTTTGTAGTATAGTTTTCTGAAGGGGATTATATTCAGGTTAATGCAAAATATGCTTTCTTTTTACTGCTGAGAACTAGAAGTGACCGAGCCTTTGTGGGCCAAATTCTTTTACTGTTGAAGTCCATTAACTCTGCCGAGAGCAGGATTAGGCCCTGAAATACCTCCTGAAGTGCACTGTGCTACATCAGCTATGGCTGTGGATCTGGGAAGATCTCATGTTCCACTAAGTTGCACTGGCGGGCACTGGTTTTTACCATGTTTGTGCATTCTTTAAGGCTAGAAAAAGTGGGCTAGTTTGAGATTTTAAAGTCATCATTTTTCGTTTACTGTTATTACTATTATGGATGGTTTTGAGTATATTAAAAAACCCAAACCAACAGCAAAACAAACCCTTTCTTCAAAGAAAACCATACCTTCCAAGCCAGAGCATAATCCTGCTTGCGGAGTGATTGAAAAGGGTCATCTGCTGTGGGAATAGAAGATCCTACTGTGAATGGCGTGCCGGGGACAGTATATCTCAACTGTGCAATGAAGTTTTGCTCCTCGTGAGTAACAGCACCGCAACCTAGCACTTAATCCAGCTTTTGGATTGCAGCTTGAGCCCAAGGTCCTCTTCCAGACGAGATCCTGGAGAAGTTCAGTGATCTCTAGGACCTAAAGCCCTACCGGCAAACAACCTGTGCTACCCCGCCATCCCATGGTTATCGACAGGAGCCATTCCACCACGTTTATTTTGGCTAGTTTTAAAGCAGGTGGCCAGGATGAATTCCTAGTTTCAAAGTCACAGCTGCTGCTTTGAAATTGTGTAAGAAGGGCTTTGGTTTCTTAACACAAAATAACTGAGCTGCTGTTTGGTATTAGAGCATCATTATTCTGGGAAATGCACTCTTCATTTTAAAAATATCTTCTGTATGGAAGTTGAAAGTTTATATGATTATCATGATTATAAGGGCAAAGAGCTGAAGAGGTTCCCTGTTTCACTGATGCCTGTAAATACTTAAGAATTCCTCAGTGAGTTGAGTGAATAGAATCTGAAGGTAGTGTTAAAAATTAATAGCAATATTAGAAACACCAAGTTACTGCAGGAATCTTGTTTGTTAGTATTAAATAATTTCAAGGGGGGGATTTTTTGGGTAACTATAATTTAAGATTTTTCCCTCTTAATTGGATGTCTTTGTGGCAGTTAGCCTAGAAAAGTTATGTCTTTATCATTAAATCTATTAAGAAGTCCAAGTGGACTTTATGCCATCACAGTAATGATGCTGTGATTAAGTAAAAGGAAATATTCTGTTACAAATCCCCATTTCCTCTCCTTGTAAAAAATTTTATTTTAAAATGAGCCTTCTTGGGTGACTTTTTCAGTAGCGTCAGCAACAGTGTCAGCAGAATGGTGAATTCGTGTCGCTGCAAGTATAAAGAGAATTCATGAAGGAGTTTGTGTTAAGCACAGGGTTGGTGGGTTTTTTTTATAAAAAAAAAGGATTCTATTCACTGTGGTTTTTTTTCTTCTTTTGTATTCCTTGCCGCCTTATGATATTATAATGTTTTTTGCCTACTTTCAAAATTTCATAGATACATATTTATAAAAACTATATGTCATGTAAGCCTTTTTCTAGTGTAAGGGAAAGTACATTTTATGCAAGGTACACAGCATGGGGCTTCCTGGGCCTTCAATCTCATCTGATCCTGTCTCACAATAAATACATCCAACAGGAATGAGCAAAATCCAGTCCTCTCAGACTGGGTAAAAATGCGCTCTTAAGAAGGAAGCCAAGAGGGGGCTGGTTAGATCGTAGGTAGAAAGGCCAGACCTTTCCTCTGAAAGGGGGCCTGAAAAAAGCAAATAGGCAGAGGATGGAGTGTTTCTTCAGCTAATGTTGACAGGCTTCTTAAAGGATGCAAAGTGCAAAATTAGGGTTCATCTGGCATTGGGGATATGGTCAAAGAAACGAACGTAGGATTCACACGCGTATGTGTAACAAAATCATCGACTTGGTTGTTAAGGGGATGGGGTGAAATGGGCGCATCAGAAGCATAGGCAGTACAGATGGGATATCTGGGCTGTGCCCTTAATCCTTTTGGCTTCAATCATAAAATAATTTATGTTTGTGTTTTGTTATGTTTTGTGATAGTTATTACTAGTAGTTCTCTTGTCTGTTGGAAGCTGCACGTTCTAGCGCAGCACTTCTTAGATATATCCGTTAACAACTGGTGCTGTTTGTTTGTTTGTGTGTTGTTTTTTTTTTTAATGTGGTTGGACTCGATGATCTCAAAGGTCCCTTCCAACCACTAAGATTCTGTCATTCTGTACCATACTTTATATACAGGTATATGTGGGAGAACTAAGTCAAAGCTCTCAGGGGTTCAGACACAGGCTTTCCGTGCAGTCCTCGCCTCTCTGATAACGGGGTATGCCCTTGCTCACTGGGCTGGCCAGTGTAACCCCTTGGGTCTCTACTTAGTGGGTGGGATTTTATGGGTAGGGTGTCAGCCCTGTTGTACTGAAGGGTAATAGGTTAAATGCGGCTTTCTTAAGCACTCTGAATCACAAGGTAGGTAGGCTTTGAAGTCGTCTGAGATTAGAAGACTGGTCTGTGGGCTTGGGTGTGAAGTTGAGAGGTGTTTGATGTGGGTGGTCAGTTAGATAGGCATTGCTGTGGAGCTACCTGGTCTCTGAATTTATGGTTTTAGCAAGAGGTACAGGAGCTATGTATTCTAATCTATAGCCTAGCTTTACCTGTATATCCTTCCCCAAGTTGCTCAATTGTTAATCTTCACAGAGACCCAAGACGGCTAAGCGCTCGTCACTCATTTAGTCTCGTTTGTCTTCTCTTTGAAACTACCAGCTTTATCCACTTTTTCCCATTTCCCCATCAGGGAAGTGAGGGTAGGTTTTATCCTTTTACCTACCTAAGCTGTTGAGGCAGTCAGAGAAGTATTTAAAGTTCATGAAGAACTGCAATGCCAGCTGTACACTTAATTCATTGCTATGTTTTTATGAATAAACCAGGTATTTATTACCTACTTTCCTGAGCAAAGTAAGAAAATAAGAATGAAGAAGAATGTTTGAATTCCCCTTGGAGTTTATATAATCCCCATTGGCAAAAAACCCACCCCACGTATATTGTTTCTTCTTTTGCTTTACAGTCATCTTCCTGAAATCCTTTTGGAAAGGGGCCTTTCTGAACTCTCCAGCTCTCATCACAGTCCAGTGGCCCAAGACGTCTAATTTAAAAAGTTTGTATCAATCAAAGCAGTTTTACATATGGAGAAAAAAACATTTTACTTCCTGCGTAGCTGAATGAGAATTTGCAGAAGTTAGAAGGTGGTGCAAGGGACATGTTTTAGGTGCAAGGAACGTGTATTTAGTGTATGAGCTGAATCTTCACTCCTTGTGGAGGCTTGTCCAAGGACATGTGCATTCAAGTTGTTGTCCCAAAGTGGGGTCTTTGTCTCCATAAGGGACACAAAAGTGACACAGGCTTCTGGCTCATTGCAGTACCTTGCTTATAGTCGTGTATAAATTCAGTGTAATGTTAGTAGGAACATAGGGATAGAGTGTATGGATGGCGTATGTATAAATCACAATAGGTAAATAATATAGGATGAGGAGAATGCCAGACTTTTACCCCTGTTCCTACATGAAATGGACTGCACAGACGTATCTAAAGGGTGAAGGAAAACTTGAGTTAAAAATTCAACTGAAGATGAGCTCTGCTGCACCAGCTAGACTTGAGGCTTTGCAGGGAGATGATCTTCTTTCTGGTGTTTGCTTGAATAATGAAGTTACCCTCTCTTGAAGGTTATTCTTCAGAGCAGCAGAGTTTGTACATGAGTGAAATGCATGTCAAAATGTTTACAATGCACTGGAGTGGAGTGGTGAGTCAAAGAGGTAGGCTTTTTGTTTGTATTGGCTTTGTAATGGAGAGCCTTATAATGAGGGTGAACTATGCCTCCTATTCTGGTGAGCCTTTGTACTATCTGGAGCACAAAGTGGAGCAGGTTTACAGGTTAATTAACACCTCTTCCCTCCTCCTTGTGGTGCTGGCAGTGATGTATCACCCATGGTCATGTTTAGAAATGGTGAGTGACAGTCGGTGATGGATACTCCCAAGCTTTTTACTTGTGGTCACTGTTTCTCTGCGGCGAATGCCATTTGTTCTTTTAAATAATAAAGAGAACAGTTAAATACGTGGTGCTGAAGAAGCACTTATTGTCCTGTTACGCTTGGCAGCAGTGAGCACACCCCTATAGCTGTGTGTTTGCAGCCAGACACATCCCAGCCTGTAGCTTCCCTGTTCCCCCCTCCGTATAAATATGAAGAGAATTCAAGTAACTTCTGCCTGTCTAAAGAGGATTTAACGGCATCTCACAACCCGTTATTATGTATTTAACAACCATTACTCTCAATGTTGAATTGTAAGGATGGTTTCAATCTAGTGGCTCTGTGGTTTTGGAGAGTTTGGTCAGTCTGGCTGGAATCACTGTGCTTTAGTCAGTGTGTGTAAGATATGGGCATTTGTTGTTTGTTTTTCCTCTCCCTTTGGAGATTTAAATTTTTCTTCGCCAACAGATCACACTTTCTCAGCAGTTTCCCTGTGCTTCTTTCTGTCCCTCCCAGTTCCTCAGGTCTCTACACTGCATGTGATAGACACTTCTATTTTAACAGCTATTGCCTTTGCCTGAGCTTCATTTAAAGGCTACACTGTTCAGAAACTAAATCTTGGTGGAGAAACAAAGCCATGTGGGGGTCTAACTAGCAGGGTGCACATTTGGGTGTGGAACATCAAGAATCCTTTTGCCATCTGGCGTTGGCTGGCACACCATACTACAACATTTGAGGCAAGTATGTACCATACGTACTGCCCAGCCCCACCATACCCACTGTACGGATTGCTAACAAAAACATATATGTATTTTTGGACCTTAAAGAATTTCCTCTTCACTTGCCTATTTGTGAGTGGAAAGACAGTGGATGATAGCCCAGCTCAGGAGCGGAATCACTTTAGGAAGAAGACAGTGCAGCGGTACTGCTTGCTGCCTTCCTTCAGGAAAGTGGAAGGAAACAGTGATTTGGTGAATCGGAGCCGTCTCTGACAGCTCCAGGGACAGCGTGGCTCTCAGCTGCTGCCTTACTCGCAGTGGATTATAGGGTCATAATACAGCCCTCTGTGCCGAAGCAGAGAAGCAGTAAATTCATCCTTGGGAGCTGCTTTTTGTTGTCTAGAAATGAAGAATTCCTCTGTAAGAATGTAATGCTTTTTAGCCAACTTCCCAATTCCCATGCTTCAGCAGTGTATTTATCTTCACCATTTTCATGCTGTGAATAGAGGAAGGCCAAGAAACACGTATCAAGGACTTGCTTTACAGCCAATGATATGTGTGGTATAGCATCCTATAAAGTTAACAGGGATTAAGGTGAATGACCATGTGAACAAGGGAGGCATCCCATCAGGAAATATGTCTGTTTCTGTGCAACAACTAAAGCAATACTATCTACAGGCTTTGAATCAAAGGCTTGGACAGCTAAACAAAGCTAATCCCCAAAGATGTACTATTAAACTCATTTCCTGTGTATGGAACAAATGCTTTAGGAGCTTTGAAAAGCATTTTCCAGCCATTGTTAAGAGAAGAGTCGGGGTGTGAGCTATAAAATTCTGATCTGGGTTCAGACTTTCTCCATATTTGTGGTTTTGGTTTGAGCCTGTCTCTAGTTAGCAGGGATATAAATGTTAAAACTTACCCATGTGGCTTGAGAGCTGTGCTGTGTTAGTAGCGTAAGTCTTGCTTTTTCAGTGAGTCTTTATTTTAGAATACATTTCTTCCTGCTGGGGTCAGAGCCTTTCTTTAACTGGGCAAACTCTGAATAGTCTGGCAAGGAAGGACAACTTGACTAGCCCTAGTAGAGCTGCAAGTATAAAGTGTTAATAATCTATGAAAAATATTGTTTCTCTCTCATAAATTCTCTCAAAGTGGAAACTCAAGTTTGTATGCCCTTATAGAGAAGAAAGTAAATGTCCTATCATGTTTTCTTAGGAAACTTTTCATTTCTGTTTCAGCTTTGATAGCTTGTTATATTTCTCTGCTCAAGCAATTGAAATTAATTGATAAATGAGAAAAGGTTTAAGCTGACTAATGAATATCCCAGAATCGTAGAATGGGTGGAGTTGGAAGGGACCTTAGAGATCATCGAGTTCCAACCCCCCTGCCCTGGGCAGGGACACCTCGCACCAGACCAGGTGGCTCAAAGCCCCATCCAGCCTGACCTTGAACCCCTGCAGGGATGGGGCAGCCACAGCTTCTCTGGGAAACCTGTTCCACCACCCTCACAGTAAAGAATTTCTTTCTAGTATCTAATCTAAATGTCCCCTCTCTGAGTTTAAAACCATTACGCTTTGTCCTATCGCTACACTCCCTGATAAAATATCCTTGGGTTTGGAGAACTGAACCTTCAATGAGAAAGATGAACATCAAGAATTAGGTCCTGTAGTGAGCTGAACTGGTTTGGGTTTTTTTTCGGGGGGGGGGGGGGGGGGGGGGGGGGGTTGGTGGTGGTGTTGGTTGGTTGGTTTTTTGTTTTTTTGTTTTTTTAACTTTGAGCCTAATTACAATTACAAGAACAACTCTCACTTTGGGTAAAAGTGGTGTCTGCTCAGATCTGTTAGGCTAGGTCTGACTGGGCAGCATGTTTCTAGAGTGCGAGGTTAGGGCTCCGAATTTGAATTCTTGTCATAAGACACGATAATTTATGAATGGCAGAGAGAAATGATTACCCAAATGTGAACAGAACAAATAAGCTTGGCATCAAACATGCTTTCTCCTGGGCTGTCACCCATTGTATCTGTAGCCTGGTGTGTGGCACTTAATGTAATTTCAGCCTAGCTTCATTCTGAGCAAAGGCTGATAATGTGTGAACATGTGTGATGGTCCTGAGATGATGGCAAGCGAGCCCATCGGAGACTGCGTGGTGTCTGTTTTCAGAGGGGATTTTGGTGCCGACTTCTGTAGAATTAGGCTCTGGCAGCTGTAATTGTGTAGCAGAGAATATTGCAGAAACGGGTATACAGGCATTCTCAAATGCTTGGCACTTTGTCATATATTTAATCTATTTACATATTTCCTGTACCGCTGTACAAACAAACCAGTGGGCAGAGTCCTGAAACCATTTTCTCAGGCAAAGTTCCAGTTGATACCAAAGAGGTTGGGATTGAAAATAATCGCTTGTTTAGAAACATTTGAATGTGACCTTTAGATAAATCCTCTTTCCTTTTGCTGACTTTTTTTGAACCCCTCATTAGGGAGTTATTGAAAATCAGTAGGAAACTTCAGTAAGTTCAGGCGACAACCCCACCTGAGTTGTCACTTGCTGTTCCTTTTGGAGCATTGCAGGGGACATTGCTTCTTCAGAAACTAGCGTAGACCTACGGTATCGTGACTCTTCCCTATTTCTCATTCCTTGTTGAATTTCCAAGTGCTCCTCTGTTAGCCTTATTAGACCTGTGGGTAAAAGCACGTGTGGTGAATTTATGCGTGTTTCGGTGCAGATGCTGAGGCCAATCCAAGTCTGGTAGCGCTTTGCATGCCTGTAGAGATGTTATCGTGCAAGTAGTATGCAATATATGGTTATCTGCCACCATTACAATACCCTTTTGTTCCCAGAGAAACCTCCCTGAAAGGTATTGGGCAAGCTTGAAGAAATTCATGGCAGAGCTAAAGGTGATTGAACTGAGGTGACCAGAAGAGCAAATTATTTGCCTCTTGTGTAGGTAGGGAAACTGATAAGAACAGTTCTTCTTCTAGACATAAAGTGAAAGAATAAAAAAATCAGTAATTTATGTGCGTATGTATACAGACTTTTATTGTGATACAGCGTGTTTGCACACCAGCTATTCTGGAATACCTATTGTGTATATAAACATACCAGTAAATACTACTGGAGCAACGACCCCATGAGAATTTAGTCTGTGTTGCTTGAAGTTTAAAAAAAAGGTTGTTTAGAACTGTGAAGGAGCGTGATTAGGAATAGCAACAGGGGAACTTAGGGAAGATTATGTGTAAAGACATGGTAATGATGGTCTTTCTGATTGAGGAAAATGGTAGAGGTTTTATTTTCTCTTTGAACTGTTAAAACTGCACAGTTTATATCTCTAGCTTTCAAAGTATGTAATGGAGAAGGGTCTTCAAAGTTGAGTCCATTGAACTTGGTTCATTTCAGTTTCTCCTACTGAAAACATAGAATAATCGTATGATACTATGTCAGCAAAATGCAGATTTGTGGGATTTTTCTCTCGTTCGGTACCTTGTACATGATACCATTCAACATAGAAGTGCTCTTACTTTAAGCATGGCTTTAGCAGATTCTGCTGACGGCAGTTAGCTGTAACGCAGAGCTCTGTCCTTTATAACAATTAGTGATCCTTCTAATAACAAATATATTGGAAATGCCAACCCTGGAAGTAATTTTCAATTCATGAATAGAATTGTTTGTGTAACAGCAGACGTCTTCCCCTGCTATTTCTTACACTGGAGCAGTAAGGTTTCAGTAACTCAAAGGTGCTATTGGAGAGAAAAGATCCCTTCATGAGGAATATATGTGTTGGGAAGGGCAGGAAGAGGGTGATGACAAGCCATTTTGCAATATCACATTTGCTTATGGCTTATGGGGAGTGCTGCAAAGAGCTTGAAGCTTTTAACACATCTGAGCATTGTTGACTTTTATTCTAGTTGCCACCATTCAGTAGGCAGAAATCAGCTCGACAGGCACAGGGACCAAAAGCCTGCCTTCTGTGGGTGGGCATTGTTTTGGGGGAGAACCAGGAACTTATTTTTAAATTTGTTACAGTATAGAGCTAGCAGTAAATTAATCATGACATCAAGAGGGAATGTATGTATAGACATTACTTCACAGAGTTGTCATAAATTCTGCTCTTGCCATATTTTAATTTCCAAGGCTTTTGAATCTCAGACAAGGTGCTATAGATGTAGTTATTAAATTCTACAGAAATATTTTTATTGGGTAGGTATTGCTTGATGATGTAGCTGTGAAAGCCAAATTCAGAGACTAGCAAAAGGTTCTTTATCCATGCATTTAGGAGGAAAAATATTATTTTGTAACACTCACTTATTATTGAAATACTTGTTTTAAATTCACCTTCTTTTTCCTGGATGGATATATGTGTGTATGTATATATAGTGTCACAGTTGTGATAATGTAGGGTTTATTCTGTTTGTTACTGGGTCATCAGTAACACCCGGGTGGAAGCACAGCTTTGGAAATAGCAGAGTGGTTGTAGCTCCTGTGGCTCAGCAGACACTTGTTATTGTAGAGTGACCTGAAGACGTCCTGCCCTTTTTCAACTTCTATCCAGTGTCTTCCCTTAAGAGTATTCATAGGATATAAAGGGGGGAAAAAAAAAAAACCTCTTAAAAAGGTTACACAGTGTACTTCTTTCAGTGCAATAGTTAACTTACGTGGGGGCTGAGTTAGACTAAATATTGCTGAAAAAACAGTGTCTAGTTCCCTACCTTTCCAAGATTTTTCCTTCATGTGCACTGAAAGGGGAAGCCATGTTCTCTGCACCTTTCTGTACCAAAACACGTGTTGCTAATTATTTGGTTTCTCCTGGGGGTTGTTTTGGACGGTAGTTTGCCTTTCCCTTCAAGCATATAGGGACAGCTGATGCCAGAGGAAGCTTAAAATAGGCTGTCTGTAGTGAGGGTGTATTGGCAGCCAGGCAAAGGGTGGAATGGCAGAGTGCTGGAAGAGTGAACCCCACCTGATCTGTGCCTGGCGAGGGTGGAGATACCTGAGGATGAGGTACCTTAAAGGATGGGCTTTGAGCAACCTGGTCTGGTGGGAGGTGTCCCTGCCCAGGGCAGGGGGGTTGGAACTCAGTGATCTTTAAGGTCCCTTCCAGCCCAAACCATTCTATGATTCTATGATATGGGAATTTGGTTGCAGTTCTGGGACAGACGGTCTCTGGGTGAACGAGGCTGAGGACACACCAGTAACTGCCTGCTCCACAGAGTCCTGTCTGCCTTCCCTCACAGCCCAGCGTAAATACAAGGTAATTTGGGGCAGCTTATGCCTTTCTTTACCCCAGTGGAAGTGCTGATACGAGCTGTTACGGTGGAATGCCTGCTATGTAGCCGTACTCTCAGATGTGCTAACGTTGAGAAAATAGCCCAAAACACTTTGCTGAGGGTCATCTAGTAAAATTTCCTTGCTTTTAGTCATTTGCTCCATAAGCTGTGATAGCAGAGCTCTATCGGACGGCGGTCCTACAGCTCCTCGCTTATTGCTTGGAACAAAGTTTAAGAGTTATGTACTGAGCTTAATTTGATGTAATAATAATTTATATAGTGTAAACACACTAGATATATATTCTGTTGCTGGAATTAATCAGGAAAAAGTCATGTATGTAGAATTCTCCTCTTCGTCTTTCTTTTAAAAACACACACTTGCTCCTGGTTCCTATTTAACAGCACTGGTAAATGAAGTTCTTTGCCACAAAACAGGTGGAAGCCACCGTCCCGCCCTGCCAGCACGCCTCGGTCATGGCTTGGAGAGCCAGAGCCTGGCCTGTCTGGTGAAGCTGCCAGTTGTGTTGCAGACACCTACTTAACAGAAACTGGAAGTGAAATCACTAGTTCATTTAATATTGGCCACCTATTGGATAATAACTTTCAGTCACCGTTAAGATTGGGCTGGATTTGAAACAGCAGCGTGTTATTGAAAGACTCTATTTCCCTTTCTGATCTGCTGAGCCAGCTCGTCCTCCAGAAGAATTTGAAAAAAAAATAAAAATGCGTGGAGGGTAAGAACATGAGATTTCCCTGCCTTTTCGAATGTGTTTGCCCGTCTCTCGTTCTCACATGCACTGTTTCAGCCTTCAGTTCACTGTTCAGTCTTTAGTTCTCAGACGCCATTTGGCTTCAGTTTCCACGCAAAACTCTTGGAAACCAGAGATGATTCGGAAGAGGCTGAAACCCTTGTCCTACAAGACCCTTCCTGAAGCCTGAAGGCAAATGTTTTCCTTTCTCGTTAAGGACCGAGGGAGTGCTCCGAGCCCTTGAGAGCCAGCTTGGTTCCTCGCTCTTGACACACACGAGTCGGGAACACTTCTGCCAAGAGTTTTACTTGCACTTATGTTAGCGGAAATGTCCCTGATAAGAAGTAGTCGTTGTTGAAGTCTCGTGGCTTCGACTGTGAAGGCTTTTAATTTTTTTTGCATGAAGGCTGTTGATCCATTTATAGTTGTTGTTGTTGTTGTTATATAAAAATGCGAGTGAGGGTTTATCTTTTCCTTTGAGATGTATGGCACTGGCTCTGGAATTGCTTCCAAGTTTATAAAACGAGTCTGTGGTTTAGACCTCTCTGACAAACATTTTTTGTGTTGTTGTTGCAAAGTTGGATCAGATTTTTGTTGTCATAATGGTTGGTGCACTTGGCAGCTTGCTCTTTAAATAATTAGGAGATAAAATTGGCCTGTATTTGAAATCCAGTATGTCTGGTATTTTCTTGCTTTACTTAGTGATGTTTTTAATCCCCCTTTTAACTTTGAAGGCTAATGTGAGGCAGTTAAGAACTGAGGGTTGATAATTTTTTTGTCACTTTTGAAACCTAGATCCAAGCCAGCTTCTTTTGCAATCTTTCAGCCTCACCCTCCCAGGACGCTTTGAGATAAATCAGTGTCTTTATCAAAAGAAGTAGGCCTTTTGTGGTGGTAGCATTGTAACATTAAATATTCATTCTGATTTGCAGAGTTGAGACAATTATCTTGAAGTTCCCAATAAACTTTACTTTGGATTTTGAAGCTTTAAAAGTACGCCACTCGCTTCGTTTCATTCTACCGCAGCCAGCTGGGGAGTTTACAGCTCGGATGCATCAGATGCGAGATGTTTTGGAAAGCTTGTGGAAACTCTTCAGCGCCCTTCATGGCACATGAAACAATGTGACAAACTCAAAGGCAGGCATTTAGGGTTTTGAGGGTTTTCTCCTTTTTTTTTTTTTTTTTTTTTTTCTCCTCCCTTCCCCTCTTCTTTTTGCTGGACATGGTGCCATGGGAGTGGTGACGGAGGAAGCAAAACAGCAGGCTAAACTGGGAAACATTCTTCCCACTGAAGGAATCTTTGCCGCATGAAATGCGTCCATTGAAAATAGTCTTTCATATAATTTTGAATCCAGCCACATTGAGCAAAAGGATCCTCATTCACAATATTGTTCTGCATCTCTTAGGAGTTACTGGTTCCGTTTCTGGTCTAGAAGTGGATGCATTTTAACAGTGAGAGAGGTAATTTTTCAGTATCATTAGAATCAAATTCTAAAGAAAAAAAAATAAATACAAAGTTGGCCTAACTGACCATAATTTGGCAATATACTCTGCATTCAGCAGAGGGTTAACAATACAAAATTCGTGATGGTGTGGCTCAGGCTCTGTCTTCTATATCCACATTTGGGAAAGAAGGTGTATTTTGGAATTAAGTCACATAGACTGCAAGTATCAAAGTCTCTTTTTTTTTTTTTTTTTTTTAAAAATAGTTGGTTAACTTCTTTAGGCCAGAATAAATCACGTGAGGGAGGAGAACTAGAAGTCTCTGGTTCCTAGCCAGCTCTATAGCTACAAATGCCACTTCCAAGGAAACACTTTTTTGTTCCCAGTCTAGCAAATATGCCACGGAAGGATAGTTGTGGCACCTGCTCTTACTTCACATTCTCGTAGACATCTTCAAACAGAAAGCATAGAAATTCAGGGACTCTGAATTCACCTTGTTTCCTTTGTTCTGATGGTCCCTCAAGTACGGGATTGAACATGGCAGGATGGAAGAACATAACCTTGCTCTTGACTGAGCTGGCTCTGTTGTGAGGATAAATTAACTACTCAATCTGCTTTCTTTCAAAGGGTCTAAATTCACTTTACTCTCTTCACAGTTGATTTTCTGTAGAGATTGGGCCTCCCGGTTTTTTCCTCTGGGCAGCTTATGGGAGGAGATCCAGACACATAGGCAACTGGCAAAGCAATTTTGTTCTGCTGCTGGTGGCCTTAATTAATCATGTCTAGATTAATTAGCTGATCCATTTGTGGATGCAGTGTTTGGGGAAGAAAGTAACTGGGAATGTTGTGAGCCAACAGTTAGGGCTCTTGCCCAAATATGAATAAGAAAACATCCACAAGCTGACATTCTCAGAGCAAGCGTGCTCCCTCTTCATGCGTATTGTGCATACGTAGTTTTAAATGGTGAAAATAGAAGTTTAAAAAAAACGACTGAAGTTTGAATGGTAAAAATATATACATAAAATCAAGCTGTTTCCTTGTGGAATGTGACTTATGGAGAGGAACACCCAGGTTTTAAACTTCCTCCCTTCAAAATTTATGGAAGCCTCAGAAACTCTCTTCCTTTTTTTTTTTTTTTTTATTTATACATATATGTCAGGATCCATTTCAGGATTTAACTTTTTTTTTCAAACATGTATAACCCCAGTACATTTCACAACTTGATTTAATGCAGCTTCCATGTGTCTTGAATACAATAGTAACTTCTGAAACCAATATTTCTTTAGAGAGCAGTAAAGTTGTTTCTTCATGACACCAGTAAGTAGTTTTCTTGCCAAGAAGTATATTGTAAGATTTATTAGACTCTCCATTGCCCTCCCCCAAGTAACCCAGATTTTAGCTTCAAGTAAAGCAAACATGTTCAAAAAGTACTCTTTAACTTCAGGCTAGTCGGATACAAAATAAAATCCTCCAGGGGTACATTACAACTAAAAGATTCACAAGCCCTCCAGGGGGTTTAACTTTTTAAGTAGGCATTTCACAAGTATTTGTTGCATAAACCATTATATGCTCCAGGCTGGGGTTCTTGGAAACTTTTTTAAAATATAAGACATGCAGCAATAAATGTATTTTTGTGAAAAATAATATCTCATCTTTGCTTAGAAGTGATATTCTGGGCTTTAGAGCATGTGTTTTCTTGGTTTAATATTTAATATCAAATATCTTGGATGGTCATTTTAGTCCACTCACTACCTTGGGTTGCTGCTGTATGGAAATAGGGATCATACATTCCCATTAACTCCCTTCACTCATTTTTCTAGATCTACTACAACTTCATGTTTGGCAGTTGGAAGAACAGGTTTTGGAGACTGCAAGGGCGAATGACAGCCATTTATATGTTGTCCTTGCATAATTGAATAGACCAGATGGGCACAAATGCCCTGGAAAATAGCGTATCAGAAAAAGGAGGTGGGTAGCCTTTCAGAGATCTGGCCTCTCTTTCTGTATCTTTCAGAGACTTCCTTGTAAGCTTGGACAAGTCTTGCTTCTGTATTTTACATGTTGTTCATCCTTCCCACGAAGATAATTATCGTTTATTTGTTTCTTTCAATTTTTAACTCCTGGGGCCAAGTCCCTCTGTTGCAGTGCCGTAGTATGCAAACTGTTGTCTATAGTTTCCTTTGGACCTCCAAATGCTCCTGAAATGCAAATGACAAATAAGAATAGGAAGAACGGAAAACAAGTAATGTAAGACAAAAAAGGATCCTTTTAAGATTGTAACAGGATGCAATATAAGAAGTTTAATCCAGCCCTGAGATTTCCAGAAGTGAATGGGGAGCTGTAACTCAAAGAGATTTTGGAAGAGAAGCCTTTGAGTATTACCGGCTACCAAGTGACAAGAAAATGTAGGAAAAGGAGACTTGATTGTCTTTTTAGACAACTTGTTAGTTGAAACGTTGCATTTAAATAAGAATGATGATCAGTTCTAAGCAGAAAGAGTAATAGAAACCTTGTAAGAAGGGAAATAATGTGTCTGTCAGAACAGTGATATTCAAATCATCAGACATGAAGGGTAAAGAGAAAATACTGAAAGCTTCAGAAAAACAGGAAGGGAATATAAATCCCGGCAAATTTATTTCTTTCCAGACCCGAGTCCCTTACACAAGAAAGAGGAGAGCCCTGATACCTGTAAGAATACCTTCTTGAAAGACAGGTTGAATTAAAAATACTGCGTGCATCAGGAGCTGGTAGTCTGAGGTGTTTGATAGACTGACAGAGCTTTTGGTGGACAGAGACAGCCATCCTGTATCCGGAGATGTTTTGAGATACGAAGGTAGAAGGGTAACTGCTAGACATTACTGAAGTGACTTACTATTTGTCCTGAGACCTTAGTTTTGGAAAGGCACTTGGTAACACGAGCTCTAGAAGTGGTCACTCCCTACACCTCCATTTCCCACAAGAGGCTAGTTCTGCCTCTTTTTGCAGGAGCATCCTTATCTCCAACAGGAGCTCATCAGTCTCTGACAGCAAGTTTGTTTCTACTAACCACTGCTTTCAAAAGTGTAATCCAGGAGCAAGCCTTGCTTTAAAGCCCAAATTTGAAGGAGAAAAATGAAGCTTTGCTTGCTCTATAGTTTAAGTACTTCTACCCTGGCTGCAAAAAGTTCAGTGGTATGTTGTCTGATTGCCAAAGGACTCTGCTTATGCTTTGCCGCGCACAGAAGTTTGAAAACTATTAATAATAGTGCAGATTTGCTCAGTTTTTGATTCACTCCTCGCACCGCATGCTTTGTAAGTCATATTTTGCATAAAAGCACATGGCTCGTGCAATCAAGGGATCATCACTAGTTAAACTAGCCGGCATGGTAATCTGCTGCATTTGTGCACAGCATAAAGATGATTGGCTTTAGCGCCTGGAGAAGTATGAAATTGTTCCTGGTATGGGCATGTGCTGGTCAGGGTGGTGGCAATAGAAGGTTACCATTAATGAGAATATGGCTGTTTTTTGTGGTGTATTTGGTTGGAGTTTTTTTTGTTTGTTTGTTTGGTGGTGTTTTGTTTTGTTTTTTTTTAAGCAGAAGTATACCACTTGTGATAAATCTCTTCTCGCATCCCAGCTTCTGTACTCAATTTTACTTATCCTGCACTGGACGAGTTAATTATATTAACAGACCTATCCTCAGTTACTATGAGGAGGAGGACTTGAGGATGTTGGTTGATGAAAAGCTCAACATGACCTGGTAATGTGCGCTGGCAGCCCAGAAAGCCAACCGCATCCTGAGCCACATCAAAAGCAGTGTGGCCAGCAGGTCAAGGGAGGTGATTCTGCCCCTCTGCTCTGCTCTGGTGAGACCCCACCTGGAATACTGTGTCCAGCTTTGCAGTCCTCAACACAGGAAGGACATGGACCTGTTGGAACAGGTCCAGCAGAGGGCCACAAAGATGATCGGAGGGCTGGAGAATCTCTCCAGTGAAGACAGGCTGAGAGAATTGGGGTTGTTCAGCCTGGAGAAGAGAAGGCTCTGGGAGACCTCATAACCCTTTCGAGTACCTAAAAGGGGCCTGTGGGAAAGATGGGGAGGGACTCTTTATCAGGAAGTGGAGTGATGGGATGAGGGGTAATTGTTTTAAACTGAAAGAGGGGAGATTTAGATTGGATCTCAGGAAGAAATTCTTTCCTGTGAGGGTGGTGAGGCACTGGAACAGGTTGCCCAGAGAAGCTGTGGCTGCCCCATCCCTGGAGGTGTTCAAGGCCAGGCTGGATGGGGCTTTGAGCAACCTGGTCTGGTGGGAGGTGTCCCTGCCCAGGGCAGGGGGGTTGGAACTCGATGATCTTTAAGGTCCCTTCCAATCCAAACCGTTCCATTCTCAAGCCATTTCTAATTAATTGGAAACTTCACATCTTAGATATCTTTCTGGTGAGCTTCTTGGTTTATGTGAATTATTTTCTGAAACAGAATGAAGCCAGGGTATATTTGTAGCTATAGAGGTGCTAGGATGCTACCCCAGCTTTGGTTCCTGGTAGCTCACCAGCTCCTCCATAGAGTACTCTCTTGGTTGGGACAGTCCTCCTAGAGAGTTGATGGAAGATCTAAACCAACTTTAGATTGCATTATCTCTTCTTTTGGGCTAAAGAAGATTCGGAAGGGAGCCAGGGTAATGAACCTCATGGGTTTCCTTTGATCTCTTCCTGCCAGTGTGATATGAACCATTTCCTTAGGACTGCAGAGCAGCAGTCAGTCCTGTGCATGCAATTGATACTCATTTTTTGTGTTGCAGATCCAGCTAGTCTCCTTTCTACATTTACTTACAGGAGAAAGAGGGAAGATTAACCTCATTTTGCTGCCCACATATTACCTTGAACAGGATGGACTGAAATCTGAATAGCGTGCTGTTGGGTTCTTGCTGGTTGATTTCTGTGGAGAGCCTGCATGCCTCGTTTTAATTTTTCTTCTTTTTTTTTTTTTTTTAATTTTTCTTTTCCCTTGATTCTTCCTTTTTTTCAGTCATTTGAAATAGGGAATGTAACTTGAAACTGGAAGCAAAAAATTTGCTTTGAGAGATCAAGAGTCTTTTAAGCGGCTTACTGGATCAGCAGTTGCAAAGTTATCATGAGGCCTGAACTCTTTCTATGGGTTTAATGGAAGCTGCACAGTGCAGGAACAAACATCACGCCTCTCTGTCCTCAAGGGAAGACTTAGTGCTTTACACATACAAGCAGAACTAAATACTATACTTTGATGTACTCCTCTTTTTTTTTTTTTTTTTTTTTTTGTTTGTTATTAGTTCCAACCTGTTGGGAGTTTTTCTGCACTCCTGGTTAAGACTTCCCTTGATGTTTTGTGGATCTCATGAACATTATATAAAACTGGAAAGAAGGACACTTTCTTGTTAGATGGTAACCGTCCTAATAGCTATAAGCTATGGGGTTGTGTCAGTGGGAGTTTTATCCAGTTCCGTGTGTAAAACAATAGTTATCATGTGACGGCTTTATTGCAATACATAATGGGTGATGTTTGCCTGTGTTTGGTGAAAGCAGAAAGGATGCCCAGTGTCCATTTTGCAGGGATGGGTTGTGCTATTGCTCCGTGTGTTGAATTCGACTCAGTGGGTCAGATACAGGACCAGGGCTCCAGTTTTCAGACTATGCCTACGTGGTGGGTAGTTACTACAGCACACTGTACTCCGGTGCGAGTCGCTGTATCGTCTGGGTGTCGACAGGTGGGATATGGTAAACTTCAATCCTGCAAAAGCGTACTTTTAACATTCAGGGTACTAAGTTGTGCTCAAGGGAAGACCACGGTGAAGATGAGGCACTTCAGCTGCACCAGAGGGTTGGCTAGGCAAGGTCGGCAGCAGCCAGGGGGTGACTCTGTCTTGCTCGCTGTGTGTTTAAAAACCTTCTATCTCTACCCGGGATGTCTCATGTGCATTAGAAAAAATGAGGCAAAGGGCTGGAATAATCTTTTGGGTTGTCAAGGTTATCTGCTGGGGTTGGAGGAAGTAATGTGCCATATAAGCACATTTATAAAGTCGCCAAGATCCATTAGAATAAAATGACCCAACAGTGCTCCAGGGTTTTTGATTGAGGGGGCAGGGAAAGAGGCGATTGCCCCATTTTTCCTGTTGAAAAGGTGTTCCATTGCCTACCCTTTGGGTAGGAACCTATGTCTTAATTTCAGCCTAAATGAATTATCCTGAAATATAGAAACACACCTTTTTAGCAGCAAAAACAAGGCCTCGGAGAAGGAAAACTAATGGCCAGTACATAAAAGCATCAGGTTTCAACCACTGAAATGCCCTGGCACGACACATCCGAATCCTGGCAATGTCTGTGTTTGTCCTTCAAAGGTAAATAAATTTAAGCACCATGGATTTCACTGGCTGGAAATCTGTCATGGGAGGGTAACGTTTCCTTTGTTCATCTTCTGTAAGACCATAGGATAGTTTCCTTAATAAACACAAATTGTCCCGGTGTCCCCAATATAAATTTTCCCTTTCCCATTCTCCACTGTATAATGCACTAAACTGATTCAGTCAGTTCACTAAATGGTATATGTCAGATACAGGCCTGTTGAAAGCTTCCATGATAGAATGCTGGTATGCTGGGGAAATTCAAGTGCAAAATAGTAATAATAAAAAAAATAATCTTTATTGTAACAGCTGAAATACATGCATTTGTGTTGACATAACAAAAAGGGGTTTTGAACCTTTCCCAGGGTTTTTGTGGAAGGGAAAAATTAACAGTAAAAAATCTGAATGTATTTCTTGAAAGGTTCTACAATAGCTGCAGTGCTGCTTCATAGCCTGAAATCGGGACTTTACTGGTTTCAGTAGGAAACTTGGTTATCTTGCTTAAGAAATATCAGTAAAGATAGCGGGACAACCCAAAGCTGGTTTGAAATACTCCTGTAAATTTTATTTCCCAGACAATATGACTTATCAAAATAGCCACACTGTGTGATAAAGCTTAATTTCCAAGAATGTCACATTTTATTCAAAATTGCTGAAACATCTGATTGTTGCATGTTTGAAATGAATCTTTATTTCTAATGTTTGAGCAATTTTTTGTTCAGATATTTCAGTTATAGCAAGTAAACAACCAGAGAAGATTGGAATTGGAATGGAAGTGTTTGAAAATTATCTAAATAAAGCTCTGGGTATTTTGATTGATCCAGGAAGATTTTTAGGGAAAAAAAAAAAGTAACTCATGACTTTGTTTTAATCCTTCCTTAAATATGCAATTTTTCTGAAGTTTTGAAAATTATTGTCCAGCTCTCCAAGGTTTTTGGCTCACATTACTGTATGGAACTCCGTGTTTAAAGTCTGCTTTGATCCTTCCTTGTGTATAGGACTATATGCTGTGAACATTTTATAGTTTGTTTGTTACCCCAAATAATTGGAACCTGCAGTAATTGTAGATGCAATAGCATTGTAGTGAAGTAATGCTCAACTTCCCATGTGCAACACAAATGTTGCCTCAGATCCGAGGGCTCACGTGACAGCTCTTCAAGAAGGTTTAGCTGTACTTGGCTTTAAAGGGTGTCTTAGCTAATTAGTGTATTAGAGCTCATGGGCCACGGCTTGTGAGTTCAGAGCTTCTGCTAATTAAGTTTTGAATGTAATTTTAGTTAAACTATTAAAGCTTTGTCCCAGGGCTTTTCTCATTAAGCAGAACTCCAGCTCTCCTGGATTTTCTTTGTTCAGAGCTCTCTTGCAAGTGCATGGAGGCACATCTGGTATTGGCTATGGCATTCACATGGGTCTAAAACTGCTGCAAAAGAAACAATGCAATGAAATTTATCTGGGAAAACAGTGAGATCACAGCATAACATTTCCCTGGAGAAAAGCCTGAACTTTTTTATGATCTGGCTTAATACTTTGTACGGTACCCTTAACCATCAAACTTCAGGGCGTATGAAATCCCAACGGATGGAAATGGAAATATTTTTTTGTTTAGTGAAGGCTAGAGTACACTGAGATAATGATTTCATCTCCTCCTCCAGGGTTAGGGGCCAAAGCCCCACCGAGTAACACGTACAAAAAAAGTACAGTAGGTAGCTACTGCAAATGGGTACGGGATTCACAAACCACCTGTGACGTGAGTTACATTGAAACCTTGTAAATCTCCGTTATATTTCTGGTGTCATAATATCACTTTGTTTACCAGCTTTGGGCTTTTAATTAAATTTTACAGGATACTTGCCCACAATATGGATTAGGCCCATTATGTTACTTGGGGGGGGGGGAGGGGGGGAAATAATTATTATCAAACACGAGGCTTTAAAATTGGCAGTTGCTCAAATTTATTTTTTCTTAAGACTTAATAGGCATGTCCAAATGAACATGGCAATTTCTTTAGAATAGAAATGAATACACTGTTTGTTGTATCCGAGATCTGTGTAATAGCCTGTGACTTCTCCTGCTGTGATACCAGGTGAAAAATCCTTTTCGAAAGGGCCAAACCCCAGCCGTTCCCACTGGCCTATCGTGCATCATTCCCTAGCTGGTGGCCATAGCCTGCTCCCTGCAGCGCTGCTGGGTGCGGGGGGCGTCTGCAGGTTCCTCAACTTGTGAATGGGCTGAACTTTCATGCTAGCGTTGTTGCATAGCGCACTGATACAGAGAGATAAAACTAAGAGAGTTAGTGGGAGCTGATGTTCTGTGAATTAGAATCATAGAATTGTCTAGGTTGGGAGGGACCTTTAAGATCATCTAGTCCAACCATCAACCGAACTCTGATAAAACCCATCACTAAACCATGTCTCTAAGCACTATGTCAACCCATCTTTTAAATACCTCCGGGGATGGTGCCTCAACCACTTCCCTGGGCAGCCTGTTCCAAGGCTTAATAACCCTTTCCGTGTAAAAATTGTTCCTAATATCCAATCTGAACCTCCCCTGGCACAACTCGAGGCCGTTTCCTCTTGTCCTAAGTAGTTCATTCTAATTGGACGCAATTTTTTGGTGATACCTGGTGTTATTGTTTGTCTTCAGTTCTTGTCTACTCACTCTAATGCCTTCCTCTCCCCCCACCCCTTCCAAACTAGTTGTTTCCTTTCCTTGTGGCTGTGTAGTATGTCTTCTTCCTGATTATTGTTATCTTTTCCCCTCTGTACCTGCCTTTCCCCAGATCTTTCTTTTTTCCTCTCTACTTCTCATTTTTCCTTTTTGTCATCTTTTTGCTTATGGAGCAAGAAGCTGCTGGAGTGATGGCATAGATTTGGGACTGCTGTGCTAGGGCTGCAGCGGCTGGTCACTGCGGTGGTTCGACACCTGGAGGGAGCTGGAGGCAGGCTACCAGCCGGGAAGTGGAGAGGGAAGCCAAGGATACGTAGTCGGTTTGCCACACATGAACCTTTGCAGCAAATGGTGCCCAGCACCTCTGCATGGAGATCCTACCCTGTAGAGATACTGACAGATCGTGACCTTTTCCTGGGTGTAGCTTTACTGGGGTTTTTAGCTGGGTTTCTGTGTGTATGATGAAAGTGAGGTTTTCTTGAGTGTTGAGTTTGGCTTGGAGCTCCTGGATTGGGTCAATCTGAAACTCCGAGTGAACTTCAGAAGCTGCTCCCTCAGGAAGCCATAGCCATGGTCTTGGTTTATCTTAACAGTGGGAACTTGGACCTACCCAGCTCTCGGAGACCCTTTTCATTGTGTTGTATTTGCCCTTACCCTTGACTTGTGGACCTCTAAACTTCTCTCCCATGTCAGTCATAGTCTTCCTGGTTTTTCCTGGGGCAAGAACTTAGCCCCAGCACCAGCATCATTTCAGATTACAGCTCTTTCTTCGTGTTGTTTCTCTGGCAGCACTTGTCAAGACTGTGGCATGTTTTACTCAAATTCTGGGTTTCTTTTTTACCAAGGAGAAACCACACCATTCCCCCAGCTTGGCAGGCTCCCACAGTGAGTTAGCAGTCTGAAGCTCTGCGAGGCTTCTGCTGCTGTTCAAAATTTTAACCCTTTTATTATGAGCCAAGGAAGAGTTGCCGCTTTCAAGACTGTAGCGAGATAGCTCAACTCTCATCCTGCCAGGCTGATGGGCTGGTTTTGCATGCCTTGGCTTCCTCTAAATTGACAGCATTGAGAAACAAATTTTGCAGATAAGGTTTATCTATTTCACCTTGTATTAATTTTTCTTTTCATATACCTCAAGTTAAACATTAAAAAGATGATAATGGGTTGTTGGTTTAGTTTGTCCTGTAATGTCTTGTCTTATTACTTATATCTTTGCTATTGATAATCTTTGATTCCTTTTTTTGGGGGGAGCAATTTTTAAAGACCTTTAAAGGTCTCACCTTTTTAAAGAACTTGGTGAATATGAGACCAAACACAAGGACAGTGCTCGTCCTCCTACAAAGGAGATCTTTGCATAATGCATGTATTAGTGTATTTATTAGATGTTGCCTTGAGATGAGACTATAGCTCTTGGAGGCAAGAAACAATTCAGGTCTCATTTCCTGTCAGAGGCTGTAATTGATGGAAAAAGTGAATGTATCAGCAGATCTATGTTTTATGTAAAATCCGGTTATTGTGTTCTTAAGTTACTCTAATCGTTCCTAAGGAATGCAATGTTCACATTGAGGCAGAAGCTCACTTTAATTTGGTGGGGAGATTGTTACTAATATTATTAATTGCGTCTAAATAGTATTTGGCATGATAGCCTGAAACTGTGAGTGCTGTGGATGATTAGAATGCTACTGTGTCTGGCAAAGAAAATATTCTTTGATTGCCTATAATTGTGGTCAGAATGGGCTAGCGTACACTTGTGTGCCATCCCGAATTTTCAGGTAAACCACCACTTTCCATGGAGAAAGAATGAATTGGAGCTGGGCCTGTTTCTCCAGGCTTTTCATCCTCTTACTCCTTCCCTCCCCTCCAGTAAATGCCTATACATGGCGGAACGGCAGCGGGTCTCTCCGTCAGCTCAGTTACTGTGAGGCTGCTCGCCCGTGGCTCTGCTCAGTGCAGAGCTGTTTCTTACAGCAACCTGGTGTTACTGGCCTGTCGTTGAAAAATGTGCCACAGAAAACACCTTGCTGGAGTTGTCTTGGGAGCCTAGTATTAAGAAGGGTTGTTCTCTTAAAACTGTGGGATTGGTTTAGCTATATTAGGTCTTTAAATGACATTTCCATTTCCTACCTCTCCCACCTTTTTCTAATTCTTCTTTCTTCCAACTCAGCCTCTAATCTCAGCCTGTCTTGGACGTTCCTTTTTCACTTCCTTTTCCATGTCTGCTCTTTCTCTCTGTGTCCCTCTATGTTCCCACATCTCTGCTCTCTGAAAACCAGCAGAATTTCTTGTGTCCTAGAGCAAAGTTCTACCATAAGAGATTTCTGCTCCAGCACCACCAAAGCTAGACCCGAGCCTGCCTTTTCTGTCTCTTCCTCATACACATAAAATATCCAATACAGAGATGTGGGAAAGAATAAAAGTTTGGCTTTTCTTTGAGTAATGCTGAAACTGCCTGGCATTGTGTCTGTGTCCATACAAGGAAGGCGACAAAGCAAGTATTATATGGAACTTTTTCTCATACTTGTGCAATTATATATACAGCCTCAGGGTCACCGTTCAGGAGATGGGATAGAGGGACTTCCACATTATTTTCGGTCTTCTATTGAACCCTTATGCGACTGGGAATAAGTAGTTTCACTTCTTTTGGATCTTTTTCTCACTATGTTTCCGTATGTCTCTCACTGTGTATGGCAGGATATATCTTCCACTTGTATTTAGAGCCTGAATATTATTTGGATTTTCAGACACTTCCAAAATGCAACTGATATTTTCAAAGTTTGCTTAATTGTGTAATCAACTGCATTTCTATGATCATAAATTCCTCTGTTGTCCTAGCCGTGAAAGACATTCTTGAATCTCCCGTTATGTTCTGTTCATTTTAGAGGAAATAGACTCCCTTTTGTATATATCAGATTTGTTTAATGGAATTAACCGTCCTCCTTACCAGAATTATTTTGATGATTTAATCCCTCTGGAATTTGATAGGAAATGTAATCTTGTTCTTGTATGTAGCGCTTTAGTTACGATCTTCACAGCTGTGAACTGGCTTTCCCTTATGCCTCTCTTACTTCCCCTGTCTCTGTTAATACGAATTTGGCCAAGTGTGGTTTATAGTTGGATTTCACGCTCGTTACAGTGTGACATGAACTGGTAGCCTGCTGAAATGGGCAGTCAGAGGCTGAAGAGATGGGAAGGCTTGCTAGGGTGTTCAAAAAATAAACACCGCGAGGAAGTTTCTTCATTAGATGGAGCTGGGAACTGTAAACCCTGGGAATTTGAGAATTATCTATGTACATATCTGAGCACTTAGGGCTAAACCGGGGAAGGTGTGAGATTTCAGCTTTAAGTCATACCTGTCAAGGGTTAATGGGAGCTGAAGCTGGGCTACTTCCTTTGCAGCAGTATCCTTTTACATACGTGCTTTTAAAAACCTGCTAACCAAATACAGTCTGGCCCTCGCTTAAAAACCCGTTCTCACTTTCCTGAGGTTTAAGTAGGGCTGTCTGTCCGAATCTGCTCACGTACCATGTGATACCACGTGGGTGAATCTGTAACTACCAGTAGAAAAGGCCACAGATTTATCCTAAGAGCACTGTCTTCCAAGGGTCCATGTTCTACGTGACACCCGAGCTGAGAGCCCAGGATCATACCCACTTGGAATTGGTATACAAATGTGCCCAACATTTTATAAATACATTTAAAAAAAATACTTTATTGTGTGTTTTCCAGAATTGGCTTTTTTCTTACGTGTTTTTCGGCTTATGTAATTTTTAATGAGGACATCCGATTGCTTCCATGATTGACACAATGAAAGGAAAACTCAAAACAGAAATGCAAAAACACACGCCAAGTTGATTAAAGAAAAAATAAAAAAGTAGATTATAAAATGAATTAATTGCATTTTTTTAATGAATTTTCATTTAGGAAGATATTTTGCTGAATGGGGGTTGTAGATTTGTCTGTTACAGCCTTCTCCTATGAGTAAATTTGCTGGAGGCAACTGTTCTCTTTTAAATGACATCCATGAATGGGTGTCGGGGGTGTTGAGAAGAGCTGTTAGCCAGAAGAAAATTGGGTTGTAAGAGTTCTACAGGTTACCAGATGTGTGTGAGCTCACCCTCATTTTAAAGTTTGAGGTTTGCTAATCCTTTCTGCGTGACAGGTATGAATGACTGCTCAAATCAGTTTGAGGGATGTAGGTAATAAATCAGGCTGCTTGGTTTTAGTTTTTAGGGGCTGTGGTGAATGGTGGATGAGCCTCTGAACTCCGTTATCTTGCTGCAAGTCCAGGGTGGGCCAGAAAACATGTATTACCTGAGTGTACCCCTAACCAGATAGGGGTGAGAGTTGTTTTTCCATTTTTGCTTTAATTAAAGATTTTTCTTCCTAAATTACATAACAATATTTCAGGCATCTTGTTAGTTCAAAAAAATTGCTCAATGTTTGGAAAACAGGGAGAGATAATTTGACTCCTGCCTTTAATTTAACCGCAGCAGATGCTGCTAACTATGCTCTGCTGCCCAATGAAGTAATTTACCTTGAAGATGAGAAGTGGAAACATATTGTTTAAATAGCTGACTTGATTGCTCAGAAATGAGGCAGACCAAAATGAGTTGATGACTTGTACCTCAGGACTAGGCTATTAAACAAAACTAAACATACAATAATGCCAGCAAAAGCTGTCTGGGAGAATCAGACCTCATTGCAATGGGGATGTTAGGAGCATTTTTTTAAGCAAATAAGCATGCTGAGTCAAGCAGTAGTGAAAGTAGTGCTGCGATTTGCCTGCAAAACTACCGTTAGAGGTCAGGAATGAAAATAAGTGGGAAAAACAACAGAAGGTACTGGAGGCATGAATACTGTCTGTAACAATGAATACTGAAGACAAACTTGCTGCAATGAATACTAAAGACAATGCAGTAAATGATTCTGAATTCGTTAATGACTTGAGCTATCAACAATTTTGTAAATTATAACTAAGCTGAAAAAGCTTCGAATGCTCGACTCGGTGAAGTTGGGGTCAAAACCTGCAGTATCTACTCAGATAAACTGCCATAGTTGTCTTTATTCTAAGACTTCCACCTTCTACAAATAGGAAGTTCATTATTAATTTGGTAATAGTTTTGTTATCTTATTTAAATAAAATGGGCACAGGAAAGATTCCAGATTTTATACCGCTCGCATGCAGAACCTGCGTTAAATTTATGGTGACCCTTTGTCCTGCTGGCATCCCTCGTCACAACTGCTGAGGCACCGTGTGAGTACTCTGTCCTTCTTGTCGTCTCTTGAGCTCGGTTCATCTCGGCTAACTTTAGATGCCTACAAGGTAAATGTTGACATTTGAGCTAGTCATGCTGTCTCCTTTCATCAGTGGAAAGGAACAGAAACTTAAGTGAGGTCAGTTTTAACACTTGAGACTGTTTCTGGTAAGCCACGTGAGCAGGAATGTCTATTTTGCTGTTTGTGTTCCATGGAGCAGAATGAGATCTTGTCTCTGGCTGGCTCCTCTGGGTGGTACCGTTATATATAGACCATGGGTGAGAATTTTCTTATAGCATTGAGAACGTTGTTATTTTTGAATATATAGCAGGAGGTAAGTAAGGTAGGATTAGCTGCTCAGTGTCTAGCTGCTTTGAAATTTTACAGTTAGTTGTGCTATTTTAACCAGAGGAGATATATCAGGTTCCCATGGATAGACTCGTGGCCACTGTGTGTGCTGCAAGTCACTGCTGTGTCAAAAACTGTCACCCTCTCCCAGGGAAAACAAAAAACCCAACCATGTTCAGTGGCTGAGAAGGAAGAAACTTACCAAAAGAAACATTGCAATAAAAATCTGGGAGATGATATGTTTATGTATAAGAGGAGAAGAGCAGATGACAGAAGATGGAGAAAGGAAAGCTGCCGACTGTCCTCTCTTTATTTATTGCTGCTTTAAGGAAGGCCATTAAGCTGGAGAGCAAATTGGAATGTCAGCAGCGACAGGCGAGCATTAATCTTATGTATCTGAAAAGAGGTAGATTTAGGAACCTTTGGCTGCGAAGCTTGGCCTCTGTTGCACTTTGTTAAGTGTGGGTGTTTAAGGGAGAGTGTGTTTGTGTGTGCATGTGTCAGAGAGAGAGAAAACAGAGGCCCAAGGACTTATCTTTGCAGAACCAGAACATGACACCCACTATCAACAGTGGGCGCATCTCCTCTACAGATAGAGGGGGTTTGTCCATTGATCATCGTGTTGTGTGTGTCTGCAGCGTTTGCCCGTGTGTCACAGAACTGGATAAGCGCACTCAGTACTTCTCAGCCCTGCGCTAGGACTATCACTGAGCCCATATCTCTTTGTATCTGCTTTTTACATTGAACAGACAGAGAAAATCCTTGCTTTTTCCCCAGCAGCACAGGTCACGGTAACAGCTCCGTTATGTTAGAGGTGAGATGTGCACCAGTAGGAAGAAGTGTGTGTAAATAACTTGGACAACTTTAGGCTATACGGGCTTTTGTAGAGTAGTTCAAAATATTGAACGTCCTTTTCACCGTATGTTTAACTAGCATAGGGAACAACAACCCTGTCACTCTGCTTTGGAAGGATTATTGGCCGACGGCTACAAAGTCGGTGAGGTTATAAGAAGCCCTAGGTTCTTTGATCGGTCCTCTCAAGCTCTTAACTTCTGCATGCCATGCTTTATCTGTCTTGAAAATACCTTTAAACTTTTTCAACCCTCATTGCATCCCATACCGTCCTATCGCCTGCCACCACTGCTCACTACCGTAGCTAGTTGTCATACTTATTTTATGAGGTTCTGTAAAGCGGTTTGCACTTAGTTTTCCAGTCATGGATTTCAGTATTTTCTTAATATCTTCCCAATGGCATGGTATTTAGGGACAAGATTTTGTCTGCTGAAAGACTTTTCACTTGAGAGTGAGTAATACCAGTGATTGAGACTTTCTTGAACAAAAGATGCTGTCAGCCTCTCGCGGGAAGGAAGAAGCCTTGCCTGTGCTTTAGTGGCATAGGTAAGGGGAGGGGGGAAAAAATTCCTTCCCGGAATACTTGTGCTTGAAGTAGGAGGAGCTCCTATCACTCAGATCTTGAGCTGCTTTATTGTAGCCTGGTCTTCCTCTTTGATGCCTTTTTTTCCTTTAGAGCCCTGTAGTTAATTAACTCACTTGATTAAAAGCAGAATGTCCAAACTCACGGGTCACCACACTTGGGAAGTTTAGATGTCCTGTTTAAAAATAGGCATCAGCACCTGATATGCCCTTTGAAGACGGCGGGAGCCAGTCCTGCATGAGCTGGCTAAATATAGCGGCAGCCCCACCACTTGCTGGAGAGATTAATAAAAGGAAGAAATTCCATTTGGGCAGGTAAGGTGCAGTGGATCCAGAAGATCCCCCAGCTGTGCTGTCTGGTGACGTGGGCTCTTAGTAAGAGAAGAATTGCTTCGATTTTTATTTTTTCAATATAGCGGTATAGAGAAACTTGCTCTGTCAGATGTTGTCACGTTGTGAGCGAGAAGGATTTTATATGCCTTTGACTCAGTTATTATTTGGACAGAGCAGAAGTACTTGAAAATGGCTTTTGACTTCATAGTTGCTTGCAGAGATGAGTCCTGTGGGCAACCTCCCCTTAGTGAAATGATGAGAAAATTAAGTGATCCGAATTGCACAGTGCATCTTGACTCCACGTTTCCACTGCCCTACATTTTAGTTTTATATTTGCTACCATTCCACACAGACCTATTTTTTGTCTCATTTGCGTTACTATAAATTACTGGCATCAGCTGAAAGAGAGGATAAAAGTGAAGTTAAAGGAGATGGATTGGTGAATTACTTGAACTGAAGTTTAATTCCACAATTTTTTTTTTTTTCTTGTGTTCCTCAGTTTAGGCATATGTTTTAAGTCTGTGAGATTTGGCAGGTTGGAAGGTTTTGAAGTCTGCTGACTTCTGTACATAAACACAAGCCACCAACTGTCCAAAAAAGGAGAAGTTAATCCAGTGAAAAGGCTAAGATCTGAAATGAGAAACAGTGGGTAAGAAGAGAAAGAGGAGAGACTGGCCAAATGAAAGATGCGGGAACAAATTCTGAAGGCTGACAACCAGCTTTTGGAGCGCTTTTACTCCATGCGCTTACACTCAGAAATCCATCCTCTGAAATACAGCCTGAAAAGTTTTGCTTGCATCAGCCAAAAAAAAAAAAAAAAAAAAGGCTTTAACTGAAGGGAAGGAAGAGTATACTATTGTGCAATTTTTGATCTGGACGATCGATATAAACTTCCTTTGGCCAACTGAAAAGTTAATCTAACTTTCCAGTTTTGGGCGGAGTACTGCCGAGTGGAGTGAAATGTCCTAGCACCTGCCTTAGTCTGCAGGCAACACCAGAGCTTCTTGCTGCCACCGTAGTCTTACATCTCCGAAGTGCGAGCACTAAGCGTCCAGGACAGTTTGGAACTGCATCAAATAGTCTTCTGCTGCTTAGGAGAAATTTATAAATCCTGGATACGTCACTAGAGGTGTAAAGTAAACTCGGTGTTGACCAGATTCTGACACACAGTGCAGTACAACAGACCACCGTCATAATTCGGATTCAGCAAAGATCAATCAAACGCAGCAGGCCCTGAAAAGCTGCCAGAGACGGTGCACCTCTGGGAGTACGGCACCTCCAGCAACTCAGAAAGAGAAGGTTGATTATTTACCATGATGTTATCTCTGTACGGATATAAAAATATGTTGATATAGTGTCATTTGGCCCTATCATTACGTTCGGTGTATAGTGAACAGCATATGGTGACCACGTACTCCTTCCAGTTATAAAGCAGGTTCCTTGGGAAAGAGTTATATCTGAAAATGAACTTTTTAACCTTGATTGGTAGACTTAGTATCTGAGGTACGTGGTATGAATAAATCTTTCACCTTTGTATTTGTAGATTATTTCATCTTTTCTCCAAAAATCTGATATTTAGAAACACGCCTACTTACTGCATACAGATGTTCTGATCTGGGGACCCTCTTCAGGTAATAATTTGGCCTCTTTGAACTTAAGAGCTTTTATTTTCCCCACAGACCACTTGAAGCTGAAACAGATGCCTGTCTGACCAGGGGGGCATGGTGATGAACACCAGGCTGTCTGAATACTAGCAAAAGAAGGAAGGAACACTGATGTGAAAGGGTGGGGGAAAAGATATTCTGAAAAACCTTCTACGGTCTCTGTATACGTGGTCAAAATCAGCTGAGCATTGCTCAGGCACACCTAATACAAAGGTGGCACCTTTCTCAGTACGCTCTGTCCTGTGTTTCCTCCCGTGGGTGATGCAGGCAGGCACATCCAACACTTCAGGTGGGGCTGAAAGCCAAGATTTCTTTGCTTTAATTTCTGAGCTCAGATTAATGATCCTTAGTATCAGTTGCAGGTGGAAAGTGTTTACCGGTGACACCTTTTCCCTCCACACTGAAATACTACTGTTGCACTAATACCTCTCAAGGAATTATTAAAAAAAAAAAAAAAAAAAAAGAGTTGGAGATAATTTTGTTTTATCAATGTTCTTGCTAAAGATGCAGTTGCAGGAGAGGCTTGGGATCCAGATGAGTACTACAACTGAGGGGAGAAGAGGCTGAAAGAAGTACATATTCCATGGGACGCATAAATAATTCTTGCCCCTTTCTTAAGGAAGAAAACAAAATCATATCCCCCAGGCTCTGCTGCCATTTTGTCCATCCTCTATTTATTCCTTTAGTATGGAAAAGATAAACTAATTCCAACAACCTGTCCGCATTAGGCAAAAAATACATGGATTTTTCGTGCTTGTGCTGCCCCAGCAGTGGCTTGTCTCTAGAGAGCCTTGTGTAGAGCTGCTCCCAGCCGAGATAATCCGGTGCAGTTGAGGCAGGGCAGTGCTGATTCTTGGGGGAATGCTTTTTCCCCTGGGATGAGGAGGAGTTGTTTGGACACAGGACAGCCGGGAGCCCGCCCAACAACTCGCAGGCTGGTTTAAGTGGTAGTTCAGTGCTTAGTGCGAGAGGGTTCCAGCTCATCGCCAGGGCATGTAGGCATGGCTGCAGTGCAAATAATTACGGTTACTGGCCTGTCTCATCTCAACAGTAAATAGACATGGAAGCTAAAATGCCATATTAGGTGAAGTTTGAAATGGAGGCAGCAAAGAAGAGCTGCACAGCCAGTGCTGCATGGGGGAGCACATAAGGGCTGCTGATCTCATGTACTTTCTGGGGGTCTTCCTTTGTGCAATATGTTTATACAGAAGTTAATACTCTCTCTGTAAAAATCTACTTGTGCTTGAACCTCATGGACCCTCTTGGTAAAAGTTTTACTGTTGGGAAGCTTGAAGAGAGGAAAACTCCCTTTCTTTTCAGCGTATACGCCGGCAGTATCTTCTGGATACTCAATCTCCTAATTTTTCCTTTGCAATTTCATCCTTTGTGGAACAGGGTTAAATATTTTAAATGTTATATTAATATTTTTTAAGAAAAGAACCTGTGGTTGGAAGTTTACAGATTTCAGGCTGGCCTGGGTGGTTGTTATTCTCCTAAGACGTTGACAGTATTTCTAATGATGGCTTCATTTTTACACAGATATTATTAAAAAAAAAAACCCCAAAATCCAGCCTTTTGAGTTTGTTCAAAACCACATTGTCCTTCTGCCTCTTTGCCCTTAAAAGTAGTCACCCAACTATGAAGTCTTACGAAATTGCAGAAAGTCATTTTTTCAAAGGACATCTGGTCTTAAGAAGGTATTCTGTGTTGTCTGTGTTCCTAAAAACAGTATTTCCCTTCCTGAACTCTTCAGCAGAAACAAAAAGTAGCTCAAAACCTTGGCTAAATCAGATGTAAGAGAAAGATTAAGAGAAATAATGAGGGTAGAAGGTGAAGAGAGAAGGAAAGTATTTAGTGGCATCCACTAGTTTTAAGTGTTCATGAAGATCCTGTTGTATCAGTCTTTATATAGTCCGTGCTCCTGTGTCATTTCTAAATGTGTATATCTCATGAGTTTACTGGAAGGAATCTATTAATTGCTTTGTTTAACAGGAGTGTTTTCTTTGCTTGGAGCCTTTCCCAACTTTTCTTTGGGTCCCAAAGAAGGTGGATAGAAGCTTTTGGAAATTTGCAGCGTTTCCCTATGCTGCCTGTGGAACAGATAGGTAAATCCTGATAGACCAAGACAAATTACATGCAGTTGCCTGTCTGTAAGAGACAGTAATATACTGGAAAAATATTTCTTTGCCAGCACCTTTCCCACATTGATTCATCTCGTTCCAGCAGCTTAATCATGGCCATTTGAATGTGCCATTGCAGATATTAATTCGGTTTGACACATCCATTTTCCATACACTTGGGAAGGAAATCTCTTTCTGCTGGTTCCCTACTTTAAGACACAAAGCAAAACAAAAAGGAAAGGAACGTTGTGTGATTGGTACCAGCACCAGTTGCTCTATTTGTTTGTAAGTTCTTATTCTTTTTGAAATAAGCTTTAGTGGCAAGAGAGGCCTTTAGACAATCTGGAGGGGTTATAAAGAGTGTGCTTTGTTTATAGCGAGCGAAAAATAATTGAGCTTTTCTGTTGGTGCCTGAAAGCCACGTCTCCTGTTTCTGGGACCTGTTTACTGTGTACTGTGCAGAGCCCGCAGCCTTTCTGCAGCAGATCGGGACTCCCCTAGCCTTTCTGCTGTTTCCTTTTTTTATGGTTGGGCTTTTGAGCGGCACTGGTATGCCCCAAACACCTGCCAGATTTGCATATCATTCTTGCTTGGCTTGAGCATCCACTGCAAAGTTGGCACATGAACTGTGGAGAAGCAGGGCTAGTGTTTTGATTGTACGCCAGAGCCTGATACTGAAATAGGCAGTGGGAAGGAATCCAGTAATTGTTGGCCTCTGATCAATGAAAACTGTCGTTAGGCCAGTAAATCGTCGGTATGTGGGCTTAGTTCTATATATCATCTTTGGGCTGGTGTCACCCTGACTCCAGGACGAGAACATTATCAACATGTCATCAAGTCTGCCGGGAGCTTTTTATTACTTTTTCTCCCTTTGATTTATATCCATTCTCAAATTTCACACAGGTCAGGTTTGACAACGTGCTGGAGGGACGTTGAGGGGATTGTTTCTTTGGTGCAGAAATAGATTTGCCAGCCCCGTCTAGCAGGGAGCCCCTCGCCCCTGAACCCCCCACCTTGCTGCTGGGAGAGCGCTGGCCTGGCAGAGCCTCCCTCCCTCCTCGCTAATTGCTGTGGCAGGAAGCAGAGCCTTCCATTATCTCCGCTCAGATTGTTCGCTGGGATTGTGGTGA
The DNA here is from genome assembly GCF_964106895.1 of Numenius arquata. NCBI lineage: Eukaryota > Metazoa > Chordata > Aves > Charadriiformes > Scolopacidae > Numenius > Numenius arquata. The sequence continues at coordinate 5,167,800 of NC_133588.1, read as the reverse complement.
GACAACACCTGATTAGCTTTGGCCTTGTCCACACACAAGAGCGGCACAACTTGAGTTTATTTAAACTGCAACTTTAGTTTGAATTGAATGGTGAAGGCACAGTTGTGGGCGTGAAGGATTCTGGCTCCCTTCTCTTTGTGTTTGGCTTAAAATGGCTCGGAATCGATTAAGCCAAATAAAAATAAATCACACAAGCCAGGTGTCTGCACAGCATTTTTTGCACTCTAAAATTCAGTTTAAAACCAAGGCTCCCGTTTAAATCCAGCGGAGCTTGCTTTTGCAGACGAGCCCCTGCCACCTGTGGTGCTGTGGGAGCAACGCCGGGGCAGCCCCTCTGAGCGGAGCAGATGTACCGGCTCTGGCAAAGTCCTCCCCTGCTGCCAGTGGGGAACGTAGGTCTGTACTGGCTGCAAAACCTGCAGCTTCTGTGGCTTTGCACGTATTTTTCTAAAAGAACAGGTAAATAGGTGTGGGATAAGGTAATCTCTTCTTCAGGGTGGTTTATTGCGAAGTAAAGGCTTTTTCTGCAATAGTGCCTGCAAAAGGGAGATGTGTTGTTAAAGCAGTAGAAGAATAATCCTAATTGTGACAAAGACCTAAACCTGCTTTAAAGGAAATCATGAATGTTTTCAGTGTGAAATACTGGCCTTCTCTTTGAACAGGAGATGGGGAACCAGGTGGTATTTCTTCAGTAACTTTTCCCTTTTTTTCTAACTGTATCCTGTATTTTCAAAGCAAAGTAGGGTTATTTCTCAGTTGCTGCTCGTGAGAATGATTAGTGTTTAAAAGTATGTGGTGTATGCAATTAAAGCCTATTGTAGTGTAAAAGTTTGAATTCAACTCCTTTTGCATGCAAGTGACAACTGAAATCTGGAAAAGATCATAGCTGGAAAATTTGGCCAGAAAATACGGATGCTGCCTGTTGGATTAGAAAAGTAAGACAGCACGTTCAGAGTTAAGGCTGAACGCACAACTGGCTGCCGTGTACCAAGGGATTCTGTGCTGCTGCCTTCTACGTATAGGCACAGCGAGACCGGTGATGGTTAAGAGTCCAGGCCCTGATTTTTCCCACATTTAGCTGAACTTGAAATCTCTTGTTTAACTCTTTTGTGGATTCCTTCCTTGTTTGTAAGACAGCTTTTATTTAAAGGCAAAGTTAGATAAAAAGTGGCTGGGTAGCATTGAATGGCTAGAGTTTTATGGGCTGAGTGGCTCTTCTGGAGACCTTTTATTCTAATGTGTAAATCCTCATTAAGGGACACTGTTTAAATCTGATCGTGGCCCCATTTCAGCAAAGCACTTAGCGTGTGCTGAAGTATGTGGGAAGTCAGTGAGATTACTTGGATGCTTAAAGTTAAGCAAGTGCAGTACCGAATAGGGATGTGCATCAGCACAAGATTAGTTGCTACACAAGTACAGACCTTATTACTCAAAGTTAAATATTTTGAATTCTTTTTTAATCTTCTTAATGGGAAAGTGAGTAGGTTGCCTTGAAACTCCTTTCTTGCCAAATTCCATTTCTTAAATCAAAGCTTACATTTGAGTTACATGACCACAAAAAGCGTTGTAAACTAATAAATCTCTGCATTTGTTTACGGTCGTGTAAACTGAAAAACAGACAAGCCAGTTTAACGTTTCTTTGTTCTTATTTTCCTTTTCTTTTAGTATTTACTGTCAAGCTTGGGCCTTTGAACTGTGTTCTTTTCCTTGGCCGAGGTGTGCTCTTCCCTAGCTCGAGCGGGCGAGGGGGGCTCGCGACAGCTGCCTGTACCAAACCACACAGCGAAGCCCTGTTACCTCTGCGCGCACAAACTCTCTTCAAAGGAGCCACTGTCTTCTGTCAGTGCGGTTTAATATGGCCAGAGCGACGCACCTACCTGACCCAGCCCGTTATCAGGGGGCTTAAACGCAGCCCTGATCACAGAGGGCTGCACGACGGCTTCTAAATGTCACGGTGCGGTGACTCGCTCTGTGGATAATTAGGAAACTCGTGTTCCCCCCCATTCCCCTGCTGCTTCGCTGAGAAGAGCAGAATGCACATCGTTAAGGGGAGAGCTAAGGCTCCATGTGCAAAGGCATAACAAAAATAAATACAGTGATAATACATGGGGGGGGGGGGGGGGGGGGGGGAGAAAAAAAGAGCAGGGGTCTCTAAACAAGCTTTTGTGTGTTATCTCCAGCAAGCTTATAATAGAATTCCCAGCATGAATTTGTGTATGGGTGTGATCATTGGCTTGAGCATGTAGGCTTTAAAGTCTGGTACAAATTGTATTTGTTAGTATTGCCTCTTGTCCTAAATTCTGTCCAGAGAGTGAGATCTTGAAGTTATGCTAGTTTGCTGTTCCATTTATTTATTTATTTTTAAATCTTTTAAGTTTGTTACTCTTAAATGGAAAAGGCACCAAAGCAGAGAAGAAGGAGCTCTGCCCATCAAAACAGGCCTATGGAAATATCCCTAGCTAAAATAAACAGAGCTTTCTTGGGCACATTTGGGATTCAGTCAGGATGCAAAGGAGTACCCAACCCATAACAAGCTCAGCAGCCGCAAAGGTTGCTTTGCAGGCATTGTGTAGGAGATTCACGAAATGAAGCTGTTAACAGGAATTCTGCTGTTGGTACAATTGGTAAGTATTGGGCATGTGTAGTTATTTGCCGTTAAGAGCAGAGAAGCTTGACATAAAATGGTGTGTTAATAGTACAGTGTGAGCAAACGGGGAATGCCTCAGGCTCCAGTGCAAAATCCACCTGCTGCCAGCCTGTGTGAAACACCTCACTCCATCCTGGGGCAGAGACTACCAGTTTTTGAACTGGTGTGCTAGAGCTATCGCAGCCACTCTGTTCTGTGCTCTAGGCCAGGTTGTGTTCACGTTACCTGAAGTCAAAAGCTTGTCACGTGTTAACAGCCAGCCTCCTCCTAGGCTTCCTTCCGATATTTGACTCTACAACATTCATCAGTTCAAATGGACCAGGAAGTTGTGTGAAGTTGTGTTCCTGTGCGCTGGGAACCCCTCCGTGCCTTGTTTGTGGAGCTTACGAGTCCGCAGTGAGTGGCTTTTTAGGGACACTGTCCTCCAGCTCAAGCTGCTGGGGCTTCTGCTTTGGCCCCGGATGGCCTGGAAAAAACTGTGCAAGTTTGCAATGAACATTTGCACATTGTGTTTTTCCATAAACTTGGTGTAACTTTCAGGGCTTTTACTCCCATCACGATATGTGTTTTCCTGGCCTACCTCTGTGCGCTTTTCTGACTCCCCGGGTTTTTGTTTTATTGGTTTTTAGCATCCCCGTTATAAACTATTGCCTTTGAGCAACGGCAGTAGAGCTGGTTGCTCCTCTCTGCCGCACGCAACCCACCCAAGGGGGATGTCCATGCTATAAACGCCGATGGAAGAGCTGCTCGTGTAGAAGCTTTGAGGATTGCTTTAAAATGGTTTCTCGGGCAGCACGGACTCCATGGAGCCCCGGGGGAGCTTGGTGGTGGGTGAGGCGCTGCGCTGGCAGCTTCTGCAGGGTGACACCGGCTGCGGAAAGTTGTTGAGATGGACAGAGAATTAACCTGCCTCTTTCTTCAGTAGTGTAGAGTTGTAGAAGAGCTTCACTGAAAGACATCATCCACAGAATTACCTTCTTCATACCCATTTTTCTTTTGAATTCTTGATTTATTTATTTTTTTTTCCCAAGGCAGCTCTGTGTATATGTTAGGTGTTGATACCTAACTTTATTTTACATATGCACGATCTGAGGAAAGTTCATTTACGCGTTAAAGAAAATTTTCTCACTGGGGCAGTGTTCTCAGGGTTTGCTGAAGTGGTTTGGGTTTGCTTTTTTTTTTTTTTAAATGAAATATATATATATATAAAAAAAACTTCCCCTAGATTTCTTACTTTACCTTCTTCTGTCATCACCTGGTTCTGTGTGAAATTGCTTTGCTCCTTCCAAAGAAGTCTGTTGGTAGTTTCCTGTAATAACTGTAAGGTAATTAATTGGTAAAGCAAATAAAGGCAGATTGACAGCAGTTTGGGATGAAAGACAATTGCAGGGTAAAATGAGACCTGGGTGGCATGACATATTGTCTAGGATGTCAATGTGCAGATGGGCTATGCTATGCAATGGAAATAAGGTCCCCGCCCATTAAAATCCATGGCAAAACTTCTGTCTACTTCAATGGGAGAAGTAGCAAATCCAGAATGTGTATTTTGTATAATTGCACACATCGGAGTAGAGACGTTCAAAATTCTGTTTTAACCTTTTGAGGAAGGTATGTATTTTCTGGTGCAGTGTACTGGTGAGTTAGTATGACAAGATTATTGGTGGCTCAGCTGGGAGAGCGTGGAGGCGAGCAGCAAGGTTCTAAGCTGTGCTCCTCCTTTTCCAGAGTCTTCCAGAGAAGACATCCCCAGATGTCTTCCCGCTCCACTCAGTCATTCCTCTTTTCCTCTTTCTCCCTCTCATAAATTCCTCTTTTGTAAGAGGAAGAAGGCGGCAAGCTTTTATCCAAAGCAGATAAGTAGAACGAAGTCTACAAAACTCAAAGCTGGTGATGGTGAAGAACACTAACTTGACAGACAGTTCAAGTATCGTTGTCCTCTGTTTTTTAGGACCTGAAAGTGGAATATATGTAAGAAATGAAGCAATTGTTTAGCGATAAGTTTTGCTGAGAAGCTGTGTTGGAGCTGTGCCTACCTTGCTTCAGTTGCATCTGTCAGCTCCAGTATAATTCTTTGCACTTTGTATAACCCTGTGCCCACAAACCCAATTGCCCAACAGAAGACTTCATTGAAATCAACAATGAGAAATCTTTCAGGCAATTTAAGCTTCGTCAGTCCGTGTGGGGAGAATTGACTAATCTTTGTTCTGCTTTTCCCGTAGAACACTGAAGGTTATGCATTTGCAATAGTGAATTTTATATTAAATCAAATATATAAATCGAATATATTCGAATATATGTAATCGGATATAAATCGAATCCGTATTTAGTTCAAAACGCCAGTGTACCTTTAATTGGAGAGCAATAACCTTTCAATAACCTTTGTTGGGATTTATGAATGAATTTCTATCTTAAGGCAATACTTTATTTAGCTATTGTACATGGTTACAGCCCTGGGCTGGGTCTGCTGCTAACACTAGTGGCTGGGACAGCTGGAGTAAATCTTAATAGTGTCACTAGGAAAGACTGATCAAAGTTTCAGGTCGTTTGCAGCCTTGTGCTTCCTTCCTGTGTATCAGGAATTTCTTACTCTCTGTCTTCTTTCTTTTTTGTTTGCAATGTTTTTCTTTATGGTCAAAGAGGAACTGTAGCCTCCCAAGGGGTAAAGAAAAAATGAGGAAACTCTTTAGTGACTAGCATGAGCAGATGACTGTTTAGGTAATGAGGTTCATTAAATATGGCGCAAATAGTGGTGCAAATGCCTTCATCAGTCAAGTGGCCCTTTAGAAGACTTTGGAGCCAGGATATTTCCTTTCATCATCGGGGCTTTGTCGAGGTGCACTGTTGATTAGGAACACGAATGTCAGGCTGTCAGTGTGCTGAGTTGGGAAAGCGTCTCTGAACAGACTCCCAGCAGGAAAATCACTGAGCTGCACTTAACAGGTGAAATAAGGTGGGAACTGAGAGAGAAAACCACTGATAATAGAAGGCAGCTGGCTGGGGAAGAAGAGTGGCAAAAAATCCTCATTATTATTATTTATTTCATGATAGATGTCATCTTTTCTCACTGCATAGTACGAGTCTTCTGAGGAAAGACAGTGCACAGTAAACTGAAAGTTCACTTTTTGCACCTTCACTGAAACTCTGCACCAGACACTCTTGCAGACGCTTGGGATGCTCTAAGAAAGCCTTTTTGCAAGGTGCTTTTCTCCATTGTAGGTTTAGCAGGTAGAGTGGCTGTCCTTGCAGACAGTGAGTAGTACGGATTCTGCTGCATTGTACGGCCACTCACTAAACTTACACGAGGATGAGTCCCGAACAATACAAGACAGGAGGACTTAGGAGTCTTTTAAGGTCAAATCCAGCAATTTAAAAACAAAAACCCTGTTGTGTGGCTTTCTGATTTTTTTTTTTCTTTTACTCCGTGACAAAAAAGAATGATCCACTAGCTGTAATTATTTCTTAAAAGAAAAACCTTTGACACAGGGTCATCAAAATGCACACGTCGGTACTGAGACGAGATGGTGGGCCTGGTGTCACTGAAACTGCTCCTGGTCGGATTATGGTATACTTGAAGATCATGAGGCTTATTTATCCATGGCTGGCAGGGCAGAGTCCCCCAGTCTAATACCTCTGCTGTCACATTCACGAGTTACTCTGTCATTTGGAAGTACTGGCCTATGCCTAACAGCATTTCTGTTCCCTGTAGTGCAGTTAGAACCAAAATTTGTCCTTGCAGTTGAGTTAGAAATATGAGCTATTGCAGACCAGCGCACAGTCAAGTGTTGCTTATACTAAGATCCTTTTATGGGATCTTTAATACAGATGTCTCAATCTCTGCTTGCTGCTTCTGATTTCTTTGGTTGTGGTGTTGTGTGCACTTCTGGCCCCGTCATTTATCAGATTTCTAAATAACAACCTCAAGTGCAGACAGCAGTTTGAGCCGCTAGGCCGTGTGTGTGGCAAGAGGATGGCTGTGCTGCACTGGAAGTGGAGGTGACACCATAGCCTGTAAGATACCGCAAACGTGATGGCTGAAAAATCCTTCCTTTAAATCACCCTCCACCATCTGTGACAAGCACAGCAGCTTTGCAGTGGCTTCCCACGTCTTCCCAGCGTGTGCTCCTGATGTCGCAGAAGCACAGTGTAAAAGGCCTGGCCGCTGCAGTGCTCGCTGTGGTGGGTACGCTGCGCTGGGACGTGATGTGACCGTGGTACTGGCAGTTGTGGCGGTACCAGTAGGGTGGGCTGCTCCAGAGGATGAGGGTTTTATGCAGCAGCTTGGTTTTGGAGCAACATAATGGCATTGGCTGTGTGCACATTTAATGGAACAGCTTCTTCAAATGGCCCCTAGCCCTTATTTTAGTGACTTTTACTTAAAAGTTTTCCTTTTAAGAAAGGATGTTGCTGGTTCTTTTGCGTGTACCTATTGGCAGAAATGGTTTTCATTCTCATCTGTTTCCCCCTGCCCCTTTTTTCTTGTGTGGTTTGTTTCTTTGGGGAGATTTTTGTTTGTTTGTGCCGAGACCTTTTTTTCCTTTGCAATTTGATTGATCCTCCTTCTTTCAATTCCGTGTTGGCTGGCTGCATATGGAACCCCGCTTGGCTTTAGCTGAGACAAAATCGACTGCACACAATTTCCCTCTGACAGCTCGTACAAGAGCAAACATTTCCGAAGAGCTGAAAGTCTAGAAATTCAATCAGCGGAAAACCTACTGTGTGGAACAGCTTTGCTAGTGCTACAGCTCCCTGCTGGGTAGAAAAGCAATCCAGTTACAATAAATCCTTAAGAGTGGAGTCATTTGGGTAAAAGGAAAAACAAAAGCTGGTTTATACAAACTGATTGAAGTCAGACGTTTTGACTTCCCATTGAAAAAGGAGTCAAGGCCCGGGCTTGCTTCGTAATTTAAAGGGGAGATTGGATCCTTTCATCTTTCTCTAGGGCAGGGTTCTTAATATTTTGCTTGTGGAAGAAATATAAAGAGTTTTCAACTTAAAATATCTACTTTGATATCAATATTGATGCTAGAGCTGACGATAAAACGAGTTGGTCCTGGATGCTCCGGCAAGAGGTGAAGGCACAATTCTGTTTCCAGCCACTCTGATTTTGTTCCGCTGCAGCTACAGAAATGTGAAACGAGGGTAAAGCTGGGATCAAAATCAAGGCTTACATGTCTTGCCAGGACAGCTTGGGCAACAGTTTGTGCTGTTGCTGGTGTGTCATGAGCTTATGAAGCTGTTGATGCAATCTGGGCTGCCTGACAGACTCCTCTGACTGAAGTTAAGAGTTGTGCCTAGCGAGAGAGGAGAGATCTCATCCGTTTGTGTTAATTTTCTTTCATTCTTTAAATACAACCAATTAAAAATTAGCAGCATTTAAAAAACATTTGACGTTACTGGCGTCTGACCTAACATTGTTACTTTAATGACTGTGATGAAATATTTCTCCTCATTTATATTTAAAAATTTAAATGAAGGTAGCTTGGGGTAATAAAGTCTCCTTGTCATTTTGCTTTATTTTAATAATTATTTGCATGTCTCTTCTTTGTGCTCCTCTCACGCTGGAGCATATTAAATGGACCAACAGGCTTGAATTGAAAAATTAAGGAAACGATCTTCATAAGGTCAAGAGAACAAAGTGAACGGACTGGAAATGCTGAGGTTTCCTTCTTCCTTTATTGCCCTTCCAGTGCTTGCATAAGTCTAGGCAAAACTTTTCTGGGCAAATGTGAATTTTAAGATGCTGCTCTCCCTTTAATAGCTGCATGGGGTCAGTCAAGCCTGCTGCTCTGCATATAATCTGCATTTGGCGGTCATCCCTCCTCCCTCTCCTCCCAAACGTGTCTGGTCCTCATGGAAAATATTAAAGATTGTATAAACATTGTAAAGGATTTCTACTGGCCTTTCTGTTTAAATAAGATGTCATAAATCATAGCAAATGACTACAAAACCTTGCCACAAAGACAGAGTTAAGTTGGTTTAAAAAAGAAAGTCAGGCAGGATGGTAACCTGGGAGAACTCAAAACTCCAGTTGGTGTCACTTGCTGGTCACAACCATGAGGAAGATTTAGTGGACCTGTGATGAAGCTGAGGTACCCTAGGTTTCTCTTCCAACTTTCTCCCACCCTCTGTGGGGACAGAAAGTGGCTGTTGATCCCAGGTGATGCCACTTCTGTCAGAGTGTGTTGTGCTAGTCAGGGAATCCTGTTTTCTATGCCACCTGTTTGAAGGGGAGCTCTGTCTTTCCAAGGGGAGCACACTGAGGACTTGCTAGCCCTAGTGATGTGCACCATGGAAACGGTGCTCTTAAAGCTTTTGACAACATCCAACATCCTCGGTTGTGTTGGCTTCTCACTGTGCTGGTTTTGGCCTCTCACATTTTGTGTGAAGTCTCACCCCAAGGCCAGCTTTTTTCAGATACACGCACTTTGTCTGAAATGATAAATAACATCGTGCCTGGAGACGGATCCCTGGCATTTGGGGATGTTCTTGGAGGACCTGTGCACTTGTGAAACCTGGACTGAAGGATCCTGTTTGGTTGCTCAAGACCTGTGTGCTCATCTTTCTCTGGGCTTGGTGACCGCAGGAAGCAAACAGGAGAGCTGCTCCAGATAGCAATGCTTGGTGGGGTCTTCTCTACTGCAAGCAAGAAAGAAATCCCCACATAGCTTTTGAAATGCATCCTCCTGGGCCAGGGGAGGGTTGTGGGTCTTCGTAGCACTGGGAAGCCCAGGCAGTGGTCTCTGCTAGAGTATACTGCAGAAGAGTAATAGATAACAGTAATACTTGTTAATGCAAATAGAGGAACAAGGGAATAAAGGCACTGAAAGAGATCCTACAACTATTAGCTTCCATAGTGCTTCAGTAACCCAGGCTTAGCTTTGGCACTGCAAGATAAATTCCTTTATTTCAGGCTAAGGAACTCCATGTATATTCTGTGGGACCGGATTAAGTTTTTCTATCAGTGTTTCTTGAGAGGAAACAATGCTTGGCAAAATTAATCTCTTTTTTTCTTAAAGTTTCTGTTCTCCTTGCAGTGGAACAAACAAACGTACACACTGACACACACTCACACACGTACAGTCAGAAAACCAAACGTTTTCCCTGAAATGGTGATAACCGGCCATAGAAGCCCTTCCAAGGTCTTTGGGCGTCTCTGGGTATCATTCTGCCCAGTTCGGGAGACAAAACCATGCCAGTGGCCCAATGGTCAGAGTTTTTTGCATGTCCAGAGTTGTCAGAGTTGCATCGAAATGAGGATCTGCTCTGTCACGGCAGAATGAAGTTGTTTGGGGTTTTTTACTCCTATCTGTAGCGCAGTTCCTGTGCCTATCGGCCTAAGTCCTGTTTGAGGACGATACGCGCCTCTGAAAGGTTTCTGTCTGGACCTTCAGTGTTTAGGGGGACACAGCTGAAAATATGTTAATGCTAGCTTTGACAGTTGGAAAAAAAAAAAAAAGTGTTTGGGAAAAATGTAAAGAATTTTAATTGTTTTTCATTTGTCTGCTTGAGATTGGAAAGGAATTATGAGTCTCTGAGAGCAATCAATACTGGTGGGCCCCTACTGCTGAGACCATTTGAAGGAGATACACTTGAAAGGTTTTGTGCTCTGGCTTGTCTATAGGTTAGGGGTTTTTTCTTTGCCAAATTCCAAAACGTAAATTTTCAATGTACAGAAACAGCTAGGAGGGTCCAACAAGGTTACTAAAAAGCTGGGTGTATCGGTTCCTTTGTAGTTAATGTTTGAGTATAGAAAGCAGAAACACGGTATAAAGTCAAGAATATTGCTGTAGGTGCAGATTTCTAAGTCTTTATTCAGGCAAAGCATCACCAGCTTTAGGAGGAACCTCAGATTGTGGTTCTATTACTTTTTTTAATGTAAAGCCTCAGCCGTGGTGCTGCTGCTGTTGTGCTTTGTTTTTGTGCTGGGGAAACTTCAGCGCTTGCTGCCAATGGCCCCTGCAAGTGATGCTTACAGAGCTTTCCTGGTTTTTGTTTTTTTCTTTTTTTTCTTCTAATTATCATTTGCTATTTTTTTATCCTAAAGGACAAACTATTTTGCTGTCACAAAATAGCCACAACAGGGCTCAGCTGAAACTAAACCCAGGCCATCGCCTTCATTTTATATCGTGTATTTCAGCATTCTTTATTTTATTTTTTTTTTCCTCGCTCTGTTCTGGTATATGTGAGACCAAAGGAGCATGTAATTAGCCCATACTGGAATATGCCGTTTGACAGTTGTGAAAATCATGGGCAGAACACACGGTGTACTCCGAAGGTGGCTCCTGGTCCGAGTGCTGCATCCCGGCAGCTCAGTTTGATGAAGTCTGGAGTGATGCTGCCACCACAGACACGTGGTGCAAGGGCTTCTGGTGGGGCTTCAGGGCCTTCCCACACACTGACCAGTCCTCTTAGTCTGGATGCCTTGGGGTGTTTTGAGGAAATTTAGAACTCAGATCTTACGGCTGTGCTGTTTGGAGAGTTTAGTAGAATTTATGGAATAGAATTTTAAATCTTCTGATTCCATGCGTTTAGCCCTAAGAGTTCGGTGGTGTCCACAGACTAGATTTGAGTTACCTGAGCTTCTCCGCTGTCTGCTCTCCTGCTGAAGTTCCCTGCCACCCTGAAATGTGGTGGATGACCTCAGTAATAACGGTATTTTACTTACAAAGCCACAAGGCTTGAGGACACCTTCCTTGTTATTCCCTGGAGGAAATGATCCATCCCCTAACAGTAAGGCAGGAGAGATAACGAGGAATCATTTTACGAGGAACCACGTTTTATCCTGAACGAATCTGACAGAAGATTTTAATTCTGGTTTTCCTAAGCTGTTTACCAGTGTGTTTGGGGGATAAATATTCTGCAAAGACGGTGTGCATGGGAGTAGCAGCGGTGAAGCGGGGAGAGCGTTGAGCTGCTGCAAGGAAAATTTTTATGCAGATGAAAGTGGATGCAAAGTGTGGTGCTTGGGAATGAGCAGCAGTGAAAAACTAATAATTCTGAATATTGTGCTCCAGTATTTTGTATTTGAACTGTTCTGAAAAAGAGACCACGCGTCGTTGCTGCTGCAGAAGTAGGGCTGACTTGGGTTTTTCCCCTCTTCCATCTAAACCCCTGGAAGAAAAAAACAAAACAAAACAAACAGGAGAACACACCTGTTTGTCTAAAACCCTTAAAATTCTTTACATTTTAATTATTAGGTGAGAGATGTCTAGGTCTGTGTAGTGGGGTAGATTCCCTCCCCATTTTCTTCCTCATCGTTACTTCTTCTGTGTGAATCTGCAGTTCACTGGTAGGAACTTTATCCAGGCTTTTAGACAATCACTGCGGTGGTGGATTTTTAGGAGTTCGTGTGTGAGGGGGGAGAAGGAATTTAACATCGTTGTTACATTTTTTCATTTGTTTTGCTTTGCTATCCCGACGGAGGGCAGAGCACCGCCGAGAGAGGTGCTGCCAGGTGTGGCTTCCTATGGCTTTCTAATTCCGTGATCACAGAACCATCCCGTTCTGCCGTCCATGCGCAGACGAGTCTCCCACTGGTTTCAATGGGAAATTTTCCTGCGTCAGGGATAAAAGAGCGGGCCCCAAGTTGTGTACAATGATGCAATCTGATCCTCCTGCTGTGGAAATTGATGTAATCGCATTCTCGCCCTCCCCCCTTTTCTCAACCCTTCTCCCTACCAACCCCTGGAGACTCCTGGGGGGCTTCTCACCAAACGGAAAGGAGGATGCAGCTGTGTGCTGGAGCAGCAGGGGAGAGGAGGAGACCTGCTGGAAAAATTTATGAAGGTTAGGTTGTATCCTAGATGTAACCCTAGAAAACGGCAAAGGACACGGACCTGCCTGCCCTGAAAAACGCAATCACCTGCTTTTGCTAAATGAGCCAGTGTTTATTGTCTATAATCGTGACATTCGTGACGTGTCCCCGTGTGTATGTTGTAAGGCCGAATTGAAGTGCTCCGTGAATTGAGCAATCTCATCGCTGCCTGCATTCATTCCGTGCAGAGGGACAGGGTTAGCTTTTCTTAGGGCTCTCTGTATTGTTATCGTTGACAGTCTCCGCTTTTCAGCAGTGCTTTTGTGCCCTGGCACAGTGCAGGTTGCTTGGGAATACGGAACCTCGAGAATGCTGCGCTTTGTTGCTGGGCGAGCCGGGCGACCTCTCTGATGCTTCCCTCTGCTTTGCCATTTATATGGGGTTTGGTTTTATTTTTTTCCTTGGGGAATTCTAGGCTCAACTGAATTTGTTCTGTGTTTTGCGGAAGAAAGAGCTTGTTAAAGAATTCCCTGATGACTTTGAAGTGAACTATTTATTTTCTCTCAAGGGTTATTCAGTGTAGCCATTTGCCCCCTCTCTTCTGTTTTTTCACCCCAGTGTTTCCTGAGCTACAAGCATTCTTGGAATATATTAGTTGTAATGAGTTATGTGGGCATCAAAAGTTTTCTTTGAAACTATATGGCATCAACATCTGTTAGCTCTTAGAGAACAGAGACGCAGACAAAGGGGCTGATGGGGGGAGGGAGGAAAAAGATATTAAATTCTGGAGTATGAAGTCTCCGTCTCAAAGGCTCAGGGGGAGGGGAAGGGGAAATCTGCTAAACTCCGCGGCTTTGATGTGGTCCTCTGGCCCTGGGATTCCTTTTATGGGAATGTGCGTGGCAGACGGTCCCGCACGGCCGCCCGCCCCAGCGCTCCCCCAGCAGCCTGCCCAGCCTGCAGCATCCATCCTGCCGCAGCCCGCCTTGCCGCGGCGGCAGTTTCAAGGAAAAGGCTGTGTGCTCAGTTTTCAGCTGCTGAAATGGGGAATCGAAATTCCCAATAATAGAGGTAACTCTTAAGTAAATAAAATAAAGCAAAATATAAATGTTTAGAAGTGAAGTTTTTATTTGCTTGTAATCCTCCTGACCTCGTGGGTCAACCTGCAACTGTTCATCTAAATCAGGTTTTTAAATGGTGCGTGTCTGTGGTTTTTTATTGCCTGTAATTAAAAAACATGTGTCTGTTTCTATGTATGCAGCATCAATCAGCATTCAGGCATGATCGCTGATGCTGTACTACTTACAGGAATGTGTGGGGATGGGTTCTACTTCTTCTTTTATCTTTGTCTGCGGAGCCTTACAGTGTCCTACGTGCCAGGGAGAAGAGGAGAAGGGTAAAAGAAACCTCTACGTCTGTCTTGTCTTCTTGTTGGCTCTGGTTTTAGCCATAATGCTGGTGGCATTGTGCTTCACTGTGACTTCCTGGCCCATTAAAACCCTGACCAGTTATAAAATGATTAGTTGACATACCTGGGCTTTGGGGACAAAGAGGTGGTTTAAAAAGGAATGTGAACCATCTGTTCTGCCAGCACCTCCTGTTGACAGATTTATGGATCAACATTAGCATATGTGTCCAGGGTCACACACCTGTGCTTCCTAACAAGGTAATATTATTTAGCAGAGTGTGTTTTCGTCCCGAGGATTCAGAGCTCTTTGCAAAGGTGGGCATCAAGAATTCTGTTTTACAGTTGGAAAACGAAGGCACAGAGAGATTTAAGTGACTTACCCTGCACCACACAGTGAGTCTGTGGTGGAGCAGTTATTGAATCCAGGTTTCCTCCAGCTGCATAAATATACGTCATCCATTAGCAGGAAAAGACTTAGAGCTGTAAACATAATAGAGGAGCATTGATTATCATTCTAGGGGAGCTTTAAGCCCTTGTGCTGTACGAAAACCTGTGCCGCGTAGGAAGACACATGAAAGGTTCAGAATGGGGTATGTTAAATCTGTAATGATCGCTGAGGTCGGTGGAAAGAGTACCCTTGATTTCAGTGATCACATCTTAAATGAGCAAGTTGTTTTGTAGTCGAGCTCTGCAGCCATTTTCCGCATGCTTGTTTCTCAGCGTATGCCAGGGTACAATCACCTCAGTGCACTTCAGTCTGTTTGTTAAAGAGTTTCTTGGTAACCAGATCTGTCACGAAAGGAAGTTGAACAGAAAATCAGATTTATTACGTAGCTACATCCATCTGTCTTCTGTGGTGAAGAAGCCCAAAATAAGCAATTTGGAGGAGTTATTGAGCTTCTCTGGGCTGGAAGTAAGATGAAGATTTGTCCTCTTTCATTCATGTCTGTAGACTTGTTCGTCAGTATAATCTGTGTTGAAGATAAGATCATGGGGGACGTGGGGACAATTGATTTTGCAATCAGCAAAGAGGTTAGAGGATAGCTGGAAGAACAAAGTAAGGTAAACAGCTGAATCTGTAGAGTGAGTACATTTATCCTTCTGAAGTAGCTTCAAAGTGAATTTAAAATATAGCAAAAAGCAGTCATTTCTTGTTTCAGTCCTATTTAATCTCAGACTGATGATTTTTTTAGTTGGAGATGGTTGGACCCTTCATTTGGAAAATAAGTGCTGAATCCATAGGTCTGTTCATACAGTTGCTTTCAATTGTATCATCTCTTATCTGGCCTAAGTCCTTGAAAAATTGTGTGTCACCCTATCACATTAAAAAGTAGAAGCCATAATAGTTCCAGAATTCCAATAATAGTGTTAATGGAAGATGTCACTTTGCAACACCTAGCAAGAGTTTCTAAAGACCCAGGGTGAAAACATCATAGGAACAGTAATGTTCTGTCTTGAAATTGGAATGATCAAAATAAACCTGTCCCCTAGATGGATCTTTTTTACTTCTATAGATTTTCTGGTTTTGTATACAGGATATATATAGATAGATATATATTTACTAGCATGCTTATCTTCCACAGCACATAGGTGTCTTATGATTCAAGTTAAATGAGCAGGTTGGTGGCTTTTGTTGAATGCACGTTGCAGTGACCGACCACTAACAGAGGATGCTCATTTACCCGCTGCAGCAGAGACGACAGTTACCTGCAAAGAGCAGGTTTCAGTATTGCCACTACCCGATTTTCATAGGCTAGAGAAAAGAAATATATCAGAAGAATGAAGAAAGGGTTTGTGTTTTATCCTGCTCTAAAGCCTAGTCCGGGTGTTGGATTGGGACAAAAGAGATTCAGCTGCATGTTGCATGCAACCTGGACTAAATAGTACCACGTTTCCTTTCTTACTTACTCAGATGTCCATCATGAAGTCTTTCGTGTAAGTGCCCATCTGCTTTGCACTTTCACTTCAGTTCTGGGCTCCCCAGTTCAAGAAGTACAGGGAGCTGCTGGAGAGGGTACAGCAGAGGGCCACAGAGATGATGAGGGGCCTGGAGCATCTCCCTTACAAGGAAAGGCTGAGGGACTTTGGTCTTTTTAAGTCTGGAGAAGAGAAGACTGAGGGGGGATCTGATCAACACCTATAAATACTTACAGGGTGGGTGTCAAGAGGAGGGGGCCAGTCTTTTTTCAGTGGTGCCGAGGGATAGGACAAGAGGAAATGGGCACAAACTTGAATATAAGAAGTTCCATCTAAACATGAGGAGGAACTTCTTTACTTTGAGGGTGGCAGAACACTGGAAGAGGCTGCCCAGGGAGGTGGTGGAGTCTTCATCTCTGGAGACATTCAAACCCGCCTGCACACGTTCCTGTGCAACCTGCTCTGGGTGGACCTGCTTTGGCAGGGGGCTTGGACTAGACGATCTCCAGAGGTCCCTTCCAACCCCATATCATTCTGTGATTCCTCAACAGCCTTATGTTCCTGTTCCTATGGATGGGATATCCTTAAAAGCATATCATCCAACTGCTCCTTGTACCCATTTGAGGGTCTGTAACAGGGATATAAAGATATTGGTGATATTTTTTGCCTCATAAGTCTCTGATAGTCCATGATCCTTTGTGACAGCAAATTAAGGGGTTTTTGTTGGTTTGGTTTCTTGTTTGTTTGTTATCCTATCTTTATCTTCACAGTATTTTACCAGCTGCTGGAATTGCTCTACAGTCACCTTCTGTGAGATGAGACTGCAGGGGCTCTGATTCTGTAAAATTGCTTGATATAGATGCAGCGATTTCAAACACTGTTCCTATATTATTATGGCTGGGGGTTACTGCTCTTAGAGCAAAGGCAGCTGAACTGAATGCATTTGTGTGTTTCAGCATCATAGTTTTGGAGCTGGTATATTAGTGTGAACTTTGTGCCACGGTACCAAAGGACGAATTTCATTATCAGCTGTGCTGCACCCATTGTATTCTGCTATCTCTAACTTTGGACATAGAGGCCATCGTGGCTGATAAAGGCAGTAAAATCCGAAACCGCAGCAGCTAAACCCACCCAAGATCATCTGTCAGAGATCTTAGAGGAGAAATCTGTTTTCTTAACAACTCTTCCTGCTGTGATTATATTACGAAGAAATTTTATCTGAGAGAAGCTTCCACGCATGGTAGAGGGAGAAAAACCCATCTGTAATGGATCACAGAGCACCGGGTCCTTATTTCAGAGAAAGAAAACATCGTAGAAGTTGAGCTTGCTGCTTCTGCTTAACAACCTGCATTCCTGCAGTTGCGATGTATATTTTAATGTTGGTCTAATAGTTAAAGTCACCTTGACTCCTTCTCCAAGCCTGAGCTGCTTTACACATTCTTTACAGAAAGTTGAATCCTGGTGAGTTATCTGTATTATTAAATTACCTGGAATGGCAAACTCGCAAAGAAAAAGAAAACCTAATGGTTGCAGAAGGACAGGTAAAATATGTCACAGGAGAAACAGTATTAGATTTAAACCAAGGCGTAAATGCGTATTGCTCTATAGTGTTGTTCTAGATGATATATGCTTTAATTCTTAATTGTATTTGCCTAGTTTTATTTTTTGTTATAGTGAGGCTTGGAATATATACTTCATCTCTGTAAGGCCCTGGGTATATGGATTACTTATGAACAGGGAAGGAGAAGCTCTTGTCCTAAATAGGACACTGTAGTACAGAAGTATATGGTTTATTTGAAAAGGCTTACGGGGGGGATCTTCAAGCATTTTTGAAAGATAATATGAAGACTTCACTTCCAAATGTGGAGAGAGCCAAATACATGCCCCAAGTGCATTCTTACCTTTTGCCTCTAAGTAATGATCACACAAAATTGTGTGCACAAACGTCTGTTTTTATGTATATTTGATTGCGTGGGTTTGTATGCACAGAAGCTGTTAACCTAGCGAAATGTCATCTCCAAGTATGCCTGACTGTAAGCAGCTTAATTATCTATTGATTTATTTATTTTTGAGTTTGTAAAGTTTGAGTTATATTTGAATTGGTTGTAAAGCTGTATTTATTACGAATGTTGATCACCTTAGATAACTGAATATCTATTTTCACCTGCATTATCCTAAAATAAATGATGCTGGGTTTTGAGGTGTGAATAGGTTTCCTAGTAACGAAGACTAGGCTTGAGTCAGTCGTAGTTACACATGGCTATGTTTCTAGTCCATGGGAAATTTCAGATACCCAAAGGGAAACTAGGTTCCTCCCATCAATTGTTTATTGAAAAAGTCTTTTACCTCTTTCTCTTCAAGTCTGGACAAGATTAAAAACAAAGTAAAACCATAAGAATGACTGCTTTGGGGTTTGGATGGGTTTCCTGAAGCATCTTCAAAAAGCTCAGTTTTCAAAATCTGCGAAGGACTTGCTATATGAAAATCAGACCTAGTTTGGAAAGTTGTTTCCTGCAAGTGAGACTGAAGCATTCAGAACAGCCACTCAGCAGCTGACAGAGTCCTTGCTCATTTGGGTGGAGGGCCAAAGGGCATCCTCATTCTCTTGAACCTCTCTTTCTTGGGACTTTTTTTGTCTGCATCAAGAATGGAAGTTTGTGCATAGGTGACACAGCGTTCTTCTTGGCAGCTACTTTAACCATTATAAAATCTACTCCACGAGATGTTAGTGTTATTACATATCTTACCCCTTGCAGTCCTGTTGTGAAACGCGTTTCTTCAACTTTGCTCTTTCCAAAAGTACTGAAACTTTATTGCATCAATACGAGACTAAAGAGAGAAAAAACCACATGCTTCAGTCAGATGGTTAAAAATAGGGAGGAAAGTTCTCTTGGTTGACAATTTGTCATTTTGCATGTGTTTTACTTGGGGAAAGTAGTGGATTTGATAACTTGATAAGAACTTCACTAAAACAGGAAATGTGTGCATATTTTCTGCCAAAAATGTGGAAAATTGGGTATCTTAAGGCTAAATCAAAGGATTTTAATGAGATGTTTAAAGGGGAAGAGGTAAAGCAACTTGTTTCTACTTGAGAAGAGCAACACCTTTTAGAAAAATATTAATTAACACGATATTGACTGTGATGTAATACAGGGAGTAGAGGGGTCCAAACTTTAAAAATGTGCTTGTTATCATGATAACCTACCTAAATCAAAGGTTATCCTTTGATATATTTAATACATCTATGGATGTAGCTGTCTCTACTTACACCAAAAGCAAAACTGCATTTAACACCATGTTAGCCCAAATGTGGGTTGCTAAAATCCAGTCTGTTTGCATTCTGTAGCTTTAGCTCTTACGTGCTGGCTGCTGGATGTCACAGAGAGTGGCATGGAAAAGGCAGAGCCAGGACCAGTAGAAAGAGTCATAGTGATGACCAAGGTCAAAGGAGTGGGTGGGCATAGGGGCTAGGAGATATGAATGCACATACACGGACCTGTTGGAACGGGTCCAGCAGAGGGCCACGAAAATGATCAGAGGGATGGAGCACCTCCCTTACAAAGACAGGCTGAGAGAGCTGGGGCTGTTCAGCCTGGAGAAGAGAAGGCTCCAGGGAGGCCTCATAGCAGCCTTCCAATATCTGAAGGGAGCCTACAGGAGAGCCGGAGAGGGACTCTTTGTCAGGAAATGTAGTGACAGGACAAGGGGTAACGGTGTTAAATTGAAAGAGGGGAGATTTAGATTAGGTATTAGGAAGAAATTCTTTCCTGTGAGGGTGGTGAAGCACTGGAACAGGTTGCCCAGGGAAGCTGTGGAGGCCCCATCCCTGGAAGTGTTTAAGGCCGGGCTGGATGGGGCTTTGAGCAGCCTGCTCTAGTGGAGGTGTCCCTGCCCGTGGCAGGGGGGTTAGAACTCTTAAGGTCCCTTCCAACTCTAATCATTCTATGGTTCTATGATTCTATACAGCTGTGTAGAGCCTGGAAGGTGAAGACAAGGAGCTTAACCTCGATGTAGAAGCAGAAAGGGAGCCAGCAAAGGAATCGCAGGAATGCCTCACCTGAGGTACTGTGTTCAGTTCTGGGCCTCTCGCTACAGGAAGGACATTGAAGTGCGGGAGCGTGTCCAGAGGAGAGCCACCAAGCTGGTGAGGGGTCTAGAGAACAAGTGATATGAGGAGAGGCTGAGGGAACTGGGCATGTTTAGTTTGGAGAAGAGGAGGCTGAGGGGAGACCTCATTGCCCTCTACAACTACCTGAAAGGAGGGTGTAGAGAGGTGGGTGTTGGCCTCTTCTCCCAAGGGAATAATGACAGGACCAGAGGAAATGGTCTGAAGTTGCAGCAGGGGAGGCTTAGATTAGCTATTAGGAAGAATTACTTTACTGAGAGGGTGGTCAGGCACTGGAACAGCCTGCCCAGGGAGGTGGTGGAGTCGCCATCCCTGGACATATTTAAGAAACGTGTAGACGTGGCACTTCAGGGCACGCTCTAGTGCCCGAGATTGTTGGGGTGTTTTTTCTGTGTGTATGGTTGGACTCGATCTCAAAGGTCCCTTCCAACCATGAAGATTCTGTGAATAAAGCGATGTAGGCAGAACGATGGGTGAGGATTTGGATGGCAGCATTTTCAGATAGCTGGTGAAAAAGAAGTCAATAAGTGGAAGCCCCCGAGTGAGTGCCTGGCCTTTACTCTCCAGAGACTTGTATCGGTAAGAAAACTGCAGAGGGTGGTTAGGGCTGAGGTTGGGGTTAAAAAAATAAAGTTCCCCGCAAGTTAGCATTCATCGGGTGGGAATTCAAAGGTGGGAAGCGAGTGACGATTGCCTGACTTGTAACCAGCTGAATAGAAGCCCTGGGGTGTGGGAGCTTTTAAAGATTGTTTTTCTTCCTCGTGTATGTATGTACTCAGCAGCATTTCTGAGGGAGTTGCACTAATTAACTCTTCTCTCCACCCCCACCCTCTTAAATCTCAGCTGAGTGCAGCGGCACTATCAGAACGGGATATATGGGACACGAGGTCCTTTCTACCTAGCCCAGGCAGCCAGCCGTTCAGGGTTTTGAAGCAGATGCTTGAGCCTGAATCTCGGTAATTTTGTGTGATTTGGGTTGGTAGCTAATGGAGGCCAACTTATTTATTTGGGAAACTCCCAGTGAGGTAGAGACGCTTACTCTAGCTGGGTTCCTGGTTAGCAGCCTATAGAAGTGGCACTCTGGAATCCTTCTACGTTAAACGTTTCGTTTCTTTATTCTTTCAAGTGCTCGCTGACCTCATTTATGTAGTATTTCACAGGGTACATCTGGTTTTGGTTGTTTCATGACTCAGTGTTCCAGTTTGAAAATGCAGTGTTGTGATTTAAAACACGGCGTCAGGGCAGTGATGTACAGCTCCCTATGACCTCGCTGTCGGTGCTGCTGCTCTCTCAGGCACCGCTCCTGCCGCGGGCCGGGCTCCTGCAGCTGCACGGCCGCTGGCTTTCTCCATCCCCTCCAGCCTGTCCTTCCTTTGTGCTGTTAGAGACGCGGCTTCTCCTGGGGTCTAGTATTCCTGCCTGGCTGTAGCGTTTGCTTCCCACTGGAATTTCTTGAGCTGCAGGTTGTCTTACACCGTTACCTTTTCCTTCTGCTGCGGTCCCTTTTCTGAACTGGGGTAACTGGGAGTACGCTCTCTTACTCATATTAAGACAATTTGTACAGGTTCCTGGGATAATACTCCACTGTGCAGTACGAGCTGCTGTCAGAATTGTTTTCTCTGATGCTTGCTCAGCTTTTGTACTTCTCTGTTGAGTGTGAGTTTACATACACTCTCCAGAGTCCTCTTCTCAAGCAGGTGCATTTTGGTATTTATCCAGGGTGTGACATCTCTCTCAGTGCTAAAAATACTCAGGTAACTCTGTTGCAGTTTTTTTGACAGAAGAGTTAATGATAATAAGATGAATGATATAATTCCTTTTTTTTTTTTTCCCCCCTTTCATTTTTTTCCTGTAAAATCCTAGAGTTGCCCACACCTTTCACAGACTCACATCTGTCTATCAAAGATAATACGTGTCATAATCTTACACAGAGGAACGCATTTGAACGGGAGCCGAGGAATTCTGCTTAAATATGTCACTAAAATGTTCAAGTGATGCTCTCATCAGTTTCAGGATGGATTGTCAATTTGTGTGGCATTTAACACTAATATTATGGTTCAACATCATAAAAACACTTTTCTAGAATTTGGTAATTTATAATAACGTGGTTTAAGGCAGAAACGCTTACTGGAAATTTGCTTGCATTAAGTTACTACTTTAACTTAAATAACTAGGAGCTAGAAAAGGAGTGAAACTAGACTAGAATATAAAATATATTTACTTAAGACCCATGAAATGATTAAAAGTGAGAAAATAAGGAAGCTAGCTTAATGAATATTAATGCTTCGTTCTGCTGTTTTACACTTTTGTCTTCCACTCTTCTATTGAGTTACTTGATGGTGCATTTTACATCAACAAATGTGTGCTCATTTTGAAGTGAAACCTTTCGAAAAATCATAAAAATGAATGACTTGTGGGTTTTGTAGAGGATGAGATTAATGACGACGTTTTAACAAGCCACATTTGATACCCAGATGCACTGCTTGCTTTGCTAAAATCTTAAGAGATGAAGTCTACCAGCCAGATAATATTCTCCTCCGAGGGACATCACAAGTAAGATCACACCTACTCAGTGCATATTTGCTGATCAGGTTAACAGAAAATATTTTTTTTTTTCCGAAGAGAGCAGAAGGGAACAGAAATTCTGAGTTTAGTAAAAAAAAAACAAACACAAAAAACCCCAGTTATTAAATATTTGGCATTGTGGGGGAGGGCAGAGGTGCCCACATACATGCCTATGTAGTCACTTCTATGTATCTCATTATCTATGAGAACAGTCAGAGGTGTTTCCATTTTCATGGAAAATGATGACATGGGGGAATTTGATCAAACAAAAAGTATACGAACTTTTACAAGGCCCTGGAAAGACTGTCTTGCAGAAATATGATAAGTTATGCCAACATTTAATAGCTTCTTTTCGTTCACTGTCCGTTTCTTCCATAATTTTTAGGGTAATGATCGATATTAATCAGCACATGCTCAAAAAAAAAAAAAGAGACCTTTTTTTCTGGAACAAAACCTTGAGGAAACAAAATAGGTTTTGTGATTTGTTTCTTGGAAAGCTAAATCCAGAATGACAGCTTTTGTAGCAAACTTGTGCTGTGCAGAATCCTAGCACTCCGGGCCAAGTTGCCAGCATTTCTCAGAGCCATTTGGCCCACGAGTTCTAACTTTATTTCAGGGTATCTGCTCCTGAACAGAATGGTATTTTCAGGGTCTCTGGACTAGCTATCCAGTAAGTGTTTGTGAAATCTAATTTTTAAAATGCCGTTGCAGAAATTGATACTGAAGAAATCCTTTTGTGGCTTAGTTACTTTCTGATAACTCATCTCAAAGAATAACGTTTGGGCACGTGGAAGGCAGAAAAGAACCTCTGTCAGCTTTTTCAAGAAAAAGAGGTGAACTTCTTTTAATCATGATAAAATTGCTTAACAATAAAATCAGTGAATACAACCAGACATTAATTGTCACGGGTTATTCCCTTATTCTTGTGCAAATAGCTCCGTACTGTCAACTTGTAGTTCATAGGTTGATGCTGAGAATGCTGGCTCTGTGTTCCTGGTGAAGTTAAAATGGCCATGAGTGGAGCACGCCAGTTTTTTTGGACCATATCCTTTTTTATCACCGTAACTAATGATTAGTGGTAGAAAGCGTTTGTGGAGAATCTAGGGAGTCAGACTGTAATGTAAGGTCAGTGACGCTTTGGTGATGCTGGAGCCTTCAGAGTGAATGGGAGAAGGCAAAACATGAGGACAGCTGTCATTGCGTGGGGTTTAGCTGGGGTGTGGGGATGGAGCTGGATGGGTCTGCTAATAAGAGAGTAAGAATGCTCTTCAGGGTCTTTGTAAGTGGGATTAGCTCCAAATCCCACTGATGCCCTGTATTACCACTTCAGCACCATTAGAGAAATGGGTTTTGGGTCAGTTCATCTGTGTATCTGTGGCATCTGCTTCTGTAGTGCTCTAGACGCACTGGGGCTGACAAAATTTCATTAATTTCGGGACTGAAGGATCAGGCAGCTCTTCAGAGTCTGGTATCTGCTTTTCTTGGGTGACCTCTGGCATATGAAAGTTTTCTGTTTGTTGGTGGAACCAAGTGATAACATTCCTCTGTGGGTACTGAAGGGCTTATTTCTTCTTTGTCATTTTCATTTGGAGTTTTTTTTCTTGCTTGATTGACAGAATGTTGAAATGCTAAATACTAATCTACTTTGTAAAAGGATTTGAATATGAACACTTTTTTTCTTTCCCCTGTACAATCTATTCATCTCTATTAATTTTTTGTCCTAAAGTATGTCCAGAGCATTGTCAAATGGCACCAAATGCATTGACTACCACTAATAAAGTGATTGAATTCTTTCCTGGAGAATAACTTCTGTGCTTTCATTGGTGTTCTAAATTAAGCCTGGTGATAATAAATACATATCCTTAACACCTCAACACTTAGTGTGTAGTATATTTGTAATTAATTTTTTATTTTTATTTTTTAAACAGGATTTATCTGGGGAAGGCTACAGAGACAGTATTGGTGATGAACACTTTCATCTCGAAGGTAATTAAAGAACAACATTTCTTGGTTAATATTAAGAGGTATTGGAGTAATTCAGTGAACAAGTCTGTGAAAATGCATATATGAGAGTGCAGTTCTTAATATACTGATGCGTCATTTGCCTGGCAAAACTGTTAAGATAGGAATAGGGTACGATTTCTGTTTCTCCTACCACTGTCCTCCTAGTATCAAAAAATGTCACCCAGTTGTATCATAGAGACCAAGTATTTTAAGTCAAGGTCTCACAGTTTTTTTCCAGGTACTTCTCTTGGCATTGGTAGAGTAGTGAACACCACTGTCCCCAGCAGAGGTGGTAAAGGCGATCGCTGGAAATGTTAGCATTGGGGTTTGTGATGTGCTGCACACCCTTCTCTGTTACACAAACCAGACTTAGAAACTCCTGCGTTAATTTCTAATAAAGACCAGAGACTCTTACTCAATACATTTCTCTTCAAAAAATATGATCATTAGTGCCCCAGATGACTCCTTTCCAAGGCTCATCTCATCTCTTCATCTGTGATCAGGCCTCTCCTTGCAGCAGGAGATGGAATCATTGTTGTGGTGGGACGGGCCTTTGGGGACCTTGAGTATGGACACTGTGTTCTGTGTGCCAGAGAACCGATCCGAGGTACTTTGAACTTCAGTTGGGCAAGTGGGGGTTGATGAACGGAAGAGATTAATTTGAGGGCATTGTTGCTCATTCTTTTAGAAAAACAAGGAAATGAGACTTCAGAAACTCTCTGGGAAACGCTCTAGTGTAACAAGTGGTTGCATGGGCTGCGTGCTAGATTTATGTTATAAGCTAGTGGAAACAATATGCCCAACTTATTTAGAGCAATGAACCATGTCAAGCTTAATTTAGAAAGTTCTGTCGCTTTATAGTCTAGTCATTTGTTTCTGGTGGCAGAGACTTCTGTCTAAACAGAACTTGAAAGATTCTCTGTGTTAAGAATGTCTGTCTTCAGTTCCTTACCTGGGAAATGTGTTCATATACTGTGTCCCGTGGATCCCATGTGTCTAGCATGTCTTTAGTTTACAAAGGATGTTCCCTCCTATGTGCCTGTAGCATAGGAGCTCAATTTCAACTAGTGCTTCTGGGCTACTGTTAAACACAAAAGCAAGACATACTCTGTGATGGAGTCAGTGTTAAAAGTGTTTCAATATTTAACTTCACCACAGTTTTCCTTTCTGCTCATAGTAGGACATAACTCTAATAAAGGGTGGCTTTTTAATTTTCAGTATTATAGGAGAATCTACATAACACAGGAAATTAAATGTTAGTGAGGGGAATAATTTTTCTGTCTCATACTACCTTTCCTTGCCTCTAATTATTTCTTACTTTGTTGTGTAGAATCGTCTTGCATAGCAAACATAATACCCAATATAGACTATTTCCAAACTAGTCAGCAGCAGGATTGTTTTTATTAGAGTGTAAAACCTTTTAGGCTACTGTAATTTCAGTCTTTCAGCAGTTCTATGTTATTACTTCTGACGTGTCTCGTTTCTTACGACGCAGCTGAGTAGTGAAGACAAGATGTAGATACCAGCAGGTGGTCCTTTCTTTGTGTGCTGCCACTGGGGAAGAGCTGTTCCGTGGCATCTTTCCAGTTGGGGGGCAGGTAACTCTTCCCACCGGGTGATCAGGCAAACGCTTGCAGAATGTCCTCATCCATTCGGCTCTCAGATCTCCAGGCTTTGTTTTCCATGCTGGGGACAGTGTTAGCCACTTCCTTCTTGAATGGGATATTTTAAATCTTCTTATAATTAATTAACAGATGATACTAGAAGCAT
This sequence comes from Numenius arquata, assembly GCF_964106895.1. NCBI lineage: Eukaryota > Metazoa > Chordata > Aves > Charadriiformes > Scolopacidae > Numenius > Numenius arquata. Next base: position 5,141,609 of record NC_133588.1, on the reverse strand, counting down.
TGTGTTTAAAGCAGGATGTTTTCACTCTTTTTATGTAACTTCATACTTTTTACTACATAATATTTTTGGATGATTGTGATAGTACTAGTATAAAACTGTGCTATTAGCGTAAAGTGAAGCTGAAATATCATTTGAGACCTTTGTTAGGGCACAGCTTGAATTCTGCGTGACTTAGGTACGAGATGAGCACTGTCGTAGCTCCTTTCTGCATAGAAATGTTTTGTGTGAAAATGTAATTAATATTCTAGAAAATATATGAATCTTTCCATCTAAAATAGTTGTTCTGCTTTTATTTAGCTGCCTCATAATCTTTACGTATGTACTGGTGTAATGCATGTTGCATGGTTATACATTCGTGTGTCGTACGATAAGATCGACATCCCTGGTAACTAGTTTCGGAGGTAGGGAGCTGTCACACACCGAAACGGGGTTGGTTGGGGTAAGCTCACAAAGGACACGAACGACAAAACAAAGACTTGAGCCCAGCTCTCCCAAGTACCAGGCAAGTGTCTAACCAATGAACTATGTTCTGTCTTCATAAATACACCGTGGGGATGGAAAAAATGAAAAAGAAACACTTCTCAGATTTGCAAAAAAGCACAGCAGGTGCCGCAATTCTTCTGCGTTAGGGGAAAGTTATAGCCTTCACACTCAGAGACTTTATTGGAGAATAAATCTGAGTTCTTTGGAAGACTCTCACTGAAAAGACAAAGTGGCAATAAGAGAAATAATTGAATTCCTTATTTTGTTTTACATAGCCAAGTTCATTACCTTTTTTTTTCTCCCTCTCTTTTTTCCCCCTCTTAGCCGTCTGAGCAGTACAGATAAAAAGAACTCTCTTTGCTGGATTTAACTTCTGTGTTGTTATGTAAAGCTTGATCAAATCCTTTCGTCTTAACAGACTTAACTGGCCAACAGCAAAAGGCTCGGGATTCTGGGATTAAGATTGTATTTGGTAAGAGGACTGGTGCATTAGTGCTTTCTTTTGAACTATAGAAAGAACAAAGTAAACATCAAAAGCATTAAGCCATGAGAGCGGATTGTTGACTCAATGTTGCTGCATGACAAGAGGTTAGAACTCGATAGTGGCGACTCTGTTTACGGAGTGCTGCGCAGAAAGAAACAGTTTGACCAGTATTGTCTATTATGTCCAGCACCTGCCTTTGATTTTGCTGCTGGGCAAGTAACTAAATTGAAATTTTGGGATTTTGTCTTATGTGGTCAGTGGTTTCCTTAGATAAGAGATACCAATGGAAACCTCAGTCTCTTCTCTATATTACTCTGTTTCCCTTCTTCCTCTTTCATTAATAACTGAGCAATTGGGCATGCTGGATATAGGTTCTGTAGTGGATTCATTTGCGACTTTCATTCCAAGTTTGGCAGTGCTTTCCCACTGCATTTCAGAGACTTCCATTGCCAAACTCTGAGTACTTGTGCAGTCTGCTGTGGCTGTGTACAAGCTTCTTCTGCCTGAACTTTCTTGCCCGGCAGTTTCTGCACAGGAAGCATGTGCTTCATTACTCTTCATTTCTAGGATAAAAGAGCTTGAATTTTTCTCTTCCTTGTCCTGAATGACTGGAGGTGGCTCTGGAAGAAGTCTTAAAACGCAGCACAGACGTTAAGAGATATATTTTAATTTTATTTCAGTAGGGAAGCTAAAATGGCAGTCAGGGAATTGAATGTAGCATCAAACAGCAAGACATTTCTATCATGGAGACACGCAGGTGGCTCAGAAAGAAACCTGCGATTAGCGTGTTCAGTGATGACATCCAAGTTCTCTCTCTGCTCTTCAAGGCATAAGTAAGCTTTTAAATGAATCCTTCAAGAGCCCTGCTCTTGTTTGCCAGATTTTTTTTCACCTCCTTTCCCTGGACCTTTTGGGAAATTTTCACAGCTAAAGCCTGTAGACCAGGAGAGCTTTCTTATCTTGACTACTCCATGTCTTTATGAAATGAACCAGGGTTCCTCTGTCTTATCACTTGAACATTTAAAAGCTTTTCAGAGCAGCCTGTTTTCTCCTTGAGTGTGATATCTGAACCAGAAGCAGGAAAATCTCCCTCTGACAGACTGATTGTGGAAAAGAGGCAATTTCCTCCTTGTCTCAATCCAAGTTCTTTAGAGCCCAGTGGGATACAGCTATCGGTCTCCTTCAGCTGCCTTTTGGAGTTCAAGGTGAAGTCCTTAAACTCAGGAGACACCTAACCCGTCACCCCAATTAGTTCTGTGATGATGTGATTTCTCATGTCACTGTTCTCATGAAAAGTATAACTTAACTGTTTCTACAAACCAGAAATTTTGCATCTCTGTGAGATCAATCTAGTCCTGTACCTGTCAGAGGAGCTGTCTCTTACGCTGATAGCAATCTGTTCCCTGTTTCATTTGTCAGCTGAGGGTGATGTCTTCATTATTATTCTCTCAACAGAAGACTGGAGAAGATCCAAGCCTTCCTGGTGCCTTATCTGAACGTGATATCCAAAGTCCTGCTGAAAGTAGTGAAAGAGCTTGACCTGAATCAAGCAACCCATTTTTTGATATGTTCCCCAAACCGGATGTATCCAAATCCCTTGACAATGCAAGATGTTCCCTCGTCTGATACCAGAAAGGACAAAATTATTCAGGTCATCTTCTTGCCCATAAATATTAGAGACCCCTCCAGCAGAGTTCAAAGCAAATGTTGTTACTGAGAAAAAAAAAAAGTCTATCATATCTGTGAAAAAGCTATTTATAGCACTTCTCACACATTTACAAAACATTATGGAAGTTCTAGACCTTCAAGTAAGGCATGCTGTATTCAGCAAAGCAGAAAAAGAATTAATTATATTTTGAATATCATTGTATGTTTTTCAAACATGGAGTCCTTCATCTCTTCTTCCTCCACCCAGCGTCCAGGGAGTCTGCGGTCAAGTGGGAGCTGAGGCGCGGTTAGCAGAGTTTCCACCACGAAGAGCTGTGTTGTTATTTTGGACTTTAATAAGAACTGATAAGCAAACAAGCGAAAAATGATAAGCAAGCAAAAAATAAGTAAAGAATGATTTTTAGTGGTTGGAGGCTGCCGAAATTATGCCCAATGCTGCCTGCCTTCCTGGACCCCCCCCATCTTCACGTGCTTCACCCCTCCACACGCATCCCGGAGCCCAGCGAAGGAGCACGTTGGCTTCCAGGCGGGTGCTGCCCAGGTGCCCGTGCTTCCCCCGTGCTGGGGCTGTAGCTGCAGGGGAGGGCACGGGGTGGAGCGTGCCTCCCCCACGGCACCCTGCAGCAGGGCTGCTCTCATGCACCACAAGGTATTTCCCTCTCCTCTGTCTCTCTCTTCAGGAAAAATCCAATGAAGACCTTAGTTCCTGGAGCTGTTTCTAAAACTGGTAATTGGAAGAATATCTGTTGGGTTGTCAGCGCAGAGGAGGGGTGGCAAGGAGTGGTAGTTGGGCCCAAATTGTTTATAAACTTGTCAGCAAAGAAAAACTTGAGCAAGTATTTTAATTAGTTTTAGCTAACCTTCTATTTGCCTATGGGACACTTTGTACCATTACTTTGATAATCTCTTAGCTGAAATAAATTCATGTATTGTGCTAGGATGGGCTATGGGTGGGTAACAAAAGGCAGTTATTTCAAACTGCACGCTCCTTTCTAGATAATGCCTTCAGTTATGATGGTTATTTCATTTATTTTCTAAAGCTTAGATAATTTAATGTGTATTATGTATGTGAAATTCCAGTGTTTTTATAGAAAAGACATAGATTGCACCTTGTGCGCAGGCAAAGTTGCTTTATCTCAGCACCGTTGTTATTACCTGTTACCTGTTTCTATCGATGCAGGCTTGGTACATTGCAGAAGATGAAGGTCCCTTCTCTGTCGTGTTCTTAAACCAAATACCTGTTCACCCCTGACACTGCAAACAGAGTGCTAATAATTCTACCTTAAAAGCGCTCTCGTGGTCGGCATTCTGGGATGTTGTATGGGAACTCTGTGTTTTAATGACTTGTTGCTAATCCTATGCCCTTACCGTAGATTTGCTGTAGATGAGCGTAGGCTATGTGATCACCTCAGACTGGTGATGCCTGGCTCATTGGCTGTATTTTTTTTTGGCTGGCGAGAGGTTTTTGCTGTACCTTTTCCTACTCTTCAATATCACACGAAACAACTCTGAAAAATACCTTCAGCTTCAGAGTGACCCACCGGCACCAGCCACCGTTATCCGACAAACAGCTCCTCCCTTGCCGAGGCTGATAAGCTGGTTACTGTGAATTGGAAGGAGGACCAAAGAACACGAGGGGAAAAAAAAAAAAAAAAAGGAGCAGTGGAGAGTGCCAAGAGAAAACTGCTTAGTTTGGCAGTTAGAATAAAAGTCACCAAAGAACATGAGACTGGTAGGATTAGCAGAAGTTTTCCTGTGGTCATACACAGATCCAGGAAATTATAAGAAGCAGGTAGGCTGTTTGCCATGAGTGGGAGGAAAATCTTATGGCATAAGGCACTTTAAAAAAAAAAAAAATATATATAAAATTGTACAAGTGTTTCTTAACATTAGCTGTTCCAGTTGAGGGGGGTTGGTATTTGGATCAGAAGCGTTTACTCCTAGAGCTGCTGTTTCAAGTGCAGCCAGGTCAGTAGTGATGAAAGACTGTTGCCATCCAATGGTTGTCCATGGCCTGTGTGTAATAAGTTAGTGGTCTCCAGGTGTTTCCAAATGGACCTTTACAGTGTCTAACAGCTCCCACCCATGTTGGCAAGCGGAGCACAGAAAGGCAGTGAAAAGTGGGCTGTTATGTCACCTCGGAGGGTGAGCTTTCCTCATCACGCTGTGTGGAGGGTATGTGCTCTGCTGCCTGTGCCGAGCTCGTTCCCTGCGCGTAGGGTATTGCTCTCTTTAACCGACAACCCACCAGCTCCTACCGGTGCTGCCTGATGGGTATTACCACAAAAAAGACATTGAGGGGCTGGAGCGGGTCCAGAGAAGGGCAACGAAGCTGGTGAGGGGTCTGGAGAATTAAGTCTGATGAGGAGAGGCTGAGGGAGCTGGGGGTGTTCAGTCTAGAGAAGAGGAGGCTGAGGGGAGACCTTCTCGCTCTCTACAACTCCCTGAAAGGAGGGTGTAGAGAGGTGGGGGTCGGTCTCTTCTCCCAAGTCACAGTCGATGGGACAAGAGGAAACGGCCTCAAGTTGCGCCAGGGGAGGTTCAGGTTGGATATTAGGAAAAATTTCTTCACTGAAAGGGTTATCAAGCCTTGGAATGGGCTGCCCAGGGAAGTGGTTGAGGCACCATCCCTGGGGGTATTCAAAAGACAAGTTGACATGGTGCTCGGGAATATGGTTTAATGTTCGTGGTTTTTTGTTTGTGTTTTTTTTTAAGGTTAGACTAGATGATCTTAAAGATCCCTTCCAACCTAGGCGGTTCTGTGATTCTGTATTGATAGATGATGTGTTTTGTCTATGGTTTGAGAGTTTTGTTCTGGGTTATTGATCCTCTGCATTGGACTGGGAAGATCATACATGCTCTAAGTAATAAATTCACGTTGATCTCTGTATTCAGATCATTTCACACTGCTGGAAGGTTGTCAGGCCTGAACACAAGCTAGTTGCATGTTTGATTTAGGAAAGCTGAGGACAGAGCCTGAGATTGCCTGCATCTACCTTACAATATGAGAGAGGGTTTCAAAGTATAGTACACAAGAAAACCTTCCAAACTTACAAGTGGTCTCTGTTCCTCATGGTGAAGAAAGCCAAATGTTAATTTAATTGTGCGTAATGTATAAAAAACATTTCAGTAGAAAACAGGTAATGAAAAGGGAATTGAACAAGCACCTCAAAAAAGCATAGAGTTGATCCTTAGGAACACCTTAAACATGGGAAGCTTTAATATTATATGCATGCTTGGTATTTATAACAATATTGGTTTTCCATACTCTTTCCTTCTACCTAAGACTGGCAACTCTTCCTTCTTTCACAGAGAAGCTAATGCTCTTTCTGAGTGGTCATTAAAAAAATAATCAATTAACAATAAGAATATTCATTTACTCTCAGCTCTGGGGTAGTCATGAACTCGTCTGCTAGGAGGCCGGGAGTCACCTGTGGATATAGCCACTGAAAACCTATGTCTACAAATCTTACCAAGCTGCTGCTTTTGTAGCATCTCAGAGGCACACGATCAGGGTGTGTGTGGGAAGCAGGGTGACCGAAGTGTAAAAGTACATAGCTTAGGGAGGTCTCATCAAAGGGAGGAGGGCTCTTGCGTTTGCCTTCCACATCCTGAAGGTGAGCGAAGCATCACAGTGATGCTTAGGCATCAGACTGTGGCACCCAACTGGTTGCTCGCACCAGTGAGGGGAAGCTATTGAGCAGTGGGACTGAGATAGGGGCGAGAAATGGGTGCCAGTGACATGAGGCTCATGATCTGTCCGTGAGGTTTGAAAGAGCTAGACCTCAGTAATCAGGACTTGCCAAATCAGTCTTGGTCACTGGTGTTTCCCTTGGGCTTGTCAACGTTGTGATTCAGAGGAGGAAGGAACCTCCAACCCTTACCACTGCCTGAGATGGCTGGGTTACAACCGGTCACATCTGTCTTCGTGTCCTGCTCTCTTGCCTCTGCAGTGGTCACTAATCTGGGAGGCAGGGTCTGCCATCAGATACACCCTGGCAAGCTGATGGACTCGGGCATATCTCTGATGTAGTGTACGGCACAGAGATAAAGCTGCGTTACTCTACGTGTGCAGCAGGATGAAGACCCGCTTGAACTTTGCCCCAGGACATCCACCACCAAGAACAAAGAATGAAATATGGGAACAAGTCAGGAGTTTGAAAACAATCTCTCTGGAAACATGATGAATACCAGTGGTTTCATTTATTCTACTTGAAGAACAAAGGTCCTTTTCTACTTTTAATTTCCCAGCAACGATTATTACCAGTTATTTTTCTTGTAGCTTTGACCACAGTTCGTGGAGGTTTTATTAAACATGTTTTTGAAAAGTGAGTCAAAATGCCATTCTTCTCTGACTCTCTTGTGACTCTGTCTTTTTTTTTTTTTTTATCCATGTGAAACTAGAGCATATTTCCAGGCAAAGATTTGGGGCCAGATAGTACTCTCATGCTGGTGTTCATGGAATCATTCCAATTTCGTGCTCTTGTAATTGAAAGAAGTTTTGGCCCTTGCTATTTCAGAAGACAATATATTTGTTTCAAATCCCTTGCCTTTACATGAAACATTACGTTCATTTTTAGAAACCTTGAATACTGCCTTTAATAGGCAATATATCCTGCTGCAACTCCTGGATATTCCTCAAGTTGCCAGTTCTCTTGCGTTTGGCTTGACCTTGACACATCCAGGCAACCCAATTTGAGAGCTCCCTTTGCTGGGTCCTTGGTAGCTGTCTGCCGTGGGCTTTTGTTTCGATCCCACGTGCGTGCTCCCGTAAGGCCCTGCTCTCCTGCCCGTTGGGATTTCATGTCCCGGAGTGCCTCACGGGAGGATACAGTTTATGACGGGATCAAATAATTCTTGCATTCCTGGGCTGGAATTTAGGAGCCCTTGTTTTACGCAGAGGGCTAGATAGGCGTAAAGCTGGAGAGATGCCTGAACCTTCGGGCTGGATGGTTCAGACACAACAACCCGTCATCCTGCTGAACCTTACAAATACACACGCGTGTACACGCAGCCTTAGAGAGGCAATTTTGGTGAAAAGCGTGTTGCTTTCGCCCGTTGCTATTCCAAATTCAAAGTGTGTATCAGTCAGGGTGCCTTTGTGTGCTTCAACTCCACTTCTGCTGCAGTAGCTACAGAAACCCAAAGTTTTACCTCACCAGGCAGAACAAGTGCCCTTTGTTACCTAGACAGATTACAGCTTTTTCTAAAGTCTGCTCTTCATAAAAGCCCAGCTTGAACAGTGGAAATTCTGACTTGCCTCAGATACTGAGGAGACTTTTATAGTTTCAAGTAGCTCCAGGGTTATATTTTAAAAGTTGAATTTCATCACATGTTTCAAGTTTGGTGGAAAGAAAAAAAAAAAAAAAAGGCATGATATTTTTAGCAGGAAAAAAAGTCCCCCCCACACCTTTTTTCTTAACAGATGTTTCATCTCAATCATATCCAAACCTCAAAGCACAAGTAGCAGTCAACCTTATTCTCCCGTGGAGAAAAAGATAAAATGTCATTTGTTTGGAAGAAGGTGTTGTTTTTTTTTTTTTTCTTTGGTAACCACAACTAGTTTGTGAGTAAAAGCAAATAATAAATGCAGCACTATGGGGTTGTGGAAATGAACCTGAAGCAACATTTCTTCTCTTGAAAGGACTCGGAGTCCAGCTGCTCTTGTTAGATGGAAAGTCCCAACCCCCAGCCTACCAAAAAAATAAAAATACCAGTAATCAGTTTTTTCTTGCTTTGGAAATCTGATCTAGCAATCCAGGTCCTTTCACCAGTAAAATATGTCATACGAAGTGCCCAACTTCGTACCGAAAAGGATTTAAAACTGTAACGGTAACAAAAAGAGAGGAAAGGAATAGTTGTAAAACAAAATATCCGGAAGTAAAAGAGCTGCTGCCCGAGGGATTTTCACCGGGCTCCGGAGGAGTGGGGGGCTTTGCTGTGCCCCACAGCTGGGGGTGGCCAAGGGGAGCCAAGGCAGCCCTGAGCTCTGTCCCCAAAAGATTTATTTAGGAAGGAGTTACAGTCCTTCTTAAGGATTTGGAGGCATGAAGTAAAAGCCTGGTGTGGCAGGCCCTTGTTTTGTTATTTTAATGAGCCTCTACAGAGGCTGGAGCCATCCAGGTGGGGAAGGATATTCTTGGCAAATCTGTGTTGAGATGAAGGACCCTCGGGGAGCTGCGCTGGGCACCTGGGGGGCGGCTGCCCAGGCCCCCCTAGCAGGTAGGGATTGCCACCCAGCTTTCAAGATGCTACGTTTGAACAAAAATTCACAATGACAGTGTCCAGGAGGATATTACGGGGTTTTCCGGGGAAGGGGTAGCTCAAAGAGGGAAGCTGAATCTTGAGTTGCGAAAAACATGGGCTCTCTAGGGCAATAGGAAGGGCTGGCTCCACCCGCAAGTGGGCTCCGTAAGCGTGCTCCAAACCGTCTCCTCTTCTGCATTTTGAGCAGTACATAGCACAGCAGGCTTCCATCTCTGGTTGTGGTCTTTAGGCTTCACTACACTTATTAAAAATGGTGAGCAATTACCTGCATTTGCTCTGTGGGAGTTATTTCTTACGGTGCGATCCTGTGCGCTCTCTAGACTTTAAACTAAGGTGGTTGGGTCAAGCCTCGATGAATTTTATTTCTCTGCGTATTTTGCAGTATGTGATGTATCACCTCAGTACCGTTCCTCACCCATCCGTAAACATGAGAAGGGAAAGAGACGTATGCTTGTACCTGCACACGTATATGCTGGACTGTTAGTCACTATATTGCTTTTCAGTTGTGTTGTGGATCAATCTCCATTGTCCCCCACCTCTCAGAGTAACATGTGGGGCTCTGAGGATGGGAACACTGAACCTGCTACTGAATATTGACTATGAGAGAGTTATCAGATGTGCAGCTGATTCATTACAGCCAAAATAAAGTTGCAGTACAGGTCCAAAACATTGCTCTCTATGAAAGGCCAGCTTTGTGAAGGTCAGAGTGACATTCTTCCTTGTGGGAAGCAATTCTGATGAAATGAATATTACAATGCATATACCTTTAGAGGCCCCGTTATCATAGCAAAGGTGGTGGAAACACGATTTTCCCATTGAGCATCTCAGTTAGATGGGAGCGAGTTGATATCAAAGCCTACATTATTAATAACGCTACCTACTCAGCCTTCATTTGAATAAAGGGTTATATAGCGGCTGGGGTTTTTTTTTCTTCTTTTTCTTCCCTTGTGAATCTCAGGGGAAAAAAATCCGAAGAGACAAAATTTGAGATAGAAAATCCTGTGTGAACACACATATCTGCAACTTACACTGAGAAGAGATTTTTAAAAAGAAAAATTGTTACCAGTTACTAACCAAAATCAGCGTATGGCCATCTTCAGAGAAAGAGAGGTCTTTCTTCTTTTGCTTTAAGTCATAAATGATCAGTTGGTGTCCCCATCTGTCACCGCTCAGCAACAGAATTCATCACTTCGCAGGCCCATTTAGAGCTCCAGGGACACATAATGCTGTTAGAAAGTGGTAAGTGGTCCATATGACAGTGACAGTTTTCACTTAAGAAGTCCTTACCCGTGTTAAACGATACAGATAGTTATAGCAGATTGCATTGTGTTAATGTGGCTTTTGATATGCCCATTGATCAAACACAAATCTTGCTGCTACAGGTATCATCCTGAACTATTCTGACCAAAGCTTATGGAGATTCTCCCCCCTGTCTCTTCTCCTCCTCCTCCCCCCCCCCATTTTTTTTTTAAGATAGGGGAGGGGAGGGAGAAATGATCTTCTTTGATCTCCGATGAGGAAGGGAAAAAAAAGACTGTTCTGTTCAGGCTTTTGGCTAACACAACAAACAGTGTTTAAAATTTAACTTTGCTTAATTAATTAGTAATTCTGTTTAGTGCTGTCTGATCTTCATCCAAAAGGTATTTTGAAGCTTGAGAACTGAACATCAAAGTGTATTGGGTGAAGATGGTCAAGTAAGGCATTTAATCTGGCAGTTGCTGTTGATGAAATACAGCCAGTTGGGGAACTAATTGGAAAAGGGAATCATAATCTGGCAAAATTCAGCAAACTCCCTCCCTTCAGCAAACTCACTCCGGCGAGAGTGTGAGAAATCTAGGTTTAGTGTTTAAGCATGCATGAGTTACACCCTAGCTAGCAGAGAGAGACCGTATTGTCCTTTGTAGTTGCATCTTTAGAACAAATCTTTTTTTTTCGCAAGGAGATAGTAAAAAATTTGTTCCCCCAAACCCAACAGCCAAAAAAACAGACGCCAGACCTAGACAGAAACCAGTGATTCCGTGTCAAGGCTTGGAAATACTCCTGCTTACATATGTCAAATTATTGGGGTTGGCAAAAGGAACTGAAGCTTTAAGGAAGCTGGTGTTGCACAGCCCTTTAAGTTTGACTGGTTTTTATTCAGGAGGGAAAATGTCTGGACTTTTGAGTAAATTTCAGTTTAGCAATTCCCCAGTGTCCTAGTGGTGACTTGTCAGTTAGAATAATTATCTGATGCCTGAATGATTAAAACATATTTTGTTTATCTGTTTTTGTTGGGGTTTTTTTTTGCAAGCCATCACATGGTCTGAGTCACTCCCCCTCTGTTCTGTGCCTGACTCTCTCCCCTGGTCGGGTGCTGGCAGTAGGAATTGTGACATCAGGAATCTTTTTTTTTTTTTTCCCACTCCGTGGTGTGCAGTTGAACCTGTAATTTGCATTGTGACCATCAACAGGAAACAGTGAAATAGAAGAACATGATTTCTCTCCATACTTTCAGCTTGAAATAACCCATCCCAGCACAAAGCACTACTAGTGCTCTACAAAGCACTACTCTTGCTAAATTGGTTTTGACTTGTCCCACTGGACTTAAAATGGACAATTAATTTCCCTACAGTAAGTTTCAGAGAAGGCAGCTTGATCTTTGTTGTTTTGAAGGGTGTGTCTAATTCATCAGCTTCAGCTTTCAGCCAGAGAAAGTTGAATACACGCTTTTGGCACTGACCCAGGACGAGCCTGTTTTTCTCTGCGCTTATTCTGGTGGTGGTGGAACAGGAATGTTACTCCCTTCCTGCTCCTATTCTGCCCGCGTTCGTTTGCCACTGGAGAAGAGGACCTTCGCTTCAGCAAAGTTATCTCCACTGGGGATGTATTTCAATCAACTCCGTGGAATAAAACCAAAATGTCTGCTTAATGGGGGTGATATTTCTTAATCCATGGCCTCCAGGAGAACTTAAAAGTGAAATCTGAATGTGAACGTAATTGCTAATTAAAGGATGACTTCTCAGTTTGGACTTCGAAACAAACAGAGTTGTTATTGCTCTGGTTGTTGTCGTGCAGTCAGCAAAGAATGTCAGTTATGTTTGTCAAACCTGATTTGCAATGAAAAAAATGTTGACAGAACCAGATAATTTAGACATCAGAGACTTCAGGAAAAATAACACAATTAATTCTCTTTCTATCCCTTTGGTCCTCGTAGTCTCTGACTTTTAAGTTCTGCTGCGTCTGCTAGATCTGTAAATTGGAAGTGAAACCCTTACCCTATTGACGTCAGTAGGAATTTTACTACTGGGCTCGGTCGGACCAGCCCTTAGACACACAATTCCACCAGTCCAATATTGCTGCTGAGGTTCGATTTGAGCTGTTACAGAAGTGCTGGTGACTTCACCTCCATGATATATCGATGCGTTTTTTTAATTTTCCTTTTATCCTACTCCCCCACAAGTCTCAGGTTCTAGTGTGTGGTTTGTTGGTTTTCCCCACATACAGATGGTTCTGTCCCTTTGTTTCTAGTAATAGTTTTAAAGAATTGCTGTGGAATCCAGGCTGTCCGACTTGACGGGAAGGCTAATAGTATTTCACTTCAAAGGGTTTGGTTTCATGTATGCCAGATGCTGACTTTCATAGGTGGCATTTTTGTCAGTTCTCCAATTTTACCTTTCCTCTGCTTTCTCTCAAAAATTACACAATAATGACCCTGACGTTACGATAATGGTAATGTCCAGTCATAATTTATCTCTAGGGAATTGCATAGCTTCTCCCATAGTTCTGCTTTCTCAGTTAAGGGGCTGGGATCCATCACATACCTTTCAGGATGGTTGTCATCCCAAAGGGGCTCTGAAGTAGTTCATATCTAGCCTGAGTTCTCCTGACTGCTGGGCAAATTTGGACTCGGTACCTGGAACTTAGACCTGAACGTTCATCAGAGTTGCATCCTTTTCTGTTTCTGGCCACAAGATCCTCTTAATCCATCTGATTATAATGCTAAGTACAATTGAAACGTAGAGTGAAACTGTCCTTACTTTGAGAAGGAAGACCATTTGTTAGAGAGCATGGAGCTTTGCTTGAACGAGCCTTTGAGAAATCTGAAATGACAAGCCACCTGAGTGAGGGCGAAAGTTTAAACAGTCACTTTTCAACCTGACTGCGGCTCTATTTTGGCACTCTGTTTTTTCCCCGTATTCTCAGACGCAGGATGGAGGTTGGTAAAGAATGGTTTGGATGTCTGAAGCTTAGTATTGTATGCTCATTCAATCAGTTTTACCTCATTTCTGGGATTTTTTGGTGATTCCTAAGGAGCAGTCCCCTTCTTTTCTTAGGAATGAATAAACCCCTGGAAAAAAAAAGACTTAATTCTTCAGGGATGGGTCTTAATACCTTTAAACTGGTATTCATTCTCTTCTTCTCTTCCTCCCCCACCTCAATTACGAGCAATTGGGTGGTAGTAATTAACAATCTTAGAGAGAAACATCTGCTAGTGCACTTAAGCCAGTCAGTTTGTTTTTCATGAAAGAATGGTATTTCACAATTTTTCCAAGTTAATATTTTTCCTTTATTGTCTTTCCAATTTCAAATATTGTCCAGACGCATTTTTATAGTGTCTTAAGGTTATAGAAGTGAATACAAGGCCATTAATAATGAACAAGAAAAAAGAACATCATAAAGAAAACATATGCAGTATTTCAATTCATGAAACATTCTGTAGGGAACATTGTTTTTGAGACCATATGGTTATTCCCATGAGAAGCAATAAATATGCTTTTTTTTTTTTTTTTTCCCCTCCAGTTGTGGATTCCCACAACAAGGGTAGGTTTCTCCGGGTATTCGTCTCTGTAGCACGTTCTCTTTGTCAGAACTTGTTATCTGAGCGGGGGGGGGTAAGTAAGTATTTCTGCACAGATGATATATTGTACGTGGACCTATTTCTGATGGCCTGGACTTTGGAAACACAAGTCTATTAATTCTCCCCACTCCTTTGAGATAGCTATCTTGTCTGGTCTAGTTTAATATCATTGGCAGAGCTGAAAGGAAGCTCACATTGTGAATCTAGCTGAGCCTTGGCATGTGGCTCACGGGTGGATCTCTGTTTATAGGCTGCCAGTTTTAACTGTCCCAAGCAGACGTTCTCATTTTATTTATAAGTAGGTTCAGCATGTGTTTGTATCCTTCATGAAATGGAGCGCGTGTCAATAGTCAAAACTAAGTATAGAAACAAGATACCAAACACTTGTACTTCTCTTCTCAGACAAAACAGTCATACTCCAGCGTGTATTTTTAAATGTTCATTGGGTTTGGATAAGGCACATGAGGATATATGCACAGACACATTATTTGATCGCTCGTAAGTATTATTTTAATACCTCCATATTCCCCTTTAAAGTTTCCTCATTTAGATTTCATTTTTCTTTGCTGAATGAAGCTTGACATCAGGATGAGATCACCAGATTTCCCCATTTCATCTGAGCTCCAAAATGAGTAACTGATTTCAAAGGATAATTCCCCAGAGCAGCAAGGCCAATGAGTTCTTCAGATCAAAGGTCAGCGAAGCTCAAAGAGGATAATTTCTGGCATACAGTATTTAAACTCTCTCAAGGAGTGTACTGCAAGATGTATCCCCTCCTTCCCCAATAGTTGAACTCTTGTTTTTTGAGAAGACTAATTTGTCAGAGCGCATTTTTTCCTCTGTTACATAAATTATACATTAAAGTGAAAGCTTCCTGTCTGAACACACAAACTCTACATCCAGAAAGGTTATTAAACGTGCCAGTGGAAGGGCTGTTCCTGGAACCAGAAGGTGACCCCCTGCCGTTCCTCTCTGCAGCACCCTGTGGGCTGGGGAGCTCTGGTGCTCCTTTCCATGTGCCGGCAGCTTTCAGCACAGCGCGGGAGCACGGTGGTGGAAAGGAGGGAATGGTCTTGAAGACACTTCATTTTGACAGAAAAACCCAACAAAAAGCACTGGGACAGGGCATAGTCACCTTGTGCAGGGTCTGCTCCTCAGTGCTCTCAGCCTAATGTTGTTTGCCATGCCAACATCACGTGCGATGCTGTCCCTTAACAGCTAAAAGACTTGTAGAAGGTCTGTAGAAGGACCGTAGAAGCCTTTTGGCCATTATGTGCCTTTAGACATTTAAAAGTACGTGTGGTAACAGGGGTGGGTGGATTTCTTTTCCATTGGTTGTCCACTGTTCCAATGAAGTGAGGGGTCATACCAGCCCAGCTTTCATTTATTTCACGGTCCCTGGAGCAAAATTGCAAGGGATTGCAAAAGCTCTTCATAGAAATCTTTCTATCAGCTTAGTTAGAACTGTTCCTGGTACAAACGAGCCACTGGAAATCTAGGGGCATATTTAATAGCTATGAAGGACCAGTGTCAATGTGACGCTGCTTGTTACGAAGGCCCTCGTTACCTTTTCATTTCTTGGTGATTTTTAGAGTGAAACAACAAAGTTGGACTAAGGTAGACAACGAAATAGTGTCTCTTGCTGTACGGGGGTCTTTTTGTGGCCTTAGCTTTGAACTTCTAGGAATATGGAGTTGTATTTATGGACAAAGTGAGTATAAAGCAAATGGCCCTTCTTCAGATATACTTGGAATTTCTGTGTTGTAAGTAGTATATATTTTAACGTATGCCTTCGTTATGATAAACACTATACAAAAACCTCCTAATAAACAGTCCGTGCTCATCCGATAACACCAGGTTGAAAGGGCAAGGGAAGAAACTGCCATGAAGTGAGGCTCCTCTTCCTTCGACTGACCTTCCTGCTTAGCATATGTTTAGTGTCGGGAATCCTGATATGGCTCGGAGTAGAAATCAAAGTGTTTCGGTGTGTGAGTACGTGTATAATAACTCCGTGCCTACTTGCGTTTGTACAATGGAAATTACACATGTATGTTGGGAAGCTGCTGTTAGTACAACGTCAAAACTGCAAATAGGCATCAAAGTCAGCAAATTCCAAAGGTTAGGATTTCTACCTCATTTCCCCTTCCTTTCCTGCACATCCAGAATCTTTTCTAGTATACCACAGTTCTGAAAACCAAAAAAAAAAAGGTAATACGATAGTGTTAAATTTAAACAAAGAAATAAGACTAGAAAATGTGATATATTGCAGTGTGACAATGTGAATCTTGTGGCAGGAATTGTAGCTTTTGGAATTTTTGAGAGTATAAAGCTATGGTAAGGGTAGATGTTTTTTTATTTTAAAATTTTTTTTAGCTAATTGTTCAATTTTAAATGTTAAAGAAAATGCTAACAGATGGTTAATACAGTATCTTAATTTCTAGCATGTTAGTGACTTGCTTTCCTTGTAGAGTGCTTGGGAGGCCCCTCAGTAGTGCTTGAATACCAGAAGAGCTACAGAGTAAACCCAGTTTGAAATGGGTCATCCTGAACTGGAGGGGATCAGGTCTCCTTTTTTGTAAGGAATCTGCCTTTACTGAACTGGCACTTACATGAGATTTTACTTACAAAGTCATCCCCAAGAAATGATTCCTGCAGAGCATTAGGATAAAGGCTTTGGGTAAATGCAAATGCTGCAGTGCAAGAGAAAAAATGCTGACTTTAAGACACACATTCTTGCAATATCTTATATTTTTGGGGGAGTAGGCAGGATTACTGCTATGCCTGATGAAGTGTGGGTATAACATTGCTGGCAGAGGTATGTGGATGTATAAAAAATCATATCTGAAACATTTGAGGGTAGGGTTAAAAAATCTGTCAATTTTCATAATGAATATAGGATTCACTTTCTTCAGCTATAGGGTTACATCATGTGCAAGGCTGAGTGCCTCTGCAGGAGCCAAAGGCACAGCTTTTAAGTTCATGGCCATTTGTCTTTTAATCCACATGAGAAGTGTATATATATATCTCTGTTACATATCTGATATGTGTTATGATACGTTGTGATACATATCTGATAGATGTTAATATTGATTCTCTTTACGAGTGCTATTGAATTTTGAAAGCGCAAACATTTTAACTTGAAGCATATATTAGGTAAAATATACTTTTTAATACGTACTTGCAAAAATGCTTAACCTTTTTGGCAGGTACTTTTACCTTTTTGGAAGGTAGTCATGTTTGTGTGTATTTGAAGAGGGAAATTGAAACAGAATGAGGACTTCATTTCAGCTTCGTTACTTCATTCACTGCCGGTGAATGCAACGTGTTTTTGCAATATGTCACAAACTTTCAATATGTTGCAAAATTATTCAACTTATTTACAGTAACAGTTCTGCTGATTTATATTCTCATAATACTGTGTTTGAACTTCCTCTGACTAGTGATGTTTGTAGGAGAGGCTGTGTACCAAGAGCTGTTGGTAGATTGTCTGCAGAAATTATCCCAGATGTGTAGCAAACACAAAAGCAAATCAAGTATAATGATCCTCTCGTACAAGTTTGCTGAAATCAATTTCACCCTAAATATAAAGACAGATTTGCAAATATGAGACTGCTTTGACATTTCCTTATGAGCGTTTTTTCTTAAATATATTTTTCGCAGTGGCTTTGCCTCCAGAGAAGACAGATGGAATTTGCAGTGGAGATGAAAAGAAAGCAGAAAAAGAAAGTGACACACGCACAGGTTCCAAGAAGCAACTGAAATTTGAAGTAAGTCCTTTATATTTTAAAGTTTCACTGTACTGACATAATTATGGTAGAAAAATAACCTATGGACCAAGTAGTGTCCTCTGATGCACCTATATAGTTCCCGACAATTGTAATGGGTACAGCAGGGAGCAGAGCTGGCACAAGCCAGTGTCTGACTATTGCTGCTCCTTACGAGGTGATAGTGAGGTTTATTTCCAGGTTTGCAGAGGGTCAAATGATGAACATTCCTCTGCAGGACCTGAAACCTATAGTAGGAGGAGGCATTTGGTTTAACCCTTTATCTATGATCCTTTCGTTAGTAATTTATTATGCCAGCTATCATGTTATCAAATCTTCAGATGCACTTTCATGGACTATTGCACTTGGTTAAATCTACCTAGTGTAAAAGTGTTTGTGAAAGCTTCCATAACCATCAGTCTGCTCTGCCTGGGCCTCCAAAGTGAAATAACCCTGACCTGCTACACGGGAGATCCATCAGATCACATGGCAGGAGGAGAAGAATCCTGGAGGGCAATGAGTCTGATGGTCTGATTCCTTCTAGACTTACAAACATCATAAAACTGCCAGACATTGTGTGTTGTTGGCAGGTTTTGTTTATGTAGGGAGTGATTTAATAAATATGAGTATTGAAACATGCTGTCATCCAGCTAGAGGGTTGTCTGTCGTGGTGAGGAGGAAGATACTCTGGTACCGGCAAGAAACAGCACGAATTTTCATCTCTCTGCACTCCAGCAGATGTGGCAAACTTCTGCCTTTCAGTGCTGTCAGCCTGTCACGGTAATGAGCTTTGCGTTCCTCAATTGTTATTTAAAAGACCATGCAGCCACCTTGCAGCATGGCTCGAGCGTTCGTTTCCTTCTCTGGAGCAGATTTAGTAGTCTAGTATGATTCATTTTTTACTGTTTCGAGGCTGATTAAAAGGAGGTAGCTTCCCCATCGGCAGTTGAGGTGTTACTAGGTGCTTGGGTGCCTTCTGGGGGGAGGAGGTGACTTTTCCTGCCTATTTATTTTTTTGCCCAGCGATACCTCTTTTTTCTAGGCACATTTTATATTCTACCTTGAGTAGCAGGCATTTGCAGACAGGAAAGGGATGATAAATTGCAATTAACAGTGCCTTGATATTTGAACGTTGGAGGACACCTGTCAACATGGTTGGTGCCAGAGTAGCTGGAACTCTACGGCACCGGCAAAGGCTGTGTTTGTTCCCAAGTAGTTCTTGGCATGCCATAAAGGTTAGCACTTGGTACTAGGCTCCATGACTAATGCAGGGAAGGTTGCCATGGCTCTTAACTAAGCAGAGCACATCCTCACATAAAGATGTTGTGTTAGGCAGTGGGGACAGGGAAGTATTAATATGTGGCAAGAAACCAAGTATTGATATTTTTTTCCCTTGTTCTACAAATGAAAGTTTTCCAGCGATGTAAGCTAGGAGCTAAGAGATTGGTAAATGATTCAAAGGTATAAAAGAATCAGAAATGCAAGCGTTGAGACACGAGGTCTAAATCTGAGGTGGATGTGATTTGGCTTTTAAGGTGCCGGGAATGTTTATGTAATGTGAGACTGTGTTTCCACAGCAGAGTGTGGGGCACTTGGCAGCTCTCAGCCGGGCTTGTTACAACGGGGAGCAGCCTGCCTTTGAACTCAGCAGGGGACAGGGGGACCGGGAACTGCTGTAGGGAATTGGTTTCAAGTCAGAAGATCAACCAGGTATTTTGAGCTCTATCATGCCGAAGCTATTTGGAGCTGTTTATTTTACTTGCATACAGTGGCTTTCATTTTAATTGCACTGTAACTCTTGTGTTTTGCCTTGTTGCGGCTCTGGATAATTTTGATTGCGCAGGTCTTGAGAGAAAGCAAATGATTTGCACCCAGGTGACTGGAGTCAGTCAAAGTGCATCCTTTGTTCTTGACCGAAGTCTTGGGTTTGGTTTGAGAATGTTTTTTTCCCTTTAACAAATTGATTCTTTCAGGCTTTGCACAGATCACACTCTCACTAACGAAAGCGCAGTTAAAATAAGGACCGGGCACTACTCCCGGGTCGTTCTTACCCACCGGTTCCAAGGCAGGCTCCATTCCAGGAGCTGCAGTGGCACGATGCTGGACTGCACTGACTCTGACAACCTTTGGGTATCAAATATCTGTGTCAAGGACAGGTCTCGCTGGTGGGGATTTGTGCCATATGTCTGCTTTGTATTAATGACTGCTCCTGGCACTGGGGTGTCCCGCCTCGTTCTGTGAGTCTATTCCTGTTATCTTTCTCTTCCCGAGTTAAGCGGAGTTTTCTTTCCCACTTTTTAGTGGGAAATCTTACTGTATTTCAAGAGCTTCAGGGAGTAGTTTCCTCGTACCTTTTTGTGTTTTCTACAACGAAGTAGAAAGCGTCTTGCAGATTCCCTGAAGTCTAGCCCAAGGGAGTTAGGATTATCGTGCGGTTGCGATGAGATTCCTTCAGTGTGGTGGACAGAGGCCTCCCCGGGACATATCCTGAAGGCTTCCTCCCGCGAGGGAAGGAGGAAGGAAGAAAGCAAGCAGCCTCCTTCTACGGAGAGTCTCCTCTGCAAACAGGCCTTTTGCTTTAGGTAATCAGCTGCTCTTTGCATGTTTCTTAGGAATTGCAGTGTGATGTGTCTGTAGAGGAAGATAACAGGCAAGAATGGACCTTCACTCTGTATGACTTTGATAACAACGGAAGAGTCACACGTGAGGTAAGCAAAGTACAGCTGCCCCTTTGTGTGCAGCGTTTGCTAACAAGAGAAGTGTTTTATAACAGGAACATTTTTTCTTCTATGAAATAGAGGTGTCCTGCCAACTTAAACAGCAGTTTCCATGGACCCTTCCCTCCTAGAAACAATCCCACCGGTAGCTTACTGTTTTCAGATGTACTGTACCACTTTTTAAGCTGGTTGTTGTTTAATATCTGGGATTAGCCTTCAAAAAATAGTACGGGCGTTTGAGGAGGAAAAATATCTGAAACAACTGAACAACTAAACACATTGTCAAAATAAACCCCTGCAAATGTATATTGTTCTGGCTTCTATCCTGCTTTTCAGAGTTAAGCTAACCAAATAGCAAGGTTGCGTTCTGACATTCTTTCCAGTAGGACTAACTATACTGTTCTGTTGTTTTCACGAATATTAGGCTGATCTCTGCCTTCTCCCTCCAAGTATAAATAATTCTGATAATACTTGCTGGATGACCATAGCGAATGGCTGTCAGAGCATACCCATGTGCAGTTTTTGTTATCAGGATGTCTTCAAGTCATATTTCCTGTGCAAATAAGAAGCCAAATAAGAGGATGTATAGATTAGAATACGGTCCTTTGTCAGAATTATTTCTATCCGAATTGAATGATACTTCTACAAGAATGTCTTTTACTGATACTTACTGCAATGTGCTGTCATTGATTTTTTTGTGTGTGTGGTGTGTTTACTGGCTCCATGCCTTCAGATAATCAGCTGAAAATTGACAGGCTTTGTCTCTTTTTACTCTTCTGCTGGTGTCTGTGAAAATTACTAAGAATTGATTGAAAGGAATAGGGTAGAGACTGAAAGGGTAGTGGCCTTATATACCAAAGGAGGGCAGAAATTTTTCCTAGAAGACTGAAGCAAATCTCTTTTGATATTTATGAACAAATTGCCAAATGTGGTGGTTGTTCAAGGTTTTTAACGTGCATATGAACAACATTCCTGGGCTTTTTTTATTGTCTCTACTCTGATAGTGCTTTGAATAGTCAAATGAAATCTGTGCCCCTCATGTAGGAGGACAAGCAGATGGCCAAGTCCAGAGTTTCAAATGGGACAATGAGATACAGAGAGAGAGGGCAAGGAGAATGGAGGGTGGGGAAGTACTATTGTATTTGTTAATGTATGGGGAACAGAGGCCAGAAAAATGAAATAACTTGCCTGAAGACTCACAAGAACCTAGTGGCAGATTGAACCCAGATCGTTTGAGACCTGGGGCTAAGTCTTCATTACAAGATTATCGTGACTCCTAAAGAAAAGGGGAAAAACACACAAAACCCAAACCCACACACATGGGTGTCCTTTACATTCGGGCATGGAATTCCCATTAATGTCAGTGGGAGTTCCATGTGCTGAACATAATGAGAATATGCTTTTAAGTATGTATACAATAATTATTTGTGATTATGTGGTACACCAAAGAGCTTAATTTGACTGTGCTTAGAGAATATGTTACAGCCAAATTCTACCTCTCCCTGCTACAAGAGCAGACTGCAGCTTAACTGAAACCAAATCTGTGCAGGGATTGAAAATTATACTACTCTGAGGTCTGGAGGTTGCTATATTCAGGCTTGAACCTCTGCCAAAAAAAATTCTTTTAACCAAGGGACCAAATAGGTTGATAATTTTCAACTCTTTACGTGTGACCAAAGATAGAAACAAATCGTACGCACCATTGCAGAGTTTCCCAGTTACGTTACACACTTCTTTCGCAGGCTGCTCCAGTGCCATTTGTACAATCCATCTTGTTGGTTGTCTTCTGCTGAATCCACATGCAATTTAAGAGTTGTTTGTGCCAGAATGACTAATGATAGCAGCTCATAGATAATCTTGGCCACAAAAGAGGAATTTCAGTCTCTTCATATGACACAGAATTTCTTGTTCTATCGGCCCCTGAGAGACTGACACTCAACATAGCGGGCTTGATAGTGGCGTTTGTTAAGCAGCTCTGCTCCTGATCCAGCAAAGGACGTAACGATGGTGATTGTTAAACGTGTGAGTAGCTTCAATTAAAATGAATGGAACACGTGCTTTGGGTTAAAAGTATGTGAGGCACATCGCTGGATCAGGGACAGAACGGCCAGTCTGAGGAAGAGGGCTGATCTGTACCAGTGCCATTTAGCGAGCTGATGAAAATGCTTTCAGAACTGGTCAGCTTTTCTAAACAAAGGTCCAGTGTTCTTGTGAGAAAAGCTTAGTGTGGACCTTTTCTCCTTCTTTGAAACTTTCACTTGAATGTCTCCTGGATTTATAGCTGGATTTGGCAGACAGATGAAGTTTCTTAAGTCAGATTTCTATCTGTAGACCTTAAGGTGCTTTACAAAAAGAAGTCAGCCTTATCATTCTTGTTTTTCATGTTGGAAAAGTGAGACGCTGGAAAAGGAAGTGACTTGCCCACCCACATCCATTTCATTTGATTCAAAGTCCTTGTTTTTAAAGCATTGGACTTCATGTCCAGGGAGTTTCCAAAGGAATACAGAGTGTTAAATGAAGTTTGTTAAGAGACATGTAGGTGGGGTGCAATTTTACAAGTGGACTAAATGTTCTTTTCATTAAAATGTTTGAAAATTGTAAATAAGATACGGATTTAGTTACTGAATAAAATTTCCCTTGGATTTTACACAATGACAGATCACCGCAAGAGCATTCAAATTCCATCTTAGTGAAATTTCTTCTGGATCTTAACAACATCTTCAGAACTTAATACTGCTTTGGTTTCCTCCTGGAGTCTGCATGACTTATTCCGTAGTCCTTATAATTAGAAATTCAGATCTAGTCATGCTTCGTGAAGAGATATGCCCATTATGAAAGCATAATTATTGGGATGGCAAATTATAAAATTAGCATTGCTGTATGTTATTGAACTACTACTTTTTCTGTCATAGAAGGCGACCATTTTTCAGTCCTTTTGGTGTAGCGGGAGATAACTTTTCCTGCTCTAATATGTATGTTACAAAACTTGGCTAATAACGTTTCCCTTCATTCCATAAGCCATAAGAGGACAATTCATTATGTACTGCAGGCCTTTTTAGAACAGACAGCTGCACTGTAATTATCTTCACACGGATATTTGTAATCGGACTTGAAACTTGGATAATTGAACTAATGTGTTTTGATCTGTGAGGTTTTATATTCAGCTCTCTGAATTTAATTATACTTCATAAACACTATAGCCTTTTTTTTATTATTATTTTTTTTTTCAATCAGTTCTTTCTTGGAAAATTGAGTTTCTTTGGTGAGCGACTGCCCAGGAATAAGCACATAAGAAAGTTGCTTGTCAGGAGTAAAGAAAGGGAATTTCTTCTAGACTAGTTGTTGAGTAGATAGCAAGTGAAGTTCCTTTCAGCTTCCAAATAAGAATGATTCAAAAACGTATGTGATCAAACAAAGCTGATGTTGCAATAAAAACATCCTGCTGTATGTAAAAATCAGACTACAAACAAAGTACAAATAAGACATTTGTACTTCTCTTTTTCTGAGGGAAAGGTAATGAACTGGTATTGATGTTTCTCTTCATGCATTTTTAATGCTCAAAATGTTCTTTGTATCTTACATTAAATACCCAATTTTTCCTCTTATGTTTCTTTTTTCTTTCCCTTTTTAGTTATTTTTGCTCATATCCTCTCTAATGAGGGAAAAGGTTTGAGGTTATTTCTGTATTCAGAATTCAGCACCAGATCTTTGTCTTGGCGAAGGACACTGGCTTTTCTGGGGCTACTGGTTATCAGCCTGATCCTTATCTTGAAATGTGCTGTTTTCCCCTGTGTCTGTCAACATGATATTAATGCTGCATATGAACAACATCAGAAGCAGCATGATACAGATATAGAAGCAGCAATGGAACCAACAGATAGAGGAAAAGTGTCTGTATCAGAGGGGCCATCATTTCAGCCGTTAGATTTGGTGGATTTCATAGAATCATAGAATCATCTAGGTTGGAAAAGACCCTTGGGATCATCGAGTCCAACCATCTACCCTACTCTACAAAGTTCTTCCCTACACCATATCCCCCAACACCACATCTAAGCGACTCTTAAACTCATCCAAGGATGGTGACTCAACCACCTCCCTGGGCAGCCTGTTCCAGTGTCTGATCACTCTTACTGTGAAGAATTTCCTCCTAATGTCCAGTCTAAACCTACCCTGTTGCAGCTTGAGTCCATTCCCTCTTGTTCTATCGCTGTTTGCTTGTGAGAAGAGACCAGCACCGACCTCTCTACAGTGTCCTTTCAAGTAGTTACAGAGAGTGATGAGGTCTCCCCTCAGTCTCCTCTTCCTCAAACTAAACAGTCCCAGCTCCCTCAATCGTTCTTCGTACAATTTATTCTCCAGGCCCTTCACCAGCTTCGTTGCCCTCCTCTGCACCCGCTCCAGCACCTCCATATCTCTCTTGGATTGAGGTGCCCAAAACTGGGCACAATACTCGAGGTGTGGCCTCACCAGTGCTGAGTACAGGGGCACAATGTGCCAGAGAGAAATATTAGGAGAAAATATGACTTTCTCGTTTGATTTTGAGGGAAGCCAAAGACATGTCTCCCAGAGAAGTTACAAAGAATCAAACTGAATGTTTTCTTTCAGTGTTATTAAATTCAGGGGAGGGGTTTTTGTTTTTTTTTTATTTTTTGTCATTGTCGTGTCATCTGAGTTTTTTTGTTTGATTAGGTTTTTTGGTTTGGTTTTTTTTTTTTGCTTGGTCTTTTTGTGCAAATGTCTCATTTTGTTAAATTAATTCCACTGGAAAAGCCTCTTAGTTTCCTTTACAGAGTCTCTAGTTTGCTAACTAGTCCTCAGATGATAAGCTATGCTAATACTGGAAAAATAGGGTCATCCCTCTACCACTAATGTTCCTTAGAAGTAAAAAATCGATACCTGTAATAGGAACTTTCTCAGTCACATGAGCTCTGTAAGGAATGAAGAATACTTCAGTGTCATTTGTTCTTGTTCTTCTTTTTGCAGACCCATTAGTTTCTCTGAAATGTTTTAAATTCCAGCTAATCTCCTACTGGAGATCTGTAAAGTATTCTGCGGGTATACGTGTGAGTGCAGCGTACGTGTGTGGCCTTAACTGTTTGCTTTTCACTCTTCCTAATGCAAGTATTTCTGGCAATCTATTTAAGTCGCTCTTTTTAATATACTTTGTTGTATGAGCTGCTTGATAAAATAGGATGTGAAAAACATACAGATTAACACTGTTAAATCCTTCAGCCCTGGAAAAACCAACTGTAGCCTTCAATAAGCAAGGCACGAATAAATCTGGGTATGGCATGTGCTGGCTGTTTGGATACTACCCAGCAAGCATTTGTTTTCCTCTTTGAGGAAAAATGTCATAGTTTCAGTTCTCTTGCTTGATTAAACTAGCTATCCCAGCAGGAATTCTGCACGCTAGAAGCCCTTCAGAAGTTAGGTAGATTCCTGCAGCCTGTTTCACCTTGAAATAGAATCGGTTTGCTAGAAAGGAGAGAAATCTTTTATTTATTTATTTTTTTAATTCTTATTTCTCTTTACCCATTTAATATATTAATTTAAAAATCCACAATGATTTTTAGCTAGAAATGGTTTAAAAGTACATTTTGGTAAAAAAACCACCAAGCAAATTATATTTTTGGAAAAAGGGGAAACACTGAAAAATATGTTATTGTATATTTTTCATGTAAAAAGGGAGGAAATTTGAGAAATGTGGGATGAAACTTTTTGAGCGGGAAGAGCCGAGCAGTCTTAAGCAAAGGAGTTGCAAAATTATGTGAGTAGTAAAAATCACAACCCATTGTGCAGAAAAGTTAGATTTTTTTGGTAGGTGGTCTCTGTCACATGCTGTGCTGGTTGGTGTACCAGAGGAGAGGAAAGTGCAACTAGCTTTTATTCTTGATCTTTGATGCTAAATTTCTGGAGGAGTGTGAAATGCACAAGCTGGTGTGTAGAAGGTGAAGCCGTGTCAATGGTTTTAGACAGTTCTTTAAGGACTTTAAATGCAGATAACGTTCAGCGGGACAGCTTTCAAGGGGGACTCCTGGCAGGCTACTAGAAGATGAAAATTCTTTTGGGGGTAAATACAGACATAACTATAAAATACAAATTTTGTAACATACATTTTCATGGTCTGGTGCTACTGATTTGACAAGAAGCCGTTACCGTATTAGCTGCCAGAAAAGGGCTATGAGAAGGTAGTTTTAGTCACCATTCAAAACTCATTGGCGAAGACAATTCCCACCAGATCAGTGCCTCGGGAATCTGTATGTTATAGTTGTGAAGCAGTAACTGGAAAGCACCAGGAGGTCCAGGCTGCTGGTACCTACTTGCCCTTGGTAGATGAGAGAGTAGCAGATGACCCAAGCAGACTTGTTTGACCAAATCAGAACTGTCAGTTTGCTAGAATTTCCAACCCCGAATTAAGACCACAAGTAAATGAATCCTATAATACAAATGTTGTTGTCGGTATTTAAAAGATCAGCATAAGCATTAAGCGGTTACTTACGGATATCCCTAACCTCGATCTTGGTATAGATCCAGTCTGACGACCACGTTCATTCCGTGCCAGAAGGCAAAGCGGTTCAGATTGCTGTGGAGGAAGCTGGGTATTAAACATGCACTGAAATGCCCGAGCAGCAGAGCATAAGGCCAAAAGGTGTCCTGATACCTCTCTGCAGCCTCTGAAACTGCTTGGAGCCTAGACATTAATTTGGGTTAATCCAGGCCTGTTTGGCTGAGAGATATGAATTGCCCTGATGTGATACGTGAGTGCACATATTTCTGACTTGCCAAGTATGTGTCACACAAAGATTGCATCTGGCCTTCCTTCACAACATTTCAGAGTACTTCTTAAACTGCCGAGTCAAGCGGCTTGTTGAGAAAGACCCTTAGAGAGCAGAAGGGCCAGAGTGTATGCCAGTTAGACCTCGTCACTGGGAAAAACTCGTGCAAAAGGACAGTGGGTGTAAAGACTTTTTGTCTTGGCCAATTGAATTCAATATAGATTAGATGATCAGCTTGTACGAACATCTGGCGTAGCTGAAAAAAAGGAAGGGGGACAGATTGTTGTGAATGAAAGAGTTGATAATAACCTCTTGATAGTAGCCTGCTGTGGAAAGGTGCCATGTGGGCTAACCACCGCTTGTTAAGGAACCTATGGGAAAGGCACCATTCACCAAAGTGCTGAGTGTATGAGGCCCTATTAAGAGTAAATATGATGCTTAAGTATCCTGCTGAATGGGGAGATTTGGGTTATTAAGGTGTAGGATGATAGCACAAGGGTGCTAGAACATAATTTACGGAGGGCGTATAAAGCAACAGATACGTTTTCTTTGTTGGTTTGTTCATGTTATTGCTTGGTTAGGTTTTTCTCATAGATGAAATAAAAATCCAGCCCTTCAAGCTGGCTGTCAGAAACGTCTGTGTCTATTTGGAGATCTGGATAGGTTTCAAATTAGAGCAGAAGTGTGAGAAGTGAAATGTATTAAAGAAAGAGCTGTGAGGTGTCCACCAGATTGTCACTGAACAGTCTCTCCCTCGTTCAAACTTTAGACACTGGTTCTTGTCCAAAGGATGGAAAGCAGCTACTGTCATGGTAGTAACAGCCCATATACGTATCGACTCTTGTGGCAATGGTAGAAAAAAATATTTCAGTGGGGAATTAAAGGAGAGACTGCAAATTCGGCTCTTTTTTAATAAATGTATTGTCTTGAACTCACAAGTCTGGATAGATTCCACTGAGTGCGGAAAAGTTAGAGAGGGGACATGTTAAGACCCTCTAGATTTAGTTATTCATTCTGCCTCTTGAGCTGGAAAGTCATCTACTGTCCTCGCCATAAGGTCGGTATTGCCCCAAATTCAGTGTGAGTAGAAATTCGTATTTCTGTGTCACCTTTAAAGCTGGTTAGATAAGGAGGACTGAGTAGTATATTGAGTACTGAAGTACTGGGACCCATTAAGGCTTACTAAACTTCAAGCTGCCGTTGTTAACGACAAAGGAAAAATTGTAGAGGTTTTGAATTTTGATAAACCTGACTCTGAATCCTCAGACCCAGTTAGACTTAACGAAGCGTAATTTAGATATTCCCTTTGTGCCCACTGGTGTTTGGAAAGAGCTGAGATACCATGATAGATCAAGGAATAGGAAGACCAGCATGGAAAAATTCTCAGGTATATGTTGAATTGGATCTTTATAGCCATCCTGATCTATGGATCCTATAGGATCCATATACTTTGGCCTTAGGCTGGTGGCCAGGATTAATTTGGGTGAAATCCCTTTGGGGAAAAGCAGTGAGCCAAGAGATCTCCTTTTCATCCCAGCAATTTAAGGCAGTACCCTATTTGAGCCTGGCTGGATTAGATCAACCTGAGAGACCTTTGAGCATCACCAGCTACTAAACAGTGTTCCTCCTCTTGGAAGCGATTGGCTTATTGAATTTGGCTGGTGTTCTTTCTGATATAGCCAGACATGTAAGCATTTGTTCACGTCCCATTGCCTTCAAAGAGATGTGTGAAGAATGTTCTGTAATAGGCCTGACTGGATAATCTCTGCTGTTCAAAATTGTAAATTTAAAACTGGTTTGAATTTTGCAAAATGAGCTAGACCCCGATATGCATATGGTAGAGTGACGTTCAGATGTCATTTCTTTCCAGACCAGGGGTTTACAGTTCTGACACTTCTCTTACTGGTTTTCCTCTTTATAATCAACCGTTTAACTATCTCAAGAAAAAACCCAAGAAGTAGTAGGACTGTAATGTCCAAGATTTTCTTCGATTACTTTGTTTTGGTCATGTGAACTCAATTTTTAGTGGACCATGAACGGTTACCCCTGGGTTCTGTTGAAACCAAAGAAAGGAAAAGGCAGAACACAATTTTGCTGAGTCACAGTTTGGGAAACCTCAATACCTTGTGCTTTTATCATTGTTTTCATCTGGTTTGCCCCTTTTCATAAATCTTACGCCATTTGATGAAGAAGAACGTGGATGTAATTGAATGACTCCCTTCTGTGTCTGTGAGTTATATGACAGTCTACATTAATGAAAATGGGGGTTAACAGAAAAGAGGAATGAATCCTTTCTTGTAAGGTTCTGTGCAAGTTCCGCTCTTTTAAATTCAGTGATTTCTGAGGATATTTCAGCATTTAATAGTCCCAATTCTAAAATAGTTATAAGTATCAAAGCTGTAGGTTTCATACCATTTTCACAATAGCGTGTCTTTTTGTGTTTCAATCCAACTGTAGGATATTACCAGCTTGCTTCATACCATCTATGAGGTAGTTGACGCATCAGTAAACCACTCTCCTAGTTCCAGCAAAACTCTGCGAGTGAAACTTACTGTGGCACCAGATGGCAGCCAGAAGAAGAAGAGTATCTTGTTAAATCACACTGGTAAGGATGTGCAATCAGCCATTGGAAAAAATACAAAAAACTTCAAGAATCCCTTAAAAATCCATCTTTGTATTTTGTTAACACAAATAAATATATACTTAAAGGCAAATAATTATGTGGGTATTTAAAACCCCGTGAAACTGTTTTAAGATCTCAGGTGCAAAATTGCCTGCCCTCCTTTCAGTGTCTCTTGAGCAAATTAGGGTTCCCTCTCCTGATTGATTGATTCCTCTTGGCAGCAGCAATAACCCATATGTTGTGTAATTGCCTTTGTGTACTGCAAGGCAGATTTAAAGCCTTTTTGACTTGTACCACTTTACCTCTGCTGATATTACAGTGCCCGGTTTGTGTGGAAACAGGTGTAGTGGTATAAAATGTTTTTTGCAAGTGCAGAGCTATCACTGCTGCTGGATGAGCATAGACAATTAGGCATAAGTAACCTTCGTGAATCTATGCATAAAAATTGCACATTTTTCTGTATTGGCAGAGTCTGCCATTATAAAATGGCTTATACTCTGATGGCTTATTCACCTTACATTCACTCCAATCATAGTTATATCAGCATAACTACTTAAGTAGATAAAGTAGTACTAAATTAAAATACTTTAAAGTATTTTTAAAAGTATAAAAGTAATACTTGAGCAGAAAATGTGGGCACCTTATCCAAAACTTTGTTACCTCAGTTTTAATATATACACCCACTCGGTCAAATGCAGACGTAACCAAATCTGCGCTGCTGGGGAGCTGTGTGATGCATTAGTACAGCATCAAGCTCTGAACTCCCGAGCCCTCCTGAGGGACAAGCATAGCAGCGCGAATGTGGCTCCATTTAACTCGCCACATGGCTTGCAGCCTAACCCTGACTAATGTCCTACAGTCAAGGTTATGCCTGCCCAAATTCTGTCGTGCGGACAAAAACTCTTTGGAGAAGGTTACACGCAATGATACGTTACATCTTGATCTACCGACAAGAAAAAAAATGTGTTTGCAATGTAGCATGTTAGTTATGCTGATGAGCTCGGACAGTGATGTGAGAATAATGTGCTTTCTCTTGTTGGCAGATTTGCAGAGTGCCAGGCATAGAGCTGAGAGCAAGGCTAATGAAGAAGCAAGAAGCTCTGAGAAGAAGCAACGAGCTTCTCTCAGGTAAGGGGAAAGAAACCCATCTTCTGACAGGCCCTGAGGAAGCCTCAACCGCTGATTTCTTGTCTGCTCACTTGCTTTATTTTAAAAAAATGTGTTGAAATAGAGGAATTACAGGATTTTTCTCTGTGGAACTGTCAGCAGGTTCCATGGGTGGATACTTCATATATTAAAACAAAAAACAAAAAACCAAATCTGTAGCACACATTACTCAAATTTTCTTCTTCTATTCACTCTTTGGAGGACATGGAGTGTCTTTTTACACGCCATCTGCAAATATTGTACTTACTGGTGAAGTTTATAGCACAGCCTTTTGGCTAAAAATGTCCTAAAACCTTTTCATCTTCATAGAGCTCCTGCCTTTCTCTGTCCTCCTTCTAGCCTATCTTTTTCACTGGCGAACTCAGTTAGCTCCAAGCTTTATTGACTCGTTTACCAGCCAGACCCGCTTCTCCATACGGCCTCTGCTCCTAAAGGAAGGAGCTTGGAGGTGGCACTGGGTCCAGTACCTAGCAGGAGGAGGGAAACAGCAGACAAATCAGCTCTACAGCAAGTGGTCTCCATAGGCTGTCCCCCACAGAATACATGACAAACAAGAGCTTCCAGCACACTGCCTGCCCCGTGCTCCCTTCTGCTGCGGTGGCTCTGGCTCGTAGCATCTGTGGGGTGGCTCAACTCCACTTACGAAGCGTGTTTGTGCATTTGGTAGGAGAAGTAAATTCACCTCTTCCTTCCCTCGCAGTGACTTAGCGGAAGGGCTGTCTCTGCTGGCTGCCACCTGCCAGAAACCAAGCTTCCCCGCTGCCACGTCAGCTTTGGGTCAACTTCTCCCTTACAGAACTAGTCATTCAGTTGTACCCCTGTAGGAATTAGCCTGCTTGCTTACAACCAATATATTTAATGTAATCTTGCAGGAAAATAGGGACAATTCGATTTATCTTTCTTTCTTTTTTTTTCATAAGTTTCAGAATACATTTCATCACTTGAAAAAATAGCTGTCTGTTGCCTTTCAGTGGAATCCAGCCGGCGTGACTCAGGGTGCACCCCTTTCCAATAAAGCACAAGCGCAGTGGTTTCTTTTATGAACAGGTGCAGGTACGCTTCCAGCCATCTACACATTAGATTAAAAAAAAAGATTTTTAGTTCTTCCCTAGCAGAAGGTACAATATTATTTTGGATGCCTGTTCAGAACAGGTATTTTCACTCTGAAAACGTGGAGTTCTGTGTATCTACCCCGTTACCATGAGCTCTGCCTACATGATAGCTATTACCTGCACTGAACTTCAGAGTATGTGATAATAATTTACAACATATTTTTCAAGTATTAAAATTTTTTACAGCTAAGAAAAATGTTAATCTCTTGGTCACATGTAGGTATGCTATTCCTTTTCTGAATTTGGTAGTTTAATGGATAGAAAAACAAATGAGAAGCAGGTAATTTTGTGCATTTTAAAGTAGATTAGTTGCTCCCAACAGGTCATCTTAGTGTATAGATTCTATTTGGTTTAGGATTTACGTTTCATGCTAAGGCAGAGGCAAGTGTTTGGTGAAACGCGAGAGTAATGACACTGAATCACTAGTTGCATTTGTTTCTTCAGCTGCAAATTTAAAAAAAAACAACCAAACAAACCAGTTTTGGCATTAGTTGGACTTAGGGTTATTTGTCCAAATACATGAATTTAATTTAATAAATTTATCAGGAGAAGGAGCATTCAATTTTATTAAAAATGACAACAAAACTGTGCCTCCCTTTTTTGGATAGAGTAAAAATGCTAGTGAGTTATCCCAGTGAGTAAATCCCAGTACAATCAAATTTCAGATTAAAAAAAAAAGACTAAAATGACTTATAATCTTCTGTTAGCAACTCTGTACGAAATCTTTTGTGAACTAAAGAACACTCCATGTGACTTAAACAATGCTCCATGGTTTTGCTTGCTGGCCTGGATGTGGTGTTTGGATTCCCTCTGCCCATTAGCAAAGGTTTGCCCTGGGTGAATTTAATGGAAGGGTTTTGTTTGATAATCTATTGCAAATATCCCCATCAGCATCTGACAGTTTTTGTTGCATCTCATTAAACGTGGCCAGGACAAAGAATGTCCTCTTCACGCTGTGTATGTTCCAGGGGTGTTTGTGCGCTCTGGGCAAATTGCTAACCCTCAGGAAAGCTCCCCGAGGCTCGTACCAGAATCTCCCCCTGTTAACGCAGAGGTTTCCCCTTTGAAAGCAGCAATGAGGACTTGTGAGAAGTGCACACGTTTCACAGATTCAGTCACTTAGGAATTCCAGGCAAGATGTGATTAATATTCAAGATAAAATGGCTAGGAATGTTTTTATCCTGAAGGTGGGAGATAGATGGGTTAGATTTTTCATCTGCTGGAAGCTACAGGCAGGAGTTTTCATCTGTAGGGCTAATACAAGTACCGAGATCAAGTAACTAGGTTCATAGCTCGCTTGCCTGGTGTGTGTGGTACAAAATTCGTGGTGGAAGAGCACTGGCAGGCAACTTTGTGGATTGGGTATCTTCATGCCATTCTAGTTTATATTTTATTTAGTGCAACAGAGAAAGTATGATGCACACCAGCCTCTAAAACATCTTCCTTTTACCCACAGATAAACATTCTCACTCTCTTTCTTTTCTGCTAGAGTGATTTCTCCCTTAGTGGCTCAAACTGTTATCGGTGAGCGTAGCTTTCAGGAAATGTCCTTGCATTTTTCTCCCCTGCTCTCTATCGCTGCTCCATTCCCTTACCTACTATATTGCTCTCTGCTTATTACCATCAGAATGACACTCCAGCGTGGGAATTTTAGACAGAGCTTCCATACACTCCGCAAACACTTAAGCAGATGCCTTTTTTATTAAAAACCCAACTGAACCAAAAAAAAAACCTAAAAAAACCCCAGTAACAACACTGTATGGTTTTACACCCTGTGCTTGCTGCAAGGTTGATACGTGCCTGTGTCTTCCCGTGTGTACGCGGGAGAGCATTGCGGGGCTGGGTGCCAGACACTTCAGTTCTCAGAAGTACTTAAAAGTTTCTCTTTTAACCGCGGAGCCCATCTCTCATCAGTGTATAATTGCTTCGCTGTCTATATTTGCATGAGTGTTGCTGAACGTCATCTTGCATGCAAGAAAGCCATTAGAATGCAGGGCTGTGGCAGTGCTGGCGGAGTTTTTCTTCACTGTCTTGATGAGAGATGGAATTTATTACAGTAACAAAAAACCAGGTTCCCTGTTAACTTAGTTTTCAACAGTGCTGTGTACAGTGTTGCTTAATTGTGTTGGATCAAACCCAGTGATGTTTTTTCTGGGTTAACTGTGCGTTTTCTTCAGCACGTGTGTGCAAGTCCCAGTGGTTCCTGTAGGCAAGTCATGGCTGGCAACTTCAGTTCGCCAGGTTCTTGCCCCAGAGGTCTTTTATGTTGACCTGCTGAAGTGTAACGACCTGTAAAGGTGTGTCTGAGGCAGAAAAGGTACCAAGTTGGCTATGTATCCAAAAAAATAGATTATCTGGACATTCCCTCTTTTTTGACAGTACCCCATGTCACTTCTGGAGTTCAAAGCTGACTCAGAGTCTTTAAAGCTTACCTGCTTTCCAGGCAGACTCTCCTCCATTCAGGAGACTCTACCTCTATCAAAGTAGAGCAAAAATGATCTTCCAGGTAGGTCAAGTCTTGCGACTTTTTTCAAAGAAACTGTAGACCTGTGTCTGACAGAGACACGGGGGACACAGTTCTGTAATGTCCCCGAACAGTACTACGCTAGATCAGGAAAGCAGTTCGTGCCAAAGCTCAATGGGATCAGCGGCCTCTGGAAACCTGGAAATGGTTAATATAGTCTAAAAGCAGAGTACTGGGCACCGTGCAGCGCAGAGCCCATATTTAACAACTGGTGTAGGATACAAGGCCAAATTCTGGTCTTAGGTTGACATCAGTGCAATCGCACAGAGAAAGAGGGAAGCCTGTCTTGTGGTCCTGGAGACCGACCTATCTGAATGACAGGCCGTGACTTAATCAAGGGGTTTCTGCTTATCCTGTTAGTTCTATTGAAAATATTGTTCATATCTGTAGACATCCATTTAAATTGTTCGGCATTATGGGCTACAATACTGTAAACCTCTGCCTTATTTTTTTTCTGCCTCATAAATGCATGGTATTTCAGATATTCATTCTCAGGAAATAGTTCTGCTATAAATAAAATTGCAAAGCTGAGCAGGAAAAGGAGTCGAGATTCTGAAGCCAGCGGCTGATCCAACCTTATTAATTGTATTTTGGAAAGCAGTGGTTATCTCTGGGTGTCCTACCAACACCTTGTCTTCTCAGGCTCTCTCTGGTTACTACACCTGCGCTGTTGCCTGTCTTTCTGAAGCAGATAGGCGTGAATGTTTGTGTGACACGAGGCTTACCCCAGCGCTTCCTGACAGCGGCGGGAACAGCCGTGAATCAAACAGCAGGTTTTCTTTGGCATGTCCAAATTAGAGAATCAGTCGAATGGTTTGGCCCTAAGACAGGATGTAATAAAGCCTAGGAGGATTTTTATTTGTTTTTGCGCGTGTGATGCAATTGGAAAGCCTCCTTTTGCTTTGCAACATCGGGATCGATTTATACGAGGGGAAAGAACAGTCAGTCCAGGCCTATCGACGCAGCAAATCCGGTCAGCCAGAATTTCAAGCGCTTGTTGTTCCTTTGTGAGCAACTCCCCGTCACTTCAAAGGGGCCATTAGTTGTTGGTTTGCAGATGGTGATAACAACTTTAAAGAACTTCTGCTGAACTGTAATTTTGCTTCCTGCTGACAGATATCACCAGAGTGAGAACAATCCAGAGCAAAGTGGGTGCTATCGTCATTGCGTTGATGAGAACATTGAAAGGAGAAACCACTATTTGGATCTTGCAGGAATAGAAAACTACACATCAAAGTTTGGGCCAGGTAATTTGGTAATTTATGTTGCAACCTTTTCGTCTTTTCTTTCTTCAGTTGCATGTTCCACATCAGGGGCAGTGAATTGGGAACCTGTGTGATTTGTCTGTGATGACTTACTGGGAGGAATAGGGCTATGTGAATACTGCATGGTAATTGCTGATGAAGGTGGTATCACAACAGAGTGGCTAATGTGCTGCAAGCTTTGAAGTATTGTTTGGGTAGCTAAACTTGGAGGTGAGCCTAAGAGAACAATCATTACATCTAAATTATGAAGTTTAGTCTATGGGTGAGGCGAGGACTGATTTTTGGATGTTGAAGCTCGTTCCCAAGAATACCGGCACATATTTTGTACTCACTACTGACCCAAAAATTGGAGAATGTGGGTTCATACCTGGAATTTTGGCTTCTGTCCCCAGATTAAAGGGATTTGGATTTCCTCCCTTTCCCTGTCCTCTGCCAATATTTTACTATTCCACTCTCAGTTATTTTGGTGAATTTCAGATAGATGATGACCAAGAGAAGGTAATGTAGAGGCTTTTATACACACCCTCACACATACACGAGCA
This sequence comes from Numenius arquata, assembly GCF_964106895.1. Classification (NCBI taxonomy): domain Eukaryota; kingdom Metazoa; phylum Chordata; class Aves; order Charadriiformes; family Scolopacidae; genus Numenius; species Numenius arquata. Next base: position 5,105,380 of record NC_133588.1, on the reverse strand, counting down.
CACACACTCTTGTATAGATATGTATGTATATTCGTGTGTATTATTTACTAGTCAGAATTATTAAATGTAATTAAACTTGACAGCTATAATTGCATTCATTTCCTTAGGAAAAATTCACTCTGCCGATTAATGCTATCCCTGCCAACTGCATGCTACTAATTAAAACTTTGAAATACTAGATGACTAACTCAGCTTGTTATTTCCTAGGATCTCCTCCAGCAGCTCAAAAACATGACCCACCAAGCAGAGTTGTGAATCAGACTAGATCCCGTTCTCATGAACCCGAAACCTTCCATGCTCACCATAGGAAATCTCAAGTTGTGGATCCGAGCCACATCAATCTTGCTGAGAGTTCGTACGCCAAGATTGCAGAAATCCAACAGAGGCTCCGGAACCAGGACTCAAACAAGCACTTTGTGAGGTCTCCCAAGGCCCAGGGCAAAAATGTTGCCCCTGTGCATCCTGGAAGGGCAGTAAGAAATAAACCTTTTCAAGGGGCACCCATGCCAATGGCTTCCCCAAGTGCTCGGGTGGGCCAGAATCTTCCTTACCTCCCCTTGCAATCTCAACAGGTTCACAAGAAGCATAAGCAGAGGGCGAAGGAGAATCACCAAATGTGCAAAACCTTTCAGTCTCCAGGGACAGTTGTGGAAAAGGAACATGTGAGAGACCTGCCCACAGTCATTTTATATGAAGGCCAAGTTGGACAAATGATACAAAGACACGAACACCACCACCACCACGAGCACCACCACCACTACCATCACTTCTACCAGACATAAAACAGATCCCACCAACATCCTCCAAGAATCATCCCATATGAAGGAAATGCGTTCTTGTGATACCAGAACTAAGGCATTACTATGATTAATATTATTGTTACTCCATTAATATTCAGCTAGCATATATTTTAGAGGTTATATGGAACTCTTGAAACTTACCCTATTTATATGTTGTGGAACTGCATAGCTTACTTAAACACCTTGTGGATTTTTTTTTTTTTTTTTAAAGTGGCTTGTAAAACAGCAAACAGCCATAGCTTTTTGAGCTGTGATTTAATACAGGTCGTCAACGCACTTCTTTACAAGTACTACTTCCATTGTAGTAGGAAAGATACTTCAAACACTATTGCAGACATCTAGCTTACCAGTCTGCTGTATGTCGGCTGATCGCACACAAGCCTTTTATCAGGGGAGCAATGTTCAAAGGGTTGGACTCCAGAGATACTCAGAATAACAGAAAATACAAACAGCTGCTACCTCTAGTATTATTCAGATTTTATTTTCTTTTTATTGATTGTAATGTGCTACGGGGGGAGGGGGGGAATTTTAATATACTACATTCATGTAGCCTGTTTGTGTTCACATCCTTTCAAATTATCGTAATGATTACAAGGAAATATTAGCTATACTTGTCAACAGAGCTACATTTGTACAACTTACACTTTATTTTCTTGGAGATTCTTCACTGACACAAGTACAGTCTGTTATATACTGGGTAATATTTAAATATACTTCTTTTATTTTTGGTTTTTCTCTTGCTTACTCTCCATTCTGTTTGGGGTAACCATTTGAAAAGAGGAGGATATGAAATGGGGTTTTCAAAGCATCACTAGACTTTAGTGCTTGGGCCATAGCTATCATTCATGGGGGTTTGGGAAGGAGAGGGGTTGTTTGGGAGTTTTGTTTTGTGTAAATCCACAGTTCTTTGTTTTGAGAAAGAATTGAGGAAAATATACTTTCTCACTTTAAATGTTGGCAAATATATATAAAATATAAATATAAATATATATATATATATAAATATGCACACTCTCAGGTACATTTTGTTGTGTTTTAGAAAATCTGTGGTTTGAATATTAACATTATAATTTTTTTTTTCCACAACAGTGACTTTTTACAAATATACGCCATGGCATTTTCTTAGGTGCCTCCGATTTAAATTTCCGCAGCACCTACCAATTTGTGCTTCTTCCATTTTAGAGACAATTCAACATGTAAAAAAAAAAAAAAATACCATTCACCATCATTCTGGCCTCTTCTACTTTTTCCGTATCAAAGGGCTTCCATTCCACGAAGGAGAATGAGACCATACTCACAAGACCTTACTGGCTGATGAGAAATTTGAAGGTCAAAAACAAATTGGAAAAGTGGAAAAAAAGGGTCAATACGTTCAAGTTTTACTTTCTGTGAGGCCCAGATCTATAATACCTTCAGTTGGGTTTTGTACAGATCACCACTTCGCAGGTAGAAAGTGACTGAAAAACACATACGTTGCTTTTGGAACTTTAGAGAACTCCTCACATAAAAACATAATTGTTCTATAAACATATTTGCTTTTGGTTTTAATTATTTTAAATGTTGTGGTATTTTGTCTATAGTATATATTGTAAAATGTAACTATCCCACATTGTTATGAGCCCTTTATGATTAGGGTAATTTTTTTTTCTGACTAGAGTTTTGATCAGTCCAAAATTGGGTATTACCTTTCTGCTGACCAGTTTTAGAGGGACATTGTCCTTTCTAAGAATGTGGAGGCATCAACTTTTAAAGAAAAGTGGAAAGCCTTGCCTTCTTGTGGAATTGGAATAGAATCACTGCTTCGTGGTAATTAGGTCCGTCTCTTGTCTCCCTGGATCAGCAGTTGTTTAGACTTATTTTCCTCTTTAAAAAATCTGGTTTATTTTATTTTATTTTATTTTTAGCTGTCAACAGTGTGTTCTGTTAAATCTAACAAAATGTTTTTAAAATGTGTTTGATCTGTGTGACAACTATACTGTTCTGTTTATTTTTAAAATTCCTAAAGTCCAAAAATATTTATATGCAGAATTTTCTGTATTGAAAATATGAAAAGGCCACAAATTTGGTTAGTTACCACTGAGTTGTTCTAGTCTAAGCCTTTTTTGCTGCTTGTGTATTATTCTTTTTTCAATGTATATATAATTATGGACTGCAAAAAAAAAAGGCATTTATATGTCTAGTAGAAGGAATAAGCTTATTTATATTATAGTGTTAACAAAGTCTGATGTATTCAAGTGACTTACGTTATACCGCATGCAAACACACAAGTGTACATTCCATCTAAGAAGGGATGCCATGCTATTTGTTTTGAAGGTGTAATTAAAGCTGTTCTCTTTTCAGTAGAGCATATGCCAGAAAGACCGGGAGGTGGGAATTGTTTCTTAAGTCAATTTTTTTAAATGCAGATTGTTGCTGAAAACCGGAAGATGTTCTGGAAAACTGGAGTGTTTTCAGAACTGTGGGCTTTTCTAGGAAAGGGCAGCAAAGGGGCATAAATGCTCTTTCACCCAAAGATATTTTGCTGGAAAAGATAACAGCACCAGTAACAAAACCCCATCTGATTGAAACGCGTGCAGTACTAGTTGTGCCAAGCGAACTCTGAAGTGTAACACAACTGACCATTGGTTACAACCTTGCAGTGATTTGCTCTGGTTTTATTATATTTGGAGATTCAAAAGACAAATTCTGCCTTGCTCAGATTCTGTGAAATACAAACGCATTTTAATAACGTGGCATCCCCGTACTGAAACTTTACACCAGCCATGTATGAACGTACAGTATCTAAATACTGTGTTGCAGTTGTGTTACGTGTACTAAGTGTGAATAACATGTAGCACAGTTTCTTTTCACAGAACCTTAAATTTCCGTATCTTTTAAAAATGTTTGCTTTTCAGTATTTTGTATAGTAAATATAGATGGTTTTGACTAAATGCTTTATTTATTTAACAGCAAAAACTGTGCCAAGAGAACCCCCTGTTAATTAAAGTTTTACTAGTTCAGAAAGTATATTTCCTTCTTCTTGTTGTGGATTTCAGGGGCTCATTGCAATTGCTGTCAGAGCTTGCAGATCCCACTGATGAAAGAGCTTCCATTAACATTTTTGGGAACAGGATCAGGCCATAAGGTATGGACTGGGTGTGCTTTGGTTTCATATTTAAACTATCAAGTTTCAAAATTAAATTTCTTTGTCCCCTGCTGTTAGACCTGTGTTGAGTAACTGATTTTTCAGCTTGTTATTCGTTCTGAAAACTTGTTTCAGGTTGCTCAAAACTGTGGCTGGATCAAAATTTAAAATAGATTAGTTTCTGGTTAAACAAAACACTTAATTTCCAAGAAAAAAAAATCAGAGTTGAGTATGTTACTGGTATTTAAAAGTAAAACGGAGTGGCATGAAGTCATTTCGAAAGAAAACTCCAGCCTTTTCACTTATATTTTCTGGTTTTACACAAAGCAATTCATCAAAACTAAGCTGATCAGCAAATTTGCACCATTTGCTGAAAATATTTCAACTGAAAATTCTTGCTCGGCTCTACCGTCTGCAGTTTTTGGGAAGCCAGGGTTTCTAAACCCTTCTCACAGCTTCATGACCGCCTAACGCAAATGAAACTAAGCTAAAGATAGCAAAGTAAAATCTCTCTCCCAGTGAAATCTCTGGCGAGACTGCCAGATTCCCACTGGCTTCAGGGTGCCTGTAATTTCATTCCAGGAATGTGGGTTTGAAGTCTACATAATGTGCAGACAGTGATTTCAGTATTTATTTTTTATGCATCTTACTTCTGGTGGTTTTGTAGGGGCCAACATCATTAAATGGAAGTTTTACTGTAAGAGATCAAGCTGGTAAATTCAGATTAGCAGCAAATACTGTGCTTTATACTCATGTCATTGTAGGACCTCAAGGCGCTTCCAAATGTCTTTGAAACATCCCCACGTCGTTTAGTCACTGTTAGAAATTAAAGACGCAATTCTGCCCTTGGATGATGAAGTGCAGGTTCTCCTGGCGTATTGGCAGACCAGACCCTTAAGGCCACACCAAACTAAAAAGCCACGCATGTGACCTCTGTAACTGCCTTCCTACTTGAGTCATCCTGAGCACAGAGCAGCAAAGTTTAGCTGGAGAAGCACCTTAAAGGTGTATGTTTGTGTGTGTGTACATATACGTATATGTATGTGTATATGTCCTCTGGCAGAAGTTAGACGGATTCTGACAGAGGTGATCTTTTATAGAGGGCTAAGGACGGTGTATGCTCAGCAGTCTACAAGTTGCCACATAAATATACAGATATGATGAATGCTTACTGTTCTCCATATGTCATTGTGTGCCTCAATTATTGAATGGCAGATTTCATTTGTATTCCAATTAACAGGAAAGTTAGGCCCCTTGGGGCCTAAATTATACTTGAGAAAAATTCATTGTGCTAGAAAATTTGCAAAAACATTCACCATAATTTTTGCCTGGAGTATAGGCAAGAATGTTCATGTTTGGAAATGTGTCAGCTAATCAAGTCTCACCTTTAATTACCTTGATGCAATTCATCAAGATCTGAAAATACTTTTTCAAACATGACTTATTCATGGTTTTGCTGGGAACCAACTCGTATTCAGCATCCTGTGAGTTGTCAGACTTCTTTTTTTTTTTTTTTTTTTTTTAAATGTACCAAGCAGAAACATGTTTGAAAATCCATGAAATAAAAATTGAACTTAATGTGTTTTCTAAATAGCTTCTGGAAGAAGATTTCTCTTCTTTTCTAATGCACTTAGCGGCAAATCCAGCCTCAATTTATCACGTAATGATTTATTTTCTCTGCGTATTTGACAGCTGTTCAGTTGATTTGACTTGAAAGGAGCTGTTTTGGGATTTTTTTTTGGCTTGTGTACATTTAAAATGTGCTCAAAATGGGCTAAAAGAAACAGACATAGAAAAGCAAATAACTTTATATTGAAATTATTCAGTAGATGTTGAACTACATCTTATTTGAAGTTTGGATTGTAGTTATTAAATAATGAGGCTTTCAATGATGCTTTAATTTACTGTTATATTTCTCTATAATTCTAGATAATTCAATCCTACTGAGCTAAAATGATAGAAATCATTATGGATGAGGTCTTCTAATTTCTTTTTTTTTTTTTTTTGAATAGCAGAACTTAAGAACTATTCATTCAGATGGATTACTGTGAGGGTTAGAGCCGTGAAGAAAGACTGGCAAGGGAAGGATGGAAAGATTTGAGGAGTGTAGGGATAGCACAGAACTGTCCAACAGAAGGGCGGCGGGAGACAGACCAGAGGTAGGAATATACTGTATGGAGAAGCTATATTCATATTACATTTTTGAATCTCTTATGGTACTTTTATTGCTCATAAAACAGCAACAGTAATTCATAGAATGCTTTTCACTGGGAAAGTTTGAGACACTTTCTAGAAGAGGTCAATCTCCAGCGTGCAGTGGGAGGCACGAGGAAGGAGAGCTGTAGATAATCACCAGGCGGGCTGTGACAGGATAAGAAATGATGCCCTGGTTTCCAGGGTCCCTGTCCAAGCTGAGGGAAATTTTTCAGAAGCAGAGGTGTTTCTACAGAAATTTTCAATATTCTCTAGAGCGTGTTTTGAATAGTAGCATCAGTTCTTTTTCTGTTAGATTACAAACACACATAAGTCGGTCAAATGCTGCCCAAACCTTTAATATCTGTCCTGATTTTTTAAAGACTAAGCACTAACTATGCCTTCAAAATCTACTGACACCAAGTATAGTCTTTAAATCACAAGAAATGGCAGACTGGACCTATTGGTTGTTTCATCAGCCTAGTTTTTCAGGGTCTGAGAGTAGGAAGTTCCAGAAGTTTCATACGAACGTTGGAGACATAATGTTACGGGGCTTCATAAGTGTGGCAATGGGAAAACATTAACAATATCAGGTGTACTGGTAATTATGTGCACTGTGCTTTCTGGGTTTTACAACATGCTGATGGCAGTGGGGTTTGTGTCTTCCTTTGAGTGCCTGGTCCATAGAGACAAAGCAGCTTGTAATTGCTGCCAGCGGAGAGATGTATTCTTTTGGTGAGCCTGGACTTTGTGGATGAAGATACGGGGTTCAGATCCTTCTGGTGCTGAGTGCTTATTCTTGCACTTAATCCTTCCCACTCTCTTCTAGTCACGAAGTATAGCACGTTGGGGCTTTGTGAAATTTCTAATAAAACACCTAACAAACTGGGCCAAATTTGTCTTCGGCTTCACAAGTGGAAGCCAGAAGAGCCCCATGCATGTCTTGGCATTTGGACCTTCAAATGCAGTTTGCTATATGAGTCATCATTTTTTCTTGTACTAATTGCAGATATTTGATAAGCTCTTTTTATGGTTTACAAGTTTAAAAAGACAAATAAAACTTTGTAGATTAAAACGTTGGTTTGGAGGTTGTATTTTGTCTGTTCTCACTGGAGTTCCGTGAATGGTCTTTTTCTGTGTGCTTTAGCTTAAACCTACAAAGTGACTTTGGAGTGGGTGTTTATAGTTCTTCGCTTGCTTGTTCACAGGATAAGACTGTTGATAGATGAATAAAGTGCCACTTGAGGTTGTTAACAACCAGGACTGGTAATGCTAGTTCAACTAAGATAAACAGTGAAATGCTATGGCAATTAGCATTAAGGTCTCACTTGGCCAGTGCTGATTTTTAAAGTTGCAGATACGGTGCTTTATAGATACCCATGGCCGTGGGGTCTGGAGATATTTATTCCACCCCTGCTCTGAATGCTGTATGGACTCCTTTGCAGCGCGTGCCCAGGGCATCCTTGCATACCCAACGTGCCATTAGGAAGCAGGAATATGAAAATTGTAATGTTTCAGTCCGAAGCAATTAACCCTCTCACCCTGCAAGGAGTGGAGGGGAGGAAAAGCTCAATTAAAGAGCCTTGGAGTTTCCAGTAAGTGCAAAAGTATGAAGGGAAGCAGAAAGCAGCACTGTGGGCCTCACATTCCTCCTGTCTCTTTACAGCCTTCTCAGGGAATATTTTTTACTTTTGATGTCTATAATCACAACTTCTTGCCGTTTGAGTATGCCATCTGTTAAGGCTATAGCCCTCAATGGCTCTGCACATGTGACTTCCATGGGTTTCAATGGAAACTTTGTGCAGCTTAACTGGATCGGCAGATGTAAACAGAGGTACTTCAATTTACACTCGCTTGGAATCGGGGCCCTGGGGCACTCGTGGCTTGCACTGATCAGGGACAGGTTTTTATAAGAATTTTCCTGGTCTAATAAATGGATGCTAAAATCAATTAATTTAAAGATTACAATCTTGACAGCTTGGGAGTCTGAAATATGGAGTCATTTTAGCTAGTGACTACAAATTAAAGGAGTAAGTCATAGTGTTTTTAGGAGTGGGGCAAGATTTTCATACCTTACTCTGCTAAAATCATCACCCCTGCAACCCCTTGCCTTATAATTGAATCACAAATTCAGCATTCACAGGATGCTGTGTGTCTGCTGGTTTTTTTAACAGTAGTTAATGAAGTTTATTTTACTTAGAGCCTTTGTTCATATAGATACTGCTTTTATTGCCCACAAATGTAAAGGGAATCCTCTGAAGAGCAGACCTCACCATGAGCATCCTGTGTGCCCTGTTGCGCCCCTCCCCGAGGATGTGCAGGATGGAGTCACCCCACAGAAATGGTCTGAAATTTCTGCTTCCAGGCACACAAGAGCTACCTTCACTATGTCTCTAACCTCGACAGAGAAAATTAAGGAGCCGAAGTGATTCTAAGGCAAGTAACTGTTCCTTCTCCTCAAGAGGGACATCAATGTCCCGTACAGGCTAATCGCTCCCCTCAGTGCCGGTACGCTGGGTTTCTGCAGATGCTTTGGGAAACAGGACAAGCAGATGCTCCTACTCAGGAAGGCCTTAGATTCCAAAATGCTCTTCCATCCCTTTAGTCAGTGATAGGAAACGTTTGGAAAGATGTCACCGTGAAAAGAACTTGAACAAGACAATTTTTTGCTGTTGACTCTCTGCTGTGCCCTTTCATGGGTTTAAAATCCACTTATCTGAAAGTGTGCAGTTACATTTTGTCCTTTTTCATCATTTAAATGCATCTTCTTGATCTGAAGAAATAAAAGCAATTTAAAAAATTAGAGATTTTGTTTTCATATGTGCTGCCAAGTCTGATACTGCAAAGTAACTGCTGAATTGGCACAAGCAGTTTGAGAGAGCCAGCAGATTTAGGAAGGGAGAAGATAAACCTTATTATGTTTCTTTGCCAAAGGAGAAAAGAAACGATATTGACTTAAATGTGGGAAATTTAAAAGGGGCCATATGTTCTCACTTTGTGCTTTGTTTCTAATAGATAGACAGAAATCTTTGAAGTGTGGATTGGCACAGTAGGGTGCATGCTTCTGTAGAGAAAAGATGCTAAATGGGGAGGATGTGAGGGGGCACATGAAACTCTATTAGCCATGCAACAGCAAAGAGAGAAAGGCAAATCCAATGATAATGTACATCTGTTTCAGGGAATTTATAAGCTTTGAACATTTTTTATGTGCAGATAAGTGGATCCTTTTCTTACCATAACTTAGAACTTCAAAGCAGATTGTGTGGATAATGCAAATTGCTGAAATATGAGATTTTCCTACAAAGAGGTTTCCAAAAAAGAAAAAAAAAAAAGAATTAAGGCTAATTGATGCCACAGTCTTTTATGTACAGTGTAAAAACTCTACAAAAATTGATTTTTATGAACTAAGAAATTGATGAAAAAATATTGAAGTCTGCTGTTTGCATTCAGGGACTGTAGTCTGAAACTGAAGTTCTGTGAATTAAACATTTGTCTCCGATATCACTACAGCAATATTGTAACATAAATTAAGATATGTAGCTGAGCTGTAATTGTATCAAAGTCTGCCATGTCGTAGGAATGTAAAACTCATGAGTGTGGCGTGATATGCAGCACCTGACGTTAACATCACTGTCAAGGTAGTGAAGCAGGAATTTCTAGGATATGAGAAAAAATGATTACAAGAGACAAAAACTAATGGGGGGGGGCGGGAAGTGGAGGATACTGATACGGCAAATCTCAGGAGTTGATGAATGTGTAACTTCTTAGCTGCTAAGAAAAATTAGTTGCTCTCTGAACTTGGGGGGGGTTGCGGCTGGGCTTGGGGATGACGGCTGCGTTCCAGCTGGGAGATGTGAATAACCAGTTGGAAATGGAAGGCTTGTGGTATCATATACAAGAAATGACATAAGCGAAGGTATTCTGAAGGCTCTCATCTACTGCAGAGGTGCATTCCTTTCCTCCCTCCAGCCTCAGACTATAAAGCCGGCTTTGTATTTCTCCCTGGGCTGTGGCTGCTGGGCACGGGGGTGCTAAGGCTCATCTTGATGCTAAACACGTAGGCAACCAGAAGTGGGAGCTCCCGCCTCGTTGCTGAGTCTTTCCTCAAGCTTGGCTTCAGCATCCAGCTTGGCATCTTCCCTAGATGTTGCCTTCCCGCACTTCACTCACCATGACCTCAGTCCTGGATTTATTTTTTTCTTCAATCTTTGCACAATTCTTGGTCACTGTCTCTCATGGCGGGAGATCTGAGGAACATGTCAGGCCTCCGTAAGCTATATCCTTCCACACTTTTGTGATGTGTTTTCACGTCCAGGGCTTGTTCTGAGCTGGGAAGTGGCAGTTGCTGCCACCACAGCCCCGGGGCAGCACCAGCTCAGCCCCATCGCCTCACCACGGCAGTGACTCAAAGCGCCTCCCCCTCACCCTGACAGGTACGGTCACCCTCAAAATGGTTGATTTTTAAATTTTTTTTCCCCAGCATTTTTGCTTGGGAGGGCTGCCTTGCAATGGGATGAGTGTTGTGAGGCTGAGGGATTCATCACCCATGTGGTGGTGTCTAACCCCTATTAAATGAAAGTCCTGTGAGGTAATGAAGAAATTTACCTCATGATTTGGCCCAAAACTTACTGGTTGAGGGCAATCGGGTGCAGTTGCCCTCAAAATGGTGGATTTTTAAATTTTTTTTTCCCAGCATTTTTGCTCGGGAGGGCGACCTTGTGATGGGATGAGTGTTGTGAGGCTGAGGGATCCATCGCCCATGTGGTGGTGTCTAACCCCTATTAATTGAAAGTCCTGTGAGGTAATGAAGTAATTTACCTCATAATTTGGCCCAAAACTTGCTGGTTTAGGGCAATTGGGTGCAGTCGCCCTCAAAATGCTGGATTTTAAAAATTTTTTTCCCGAATTGTTGTTTTTGGGGGGTGGCCTTGGAATGGAGTGAGTGCTGAGAGGCTGAGGGATCCATCCCCTGTGTGGTGGTATCTTCCCAACCACAAAGAAATGAAACTCCTCTGAGGTAAGGAAACAATTTACCTCATGATTTGGGCCAAAGCTTACTGGTTTAGGCAATCAGCAAGGGTCCCGCCTTTTAGATGGCTTTACCAGGTGCTTTTTGGGTTAATTAATCAGGCAAGACGCTGGCCTACAGCAGCAATGGCACCTCCCTGGGGTTATGGAGGGCCTCTCTCAGCACCACGCCATCTTTTCAGGCCTGCAACTCATTGGTAAGCTGAGGCTCTGGCAGGGGGTTAAACTTGAGGCGATCTCGCCTTGTCTATTTACAACCGTACCCCAACAGCAGGGAAAGGGCAGAAGGCAGCGATGTTGAAAAGAACAGCTGTATGCCATCAGACTAAAGATAGAAACATGAGGCATGCAGGCTAATTAAGTTCCCAAGTGGCAGCATACAGAGTGTACAGACCAAACAGAACAGTGCCTTCTGCTTGTTTTGATCAACTCTGTTTCTATCACTTTGATGAAAATAACCGCTTGATTTGTCGTTCCCCTGGCTGCCGGGGGATCCCTCAGACGGTCTCGCTCTGCGGGTGCCGCCCTCATGGCGAGCAGCGCAACCCGGACACAGGGCCATTTCATAACCAGGGAGTGACTGCGGCCTCTGTTGTCTGTGAGCAGGGCTGGTCAGCAGCACTGGCTGTCAAGAAAAAAAAGGGGGGGCAAAAATGTTCAGAACTTTTGAATTTACTTTCCTGCATTTTTTTTTTCTAGCCAGCTGTAATATTAGGCACTTTTGCCCTAAATAAGGTGTAGTGGGCATGCTCTGACCAGCTTAGCACAACAGTATGAACTTTAGTTTTTTATTTTTTCCTTCTCTGGTGTCTTTCAGTTGTTTCTTTTTTCCTTCAGGGCACCCCAGCTGACTCTTGGTTAGGTCAGTCAGCTTGCTTCCTAACCAGTTTGTAGCTCTGGTAGCTTCTGATGTAGATTGCATATGAGCCAGAACCCCCCCCTTTTTTTCAGAGTTCTGAGTATTAAATTACCTTAAGGATAAAATGAAGAAAAATGTTTTTCTGAAAATCATCTTCCATGTGGAAAATGTGTTAGATGATGTTTCAAAGTCTTTTATGCTCCAACAGGAGGCAGAGGGGACACTTTGGGGCAGTAATCCCATGAACCTCTCTAGCAAGTTCAAGAGAGAAAGGCTTGGCTCAGCTGTAGCCCTGCAGCACATTATAAACTGAAGCTGAAGGGCTGTGACAGGTTTGAATTCTTTGCTTGTAATGATGCTCAGATAGAGACTGAAAGATGAAAATGCTCAGTGTGAAGACATGCTCTTTCTTTCTTCTAAGTGTAATAGTCAGCTCTAAGTTTGCATTGCTAACCTGCTTCAATTAGAGGCATAGGGCTGACTTCAAATTTTCTTTTATTCCAGTACAGCTTCCAGTGAACTCTGGAATTTAAATTTAACTCTATTTTAATTCCAGACTCAATCTTTCAGCTGAAACCTTGAGTTTTCAGAAGATAGTATAATTGATGGCTATTTCCTGATTTTTTCCTGGTGATGAGTAATTAAATTATGATGAGATATATACACACACACACTCTTTTGTTTTATTGTGACCTTTCTTTCTGAAGCATTCCTGGTTTAATCTGTTAACAGTCCCATTTTTCTTTGAGATCTAAGTGCTCAGCCCGCACTTGTTTAACACTGCTGTCCACAATAATGGACTCCTTGAGGGAATTACAAATCAACAAAGCTACATCTTAATGCACAGGAGACCTGATGTCCTGTAAGCTGTCAGGCCTCGCTGTAACATGCAGAACATATTGTCAAATAAAATGAGTGGTATTCTTTACAGTAAGAGCCTAAATTGCTCATGTATTTTATCATGATTGAGTTTCATATCTCTACTGATAGAGGGTTAGACCCAGTTAAGTTCTTAATCATTTTGTTTGATATAGTAGTACTTCAATTAGCAATAAGAGTGTCAGCTCTAATTTGCTGTATTGGCCACTTGCAGTAGATTGATTTTTATTTTTTCCCCCCTCTTCCTTTTTTGCTTACTGCTGAAGGAGTGTACGCATGTAGTTCCTAATTCTGAGCTCCTCGGATAAGGAAACTAGTGTGTAGATAACATTTTTAGATGAGGGGTGTAGTAGTTCAAAGCGTGATAGCACTTCTTAGGTCTTTAAACATACATGAACTGGTTTTCTCCCTTAACTGCAACACTAAGTGCAATTGGGGAAAGATAAATGAGAGTCTGACATTACAGTGGTACTATGTACTATAGCTGTAGTGCCAAGTGAAAAACACAACATACCCCTTGTTTTCTGGAAGCTTTTAGAGATGTTGGAAAGATTTGACAGAAGTGTTTGGGTCACTGCTGTGTAATGCTTGTTGTCTGACACTGTGGAGGAAACGGACCAGTTTCCTTAACCAGAGCTTCCAGCTACATGAGATCAGTTAATTAGGCTAGTGACAAACTGGTTTATTTATGAAATTTCAAGTGATCATGACGCCTCACCAAGATGCCAAATCTGCACTGAATAAATATTCCCAAGTTAGGCAATGCTAGCAGGTACTTTAGCTTAGCATTACAGTTTTGACAGCAGCCACTGTTTAAGGAATGGGATAAAAGCCTGAGCATTGAGAAGTCACTTTCCAAGGCTTCTGAGCCGTCAGAGTTTGTCTTGAGGCCTGCAGCAAACAGGTGATCCTGTTCTTTCCAAAACTCCCAGTTCCTTGTGCTGGGTGATGGTTGGATGATGGCTTTCGCTATTATAATTCTGATGATTCTTTTTGCCCTTATTGGCTGCACGGTATGTAGTCTTCTGCTTTTTCTTGTGGTTGTATTTTAGCCTTCTAGAAGGAGGTGGGATCTCAGGGAGGGAGGAGGGGATTGTTCTTTCTCTTGGGGAGCTACTGAGTGTGCCCAAGCAAGATCCTTGGGTGTCAGAGGGTCCTGGCAGGGCTGCAAGGAGGCTGCGAGGAGCGCGGGATGCAGCCTTGCCTCAGGGGGCTGCAGAGCCTGTTGGCTGTGGCTTGGAAAGTCCCGGAGCTGGCTGAAACCATGCCTGGATATAAGGCCCATTCAGACTGGGAGGGTTCCCCAGCCTGAGTGCTCTGGTGCTGGTACAGAAGTGTGCTGCTGCTGCTACAGACAAAGGCGTAGCTCACGTCAGGATTGTAGGCATCTTAAATTGGAATAACTGCTGCTTGAGAATTTAATCGGCTTCCTTTACCTTTCCATCTCTAGTCTGCTGCTACACAGCTTTTACAAAACGAAAAAAGGCCTTCTTTGCAGCTGAGTTGGTACTGACAACCATTTCTTTAAGAGCAGGCTAATGCTTAATGAGAATATTTATGGTGATTTGTGGCTTGACCAGGCCTTATTTCAGGCTCAAGAAAAAAGGAGGATAAATATGGCTTATAGACGGTACGCTTTTCAGTGTTTGGCCTGGGGAACAAAGGGAGAATGCCAGCTTTCACCTGGCTAATCCTTGTGCCTCCAAACAATTATTTTCAACATCATCTGACAGGTAGCCTGAAAAGGGTGCTGTAGCATGGTACGTAGGTGCTAGCAGCAAGGGTGGAGGGGGTGGAATGAAATGAATGTGATGCTGCTAAACAGTTCTCAATAATGTACAGTCTCCAAGCACAGCAGACTGCTAAATTGGTGTGATATTTCTATAACTATAAGTAATAGAAATAATAAACATTTTAATCCTGGCACTCTTGGCCAGCTAATAACAGTAGTGAAACCAGAAAGACTCACATATGTCTTAGAGATCAACAGACAGTCCTCTAAGGTAGGCTGAGTCAGTGCTTTGACAAGGAGGGAATCTCGCTGGAATAATGTTGAAAGCAGAGAGCAGAATAACAATGAGTGTCAGGAGCACTGAGTCTACAGAGGAGTTGAATGCAGAGGGCAACAGTGACAGAGACTGAACTCCAAAAGACAGAAATAAAAAGGTTAAGTCACACACACAACTTCACACAGTCAGAAGGTGCTGCAGAAATCTGCCAAATCTGTCAAAAAAACCCCTGTACTAACAATGGTATTTTTAGGCAATATCATTCTCCTCAAAATCCGCATTAATTCATGAGTTATTTTTTTTTCCTGAGACTCAAAATATCTGCTGGAAAACCTCTTCTGTTCTTCAGCAAGTGCCTGGGAAAGGACTGATGCTCTGAGGCTTCCACTTCCAAACCTGGCGTATTTCAAGAGCCACCTCTGAAAACTCAGTGCTCTTTGATCGGAGGCATCCGTTTCATTTGGTTGGCTCTAGCAGCCCAGATAATTGTCCAGATAATTTTTCCTATTTGGTTATTATAACGTCTTTATTACACAACAAAAAGAAGCATTTTTAAGCACAGTGTGTGTGTCTCTCTCTCTTTTTTTGAATCTAATGGGTATTTTGTTTGTATAGGCAGAAGGAACACAATATGCTGAACCATCTTTCAGCTTTGGTACCTAAGAGCTTGCTTGTTCTGCTGCTCAGTATGGGTAGCAAAGACAGAAACTGTAGCATAAAACAGGCTCAGGGGTTTGTTTTGTTTTAACCACTTGAGAGACATAAACTACCTTTCAAATTTCTTCAGTGTTACAAGGTCCATTGACAGTCTACAGGTTTGGATTTTTGCAAGAAACCAGAAAGGGTTATTTGGATTGATCTGTGTGAGTAATTTGTTCTTTAATCTAGGTCCATTTTTAGCTCGGTTTCTGCATCTTTCAAAGTTAAGCTGCAAACGATCCATTAGTGGAGAAGTCTTTCTCAAAACCTAGGCTTAATAAAAGGTTTATTTGGTGCAAGCTTAACTGGATAAGGGTTGTTTGCCATTTAATGAAGATAGGCTAACAAGGACTTTCTCTTGGCTCCCTGCAAACCTTGAGCCAGATGAGATGGTATGTTGTAAGAGATGTGTGAGATGGTGTGTAAGCTACTCAGGATTCATCCACACGCAATCACATCTGTGAGTTTTTGCAGAGCCATCTTCACAACCCCTCTCATTCACTTCTTTCAGAGGCAAGCATCAACATGTTTTATGCCAAACTTAATTTTCTAGGTCAGTCAGAACTTCACAGGTTTGAATAAAATAAAAGCAAGGTAGACAAGGTTTAGCTATTAAACCTCTCTGTAGCAATGCTTAGTTGTCTGACAGAATTAGGATCACCTGGGCCCCACTGGGTAATCAGAGCCGGCCAACAGCCGTGTAGGTGCCACCTGGGTAGCAGAGTAATAGAGGGCCCTGGGGAAGCTTCTGTGGTAGTGAAGGACGGTTACAAGATCGGACACACAAAGCCCCATCAAAACTCCCAGTAAAACCCAATGGCATCTTTCCTTCGACTCTGGCAGGAGCTGGATCAGGCCTCCCATGAATTGTAATGAATAGTTATATTAATCCACTGCTATGTAGCTGTGAAAATCCTGCATCCCCTTCACTGGGATGATGGTGCAAGGCTAAATCACCATGGATATTCGATTGCATTCTGGCTCATGTAGCAGTAAGAGCATTACCAGGCAGCATTTTATCTAAGACGAGTGCTCTCTACAGTACTCACAACAAATCTCAAGTTATTGAAACTCCAGTGATTAAATGTTTTACAGACCCCTGCAACATCAGAAGACTCTGTGAAATAGGCATGGCTGCTTTCAATATGATCTCATAGGGATCTGATTACCATTTTGGCTCTCTTCTCACAGTCATTCAAGTGGACCTTCAAGGAAGTGTAACCCTTTCACTTTCAGACTTTCGTGGTATGCAAAACACTTCCTCAAGCGTAAAAGCCTGGAGTGCAAAACCTATAGCACTGGAGCTAAATAGACAAATTTATCATATCTGTGCTGGTCTCCAAGCAGAATACAGTAAGAAATGAAGTAGCTATACATGTCTTTTTGGAACATTTCAGGCCCTGAACTGAAAATAAAAGGTCTCTCTACAGCAGAAACTCTGGGCTAAACACATTCCTGCTGAATCAGTCGTGGTAAATGTTTGACATATGTTCTTGTGTTGGCACCAATTATTGATAAAATTCCATTTGAGTATGTGCAGAGTCTACTCACATCCAGTTGCTCAAAATGTAGTTACTGCAGATTAACAGTGTGACCAAAGTTTTCATTCCCCTCCTTTTGGAGCAGGCACATTACAAATGCACATCAAAGAAAATGAGCTCTATTCTGACTTACAGTCTAGGCATGTTCCTGACAAACCACATCTGATGAAGAGTCTTAAAGAAATAGCACAAGCAACACTGCCGGCAGCAAAACAACAAAAGGGCTGGCCCCTTCCGCCAATGATGGGAGGCTGGTTAATCAAAGGATTTTGTACCAGGGAGAGGAACCGTGTGCTTTACATTGAGGCAATGCAGTCGAATAATACATATGCAATGACCTAGCTAGGCAGCATTCTAACAAATCCCATTTAATTACGTGTCTTTTCCTCTCATGATATTCTTCTCAGTTCCACTGCAGTCTGGGAAATCAATAACAAATGTTCATTTTGAATGTCTCTATTCTCTAGCCTTGGACCAATTATGCACATTCCTCCTGTCCTTATAAGGACAGGGTAGTTCTTCACTTCAAACAATGAAAGAAAACACGCAAAGAAAATCTCCCTTGGTAGTATCCAAAACAATAGGAACATAGATTGTGAACCAAATCAAGTGGTTCCTATTGTGGTGTGCAGCACCTTCTGATAAGGTACACCTGGCCTCCTCCCAGGGTTGTTGGCACTTTTTGTGTCTGTTATGGTGCTGAGCACCATTGTCTTTGATTTCATGACCTGAGTGAGCATCAGCGTAGGAATCAGGACTGCTCTGTTTTATTGCTGGCTATTTGCTATTGTGGCCAAACCAAATAACATCTCTTACTGCACAATATCTTCATCTGCAGCATAGGAGGGCCCTCTATTTCTAAATCCCTCTCAGTGACCTGTGAATGAAAAACATAGCACATGCACTATGATTATCAGTATTAGTGAGGTGACGGTGGGGGTCATGACACCTGGAGTGTGTCAAAGTCACAAGTGCAAAGCAAATAAGCTCTTTAAATAAAGAGTGTGTGTTCCTTCAAGCCACTGCAGTTTAGGCACCAGGGCCCATATTTAAGAGTTTGCAATGAGATGTGGCTTGTTTTTTTTACTGGGAACAAAATGTTTATACAAGTTTGGTGAAAATAGCAAAGATTTTCACATTCACAGGGAAAGCAGCAGTATTTCTTTAAGGGGAAAAAAGAGCAAACTACAAGTTCCCCTGGTCTTGGCAAATCATGAGGCGTTTTTCATTTTGTAACATCAAAGTCGGCTCCTCTTCTTTGATGTCTTCGCATGCTGTTTAAGGTAAAGCATGAATGAAGAAATGTCAATCTGCAAGGTGTCCATGTAGTTTATGCTGAACACTGAAGAGGACTTGTAGATAAAAGGCAAACACAAGGTTTGATAATGAATGTCCAACAAGGAGGTGTGCATATCTAAAAGGAAACACTCAGCTGGAGAACAGCTCTGCAAACCTTAAAACTCTGCTTAGCCCAAGTTTAAGAGATTAAGAAAAAGTGGATTTTTTTTTTTTTAAGCATGGAACGAAGACAGGAATTCTGTAAAAATCCTTGTTGTTTTATAAGAAATGCTCTTTCAATGGTTTGACTTAAGAATCATAAAGGCACCACCCACTGTGCTTGATTTAACAATGTGTAATTTTGAGAAGATACAGAGTTAATACTGGGAAAAGCATCAGAGAGGAAAGTAGAAACCACCACAGTACATTTTGGAAATTTATAGCAGTTCCTTTGTGGTGTCCAATGTCTTAACACTGGCAAAAGTTGTGTGCTGAATTAAACAAAGGAAAGTGTCAATTATTTAACTCAGTTTGTACCTATGATTTACAGACTGTAATGGAGTGATAGTCGCTTAGGGAGGCTAAGCAGTTTTCGGATGAAGGGAAAGGTACTTCTTGGACCCAATCCCCACATTTTTCAGTCACAGAACATTTAGTGATGTCACTAGAAACTTAGCTGTAGAAGAGGGTGTTACTACTGTATCATCCTGCTGCTTGCACTGAATTTATGTTTCCTATTCATTATTCCTGAAGCTGGTGAAAAGGTTGGTTTGATGAACCGTGTGTGCTTTGCTTGATTTACTCACAGAGCAAGTGCGCCGGGCGTGCTGCCCTGAAAAAGGGAGCACCCATGGGGGCTGTGATGGGAGCGCAGGCTCTGCGCCAGTCAGTCTTTTTCTTTGCTGAGACAGCTCTGCAGGGTTCGAGTCTGAAATATATCAGTGTCCTAATATTACTGTCTGTCTGCTAGATACTGGACTGAGACTGCAAAGCAGTTTTGATTAATTAACAGGGCATAAAAACTCTGCAATGGGTGGCTGTTGCAGTGGGGTGTATGTGAAAAAGCATAAAGGGGAGTTTCCAGACATAGCCAGGTTCCCTTTGTGTCTATTAACCTGTATGACACTCAAATGAGCCTTGTCCATTAGGATCAGAAATATTTGTCAGAAAATAGAGATGACTGGATGTTTGATGTGTGGTAGGTGAGGAATGGATATCCACAGGAATCCAGGGAAACAGGAGGTAAAACTCCATAGCTTTGATCAAGGCACTTAAATTCTTCTTAGTCTTTTCTTCTTTTAGTTGGGCATAATTATAAGAAAATAATATTTATTTGCACTTTGAAGATGGGCAAGAGACAATCATAAACATGGAGTGACTTTTTCTGTTTAAGAAAACAAATCCTTCAGAACTGCCCAAAACTCCCTGGAAACTTTGCAGCCTTGGGATACTAACTCATCAAAGAAAAATGTGGGTTATAATGCATGGGGAACATCGGTACCTTATCTGTTTTCATTCTTACATGTGGGACATCTTGTGAGAAGATAACAATATTAGTAGAGAGGATGCCTATATTTTCTCTGGAAAGCTATCTATGACTCCTAAGAATCATGTCTTCTATTTCTTGAATTCTTCTCCCTCTCTGTTCTACTTTAACAAAATAATGGGCAGAGACAAAAAATAAAATCTGGATAAAAGATGACCTTTTCTTTCATCTAGCTCTTCCTGCCAGATTCAGATGCTTTTGGCTGAAGAGGATTAGGTGTGGAAGAGACTCAGGGAAAGTCCAAAGTCAACAGCCAGAAATATTTTTTCTTAGTTAAGGTGGGACAAAAGTGAACAGAGATTATTAAGAGATTAAGAGATTAAGCAAAACTGACTGTTGTATAGGAACAGAAAGATAGAGGGTGGCTTCTTTATTCTTGCATCAAGCGCTCCCAACATTCAGTAATCAAATCTCGTGCTTTCAGGTTTACTTGCAGCTGCACAGTGGAAGAAATGCTATTGCAATAATCTGGCTCATTAGGCCAAACAGACTACCCATAGCAATAGGGGCAGCTGAAATAGGAGCTAAGCTGGTGTGCAACATCTGAGACCTTTCTCTTTAACATCTGAAAGAAAGAGCTCAGGTCTCCTGTTGCTATTCAAAATTTAGGCTTAAATTGAAGTGCAAGTGGATTAGACGGTTCTGAAAAAAGAATAATAATGCATTAGCTAAGAGATGACAAAAATATTCCCAAGACATTTTCAAGGACTTCAGACATATTTCTTGTGCAGTGAGGGGATCCCACATATCCTCCAGTTCACTTTAGCTACCTCTGTTGCAGGCAGCAGAGAACCTATCACAGAGTGGAATTTATCCCAGCCTGTAAAACCCATCTGGGTCACTGAACACACTCAAGTCTAAGTTGTCATAAAAGCACTCAGCCGTAGCCAGGCTGGGTTAAGGACAATTTGGTTGTCTGAATGCAGCCATCACACCTCTCGTGGCATTGTAGATATTTTCTTCACTGTAAACCACGTTAAATTGCTGACAGAATCGATCCACTATTCATAGAAACTCTGGTTCCAGCAGACAATAGCATCAACTATAATATTGCATTTACAGAAGTGAGCTTTTAATTCAGATTTTTTTGTTTAAAGAATTGCAGATAACTGGGCTGAAACTGACGCCATTTTGTCTTATGTATCTTTTTAGTGAAATTAAGTCCCAATCTTATACAGTCTTTACCTTTGTGGTCAAACTGTTACAAAGATATGCTTTATTTGTCTGGTAGATATCC
Organism: Numenius arquata; assembly: GCF_964106895.1. Taxonomy (NCBI): domain Eukaryota; kingdom Metazoa; phylum Chordata; class Aves; order Charadriiformes; family Scolopacidae; genus Numenius; species Numenius arquata. The sequence goes on along the minus strand of NC_133588.1, from coordinate 5,084,187 downwards.
AAATATTTGCTGGGAAATATAACTTTTGAGAAGAGAGATTAGCTTTCAAGCTCTGACTCTTTTAAATGTCATCTCTATGAAAACTACTGACAGTTAGTAGGTGGAGAGTTAGTATTGTCTGACAAGGATATTCGTAGGGAGCAACTTCAAAATGCAACAGAGAAGAAAAGAATTCCAGGACTCTCAAAAGACTTTGGAAGCAAGAAAGTTTTACCCCTCAGCACTTGTGCATAAGGAACTGTATTTGTTCTAGGAGGCTTAATCACTTTGTTTTGTTATGATCCTCTTTCAGTTCAATTTCTCCAGACATAGGGAACTGAAATAGCATGTAAGGGGTGATTTTGGCATTTGCATCTTGAAAAGATGGAAGAACCAGTAGATTAATGTGTTCAAAGTATATTCTCTCTCTCGGGCTGTTGGACTGGAGTATTCTTCAACGGGGCACCACACTGCTTCAGCTTACAGTGGTGATGATGATGATGATTTTTGTATTGTGTGTACTGTAGTTGGGCCTAAAAGCCCTATTCAGCTTCACTTGTGTGAGGCACTTCATACAAATCTTATGCAAAGATAATCCCTGCTTAGTAGAACAGATCTGTTACAGAATCACTTTTCTGTCATACTGTAGCTCTGAAATTCAGGGCCGTTGTCACAGGAAGGCAGATGTCTCTGTGCAATAGAGAGAAAGGTGGGGTGTCAAATGGATCTTCCTTACATTTTCTGACATATATGAGATACTAGAAGGTAAGGAACAACCAAAGCTGCTTCCCCCCCCCCCCCCCCTTTTTGAAACTTTCCATGCATTTAATCCCTTTTATGTAAAATTTTAATTTTTTAGCCTTAAGAGCTTTGATCTGTTTTGTCCCTCCCTAGAGAATAGCTATGGTTGTGTTCTGTCCTTCCTCCTGTCTTTATATCTCCTTCCTTGTTCAGCACAGTGTCATGTGTTGTGGTTCCTGAACCTGCAGCTTCCCCCCATGCTCAAAAGCATTCTTGTTAACTGAGTGTACACTGTCCCCTTTGCCAGTTCCCTGAAAACCTGCTGCAACTGCAATGCAGTCAGCTCCTGGGGAACACTTTGAATGGGCATCAGCTCCTGGCTCATCTGCTGCACGTTGCCTCCAAATGGTATGCTGCTCTGCTCGGACTGTAAGGCTCCTTGGATCCACCTCTCTCTCATATGGTGCAGAAAACTCTGACAGCACTTAACAAGCAATGGCTGGTAACAATAAGATGAGTCTTCAAAGAGTTATATTTACATGTAAAAAGACACAGGGACATTTATGTATACCAGATGGCCCAAAGCAGGTGGGTAATATAATGTAGATATGGCTTGCTGCAATGCCAGAAGAGGAGTGTGCATGTTGTTACTAAAGCAGCACCTCAGGGTCCTAACCTGGGCTGTGCTATGACTCCTGTTTTACTGGCGCTGTACAAATGTATCATGTCAATCACTGACATGAAGAGATCACAATCTAAACAGACAAGATAATTACAGAGTGCAGTGGATACAGAAAGACTTTCAAAGGCCCCGAAGCCTGTCAGAGGCAAAGCTGGGACTCCAGCTCAAAGGCATCTTAGTACAAACTGAGCCTCTTAGTCATTAGTCCTTGCTGCTGTTGACTAAACTGCCTGTTTTGTTTATTTGCCCTGGATCCCCTAGCCTGCAAGCCCCAGGCCCTTCTGTAAGCAAAGGGACCATTAGGAGCCAAGCACCTTAATCTTTTAAAGCCTCTGTATGTTATTTCTGAAGATCCTTGTCACAGTCTTCAAAAGAGACTGATTTTGGGCACCAGTGAAGGTACAAGACTTTGGGTTTATGTCATACAGCCAGGTGAAGCTGGAAGCTTTCTCACACCCTTTGCACCACTAACTGAGCCCACCGGATGCTGCAGATTGTGCTCAGAGACCGTTTGAACCTTCACTGTGGCGTTCAATGAGTATACTAAGCCTGAAGCACAGGAGAAATTTCAGACTTCATCTGAGTGCTTCTGCCTGAGCTTACTCAATTGGTGTGTAAGTGAAATACAAAATGAGCTCTAGAGGGGACACTGAGAAGAACAAGACAGTGAGAGCAGTCTGTCATATGGAAAAAGTTCAGTGAGTCCATAGAGGAATGTGGTGCATTGGGCAAGAGCGTCTGGAAAGGGAAATCCTGCCCCTAACCTGCTGCAGTTCTGTGAGGTGCCAGTAAGCATGTGCACATCAATAGTTTGAATTTCAAAAAAACCTTTTTCAAGGTTCCACACAAAAGGTTATTGAAGAAACAACCTTGCCAAGAGGTTGGTGGCTATGTTATTTTATTGAAAACTGGTTAACAGACAGGAAATAAAGGGTTGGGCTTAAGGTTACTTCTCCATTGCTGGAGACTGAATGCTAATCTAGATGCACCCCTGGCCTAATCCAATATTTCTTACGTTCTTGAATCAGCCACAGTCTCTTTTCCAGGGTAAGTTTTTAAAGTGGCCATATGAATGTCTTCTGCATTACCTAGAAGCAACTGGGAACATTCTGCTCTCTGTATTTAGTCAGGAGTGATTTGCAAAGCAGAGGTACGTACATTATGCAGAACTAGAAAGAGTCAACTTTGGGCCATCTTTGTTAGATTAGAATCATAGAATTACAGAATCATAGAATACCGGGTTGGAAGGAACCTCTGGGACCATCTGGTCCAACCTTTGTTGGCAAAAACAGTCTAGACAAGCACCCTGTCCAGCCAGATCTTAAAAGTCTCCAATGTTGGGGAATCCACCACTTCCCTGAGGAGATTATTCCAATGGCTGACTGTTCTCATTGTGAAATATTTTCCTTTTCTGTCCAATCTGACTCTCCCCAGGAGCAACTTGTACCCATTACTCCTCATCTTTTCCATATGACTCCTTGTAAAAAGGGAGTCTCCGTCTTCTTTGTAGCCACCCTTTAAATACCGGAACACCTTCTTTTCTCAAGGCTGAGCAAATCCAGTTCTCTCAGCCTGTCCTCATATGGCCTTTGATCATCTTTGTGGCCCTTCTCTGGACCCTCTCCAGCCTGTCCACATCTTTTTTGCATAGCAGGGACCAAAACTGAGCACAGTATTCCAGGTGTGGCCTGACAAGTGCTGCATAGAGTGGGATAATGACTTTATCTCTGCTGGTGATGTCCTTGTTGATGCAACCCAGCGTCCTGTTGCCTTTGCTGTAGCAGCACGCTGTTCACTCATATTGAGCTTGTGAATGGAGAGTCTAACTTAGAAACTTCTGAAGTAAACTGTAAGTTCCAGCCCTGTTGGATCTGATGTTGCTGTCTTGATCTTGGAGCACCTGGCAGCTAATTTACTTGTGGAGAGACAGTTCATTTTTGCTGTTTCTGAATTTTGGTTTAAAACTGCATTAGACTGTGTAGCTTTTTACCACTGCATTCATTGTATGCCTTACTGAAGAAATAATGGGGAAATGAGCTGTTGGAGACCCAAAAGGGATGATTGTAATTTTAAGTTTATTATGAAGAGAAAATACATCTGGAGTGATCAAAGGTAAAAGCTTAGCCCTCCGGAGCAAAAGCAGTGCCTATGATGAGCAGGCATATTGTGGCACACCTGGAGGTGAGCCATGGGTCGGATGCCTGAGTCTTATTTTTTAAAATTTCCATTTAGAGGAGGGGAGTAAAAACGAGAGCGGAGCCAAAGAAGGGGCAGGAGCTGAAAGGAAATAGAGTAGTGATTAAAACAGACCGAAGGATTCCATCCCCAGCCGGCGCAGCTTTGCTGCTGGGTCTCACATGCTGCCACAAGTTTTCAAAACCAACAACCACCTTGTCTCACTACAGAAGGAATAAAACAAACTTTAGCTCCTGCTCAGTCTCTCTTGGAACAAGAATTTTCAGTATCAGTCAAGCCGGGTTTTTTTGACAGAAGGAAGATTTTTCCAACATGTGGTGGCAGAGAGGGAGAGTGATGCAGAATCAGCTGCCTTGTAGTGTGAGGCACTGGGAACTGTATTTTTAAAGTAAGTTAGCCTCCCAAAATGGGAGCCTGGGAGACAAGCAGAGCAGGAGCACATGTGATGCCGAGGAAGCTGGAATTGTAAATAAAAAGTAGCACTTTAAGGAATCTTAAGCCCAAAATGATCATTCAATACCACACTGTATCATGAATAAAGAGAATAGCCTAAATAACCTGAACAGAAAAATGGGACATCCCGAGCTATGACCACAGGTCTCTGAAATTATAGGAGACAATTAAATTAAATAATTGAAGTTACAGAAAGTATTTGCTATCACAGAATGCCAGTGAAAACAAAGACAAGGAGAAGACAGCTTTATTTGTGAGAATTAGAGGTCTTCGTGCTCTTGATGTATTTAACAGTCCTTAGGTAAATTCAAGCAGAGGCGGCATTCTGTAAGCCCATAGTACAAAACCAGAATGCTACTACATTCCTTGTAAAAGATGCATGTGAACGTCATTTAAGCTCCTTCAGGTCCAGCAGAGGAAAAATCTGCATTAGTGGAGAAGTGTGATGGAATTAGAAAATATCTGCTCAGGATGATGAACCTTTAAGAGAATTGTCTTTTCCAATGGTTTCATTCCTTAAGGCATATACAAACCAGGCACCTGAGGTATGTTCTGGGCTGTGATGGGGTAAGAGTCCATAAGGTGGACAGCTTTCTACAGGCCTCAGCTCTAACCAAAAGTGCTGTCAAGGAAGTTTGGGTTAGCAGGATGGACTGCAACGCTGCATAGACTCTGTGATGTATTGGAGTCTGCGTAACTCCAGTTTACCATGCTGTGTTGTTCTGTGGAGGCTCAGGATGGAGAGCGCCCTCAAGCAATCCAGGTTTAAGGGTTTAAGTGCATCTTGACTGGAGTGAAAACAGCGGCCTGTTTTCAGCCTGACCACCCACCCCAGGTATTTCTGCAAGACAGAGGGGTGCTGAGAACTAAATATCTGACAATGATAATAACTGGGTTATTGAATACTGGACATACCACACCCCACAAAAGCTGATACTTGTGTGTCATCAGTGCTAACAGCAGTTCTGGCTGCCTGCACTCTTTCTGACTTCCAGTGACTGAAAGCAGGCTGACGAGAACTGGTGCTTTAAACACTCTGATTCTTTCTCTTTTTATTCCGCAAATGTCATGTCAAAGAAAAGGAAAGATCCATCCAACTTTAGACTTGGAAACTGAGGGAGGCATTCAATGAAGGTGTCATAATTTAAGTTCCAGTTTAAGTCACAGAATAAGGCTAAAATGAGGCCAGAGCATTCAGAAAAACCTTTGGAGATGTTTTCTTTCTTTAGATGTGTTGTAACTTGATATTAAAGATGCTCCTAATTCTTCAAATGCAGTGGATACAGACTTCCAAATCATTTGGCTCTATTCATGCTGAATTACTGCCACATGGAGTGAAAGCCAGTGAATAAGTCTCTTCCCATACTCTCCTCTTGTTAAGCCTCCCTCGCCCCCCGCCTTGGTGTAAGGAATACAGCACTAAAGTTTCATCAGGTCTAATGAAGTCTTGCCCTTTACAGATCCAAATTCACCTTTTTTTTTTTTTTCCCTTTCTCTCTGAAGCACTTCTTGGTAAAACAACTAAGCTGAATTAGGTTCTATTTTAAAATGGTCTGCCGCTGACAGCTTCAGTTCTACAAGCAGTTGAAAATGGCTGGCAAACCTTTATACAAACAGCATGCAAAACATCACACAAAGCCTAGGGAAGAAATGGCTTTAGATGTAGGGATTATAAAAGAGTGAATACAATTTTAAGATAAAATACAAGTGATTAAGTTAATGATGGATAATTTCACCAGTTTGAAAACTATAATTAATAGGAATTAATTGTATATTTAGAAGTTTAGCATAGCTCCACTAAAAACACAACATCAAACATAATGATATTGGAAGCCTATATAATGAAGAAATGATCCAGATGTTCATAAAAGCTTATAAAGCTTTAGAAAAAAAGGGGCTGCATGAAGAAGCTCTAATGATAAAAAGATGCCACTTGCTGTTCTGCTCTTCTTTTAAATACATCCTTTCTGAAATAATGATTATCATTTGCACTTTCATCTTAAGTTAAATAGCATATGGCTTTGGCTGATTAAAGCCCCCTCCTGGTATTAATCAGCATCTTAGTATCATGTTTCTAATGGAGGCAGCAGTTGCCCTGCTGATATTGTAAGCTTTTTAACAACATCTAAGTCTGTGGATCACTGCTGCTGGCAAGAAATAGCTTTGAGCCTCCTATGTACAAGAGTATTGCAAAGATGTCACTTACAGGTGCAGTTTATATGAGCTTCTACAACATACTGTATTTTAAACACTTGCTGACACTTAAAGTTTAATAATAACCTTTAATAAGTAGTTACCTGTTTTTAAAAGAAAATCAGAGAACTTTTGAGCATGGTAACATTTAATACATATGGACATCATGTGACCAGAGATTACATGCTGCAGGGAAGTGTTTTGCTTTTGAATGTCTATAAATCATGAAGTCTGTCCGCATGGCCACCATTCTAGCCTGAGCCCAGGCCGGCAGTGATGCTCACAAGCTCACCTGACAGCTTTGGCACGGCTTCATGCAGAAATGGCCTCTGATGGTGGCTAAGGTCAGTTTGAGAATGTTGTAGATTTGTCACATCATCACTAAAGTGCAAAGGGAGAACTGCAGGCAGTGCTGTGGTGACAGCGTAGCTGCTCACAGAACCACCTGGAGTGTGCTTGCTGGTTGTTGGAAGCATCCTGCTCCTACACCACCAGGCTGAACTAGACAGGGAGACTAGACTGTGATTTAATGGAAATTGTACTGTTCTCTGTCACAGAAATGTATAGGGATGGGGGCCGGCTGCTCGAATTTGGCATTTCCCACAGGGACTCTGCCCGTCCCAGCTTGGCTGTAAGGCAGAAGTGGAGCCCTGGGGCAAACCACCGAGTGCAGGATGCTCTACCACACTTCCTGCGTCTGGTTGGTTTTGGGGGTTTTTTCTCTCTCTTGAGACTTGTGCTCTCTTACCATTGAGATTTAACAGTAGCCCCCAACTCAGTTACCAAACTTGTTTGGTTGGTGCTGAATAGTAAAACAAATAAACAAGTATAAAGCAGCAAGAAAAGTTTTATAAATCTTGTATTTTCTGATTTTTGAAGGGAGGAATATCCCGTTAAGGCCGACAGGCCAGGCAGATCTTCAGCACCTCCTTTTCTTGTGCATGAAGCAGTTCTGAAGACTTGTTATTTTGTGTATTGTAGTGATAATAGAGTTCACATATATGGATACTTTCCCAGGTCTGTTATTTCTGCCTTAGCACCTGGGAATCCTGTTGGACACCGCCTTCATTGGCTGTTTGATGTAGCTACCGTAAGGCATTGTGGATCCACAAAATCCTACAACCCTCCACTCCTTTTCTGTCGGGATTGCTGTATTTAAGAACTGTAGCATGCCATGCTTAATTCTGTCTTTCAAATTAATTTTAACAAAGCAATACTATCATAACTCCATTGCCACCTTCTTCTTCATTAGCTCCCATGTTTCTTTCCTCCCTTGTTAAAGTAATGTGTTCATCTAACAACTTCCTATATGCCAACTGGACAAATAGTCTCTGCCCTTTTGTAAATGCCTGTTATTAACATAATATTTTGTCCTTGTCTTTTGGAGATTCTGGGCTCACTGGATGTCACTGTCCACCACACTCGTGCTAATTATCTACCATGGCTCACAAGAGACTTGGATACTTCAGCTGTTTTGTTTCATTTATCTTGCACATTTTTCCTGTAACATATCCCAATAACCATGGTTGTCTGCTGCTTCTGTCTCACAGGTTAACTTAAATTTTGACTCTTTGGCAGGTATGTTGGAACCTGAATTTTTTCAATTCTAAAAATATCTGCAGTTCTCTTACTTACTTGCATTCTTGATTTTAAAAGTAATCAAAGACTATGATTTTTAATCTAGCATTTTCCCACTCTCCATTTTGTTTTAAAATCAGCTTCTACTAGAAGCTGATCTCTAGGATCTGTTTCTTTTTCCATCTTCCTGACTATATTTTCTTGAATGAAAACATCTTTACATCTTTATAAATAATATTTGCCTTATTGATAACCATTGACCATATAAATACTTTAAACTATTTCTCTTTTGAATGCTAAAGCGTATGAATCATACTCATGCACTGAATACATAGAGTAAATTATGCAAACAATTTCATTTCTTTTTGTTAGCCAGAATTGGTGGTATCCAGGCCAGTTTACTCCCCAGAAGAGCTCCTCTTGGCAGCTTAATGTCTTTTTATTTAGTTATTTGCCATCTGTAACTTGTTTCTGTTCTATTTCTTTATTGGGTATTGATGAGGTCAAGATGGTGATTTGGCAGTTGCTGCCGACCACCTGTTTTTCAGCTCATCGGCCCACATGGTTGCCACAACGTCACATAGATAGTATAGAACCTGCCTCTGTCCAGGGGTTTACTCATAATAGATTTCCTTACAAGCCACAAGGAAGTCCCTTCTGCCACTGCTCCGTCTCACTGCCAGCAGTGTGCCTGAGATCCCTCGAAGAGGATGTTCCAAAACAACTGTCCTCAAAGGCCATGCAAATTTCCATCAGCCTTTCCATAAGTAACAGGAGAATCTGCTTCCTGTTTAAAAAGAACCACTGACATTGTGTTTCAGTTAGCAACCAACCACACATGCCTTTTTGCAAAAATTCCTCTTTGATCATTGCAGTGCCTTCATTTTTCTTCCCCACTAATTTGCCATTACTCAGTTAAAAGAGGAGAACAGGGAGTTACCACTGGCCATGCATGTCGGGAAGTGAGCGGCAGCTATTGCACCGTGGAGTGGGATCTGCGTTTGAGAAATGGAAAATGGGGGCCACATTTCTCCCAGCTTTCTAGAAGAGAATTTTAGCAGTGGTATCACCATTGGGTTTCTAGCAGCTGTGTGCATTTTCTAGTGGTGAGAATTATAGTTTGGGCACAGAAAACAGAATTGTCTTGTAATTTCTTTTCCCTCCCCCCTCCTAATCAGAAGGTACTATTTTTAATGATTTTATAGTGACATCTACAAACTTACTCATGAAGCATTACCACACTCTGCTAAATGCTGAAGATGAGCAAGGCCTGTTTCTTTCAGTGTCACAGATTTGCTTACAAGTCTGCTGTTCAGCTGCTGAATTTCACATAGAGCTGCTTCTACACAGGAAGCAGAGCTGAAACTCAAGCAGCATGCAAGTTGTTGTTTAGATAGGAATTAGCTCCTTTCTTTCCGAATGCTTCATAGTCCAGTCCTTATATTTTTGTCTGATATCAGGAATAAACTTGAGGAAGTAAATGTGCCTGATGGTAGAAGAATATATGCTTGCAGAGTGTTTCAGCTTTTGCTGGTCTTTATTTACTCTGGGGCTGCTTACCACCTGAACCTCTGAACACCTCAGCTGAAGCCTTCCACTCAGAGCCCAAATGGCAGAAAAACGGCACATTTTCAAGTAGTGCGATGGAGTGAGTTTACTTTAAACTGCATTGTGCACATAGTAGTAAGAATCCGTTCCTCAGATTTCTTTTGGATTCCTCATAATTTCTTCAGATTCGCAAATGTTTCACTAATAATATACACAATGGTCCCATCAGTCTCAATGCAGAGTCTGCATAGCTATAAATCGTATGACATGACAATTATGCAATTTGGGGGTTGTGGGAGCTGTAAACATTATAATAATCTGATTTAAATACTCAGTGCTCCAACAAATTAGGCATGATTATAGTGAGTTGAGTTCTGCCTTGAATGTAAATGCAGTCTCATCCAACTCCAATAGCAATTCCATAAAAGTACACAGAGAGAGCATGTGGCTCATAAAGTATTTTTTAAAAGGAAAATGTTGTATATATTAATGAACACAAAATAAAACCTAGGGGGAAATATAAATATACTTTGTGATGCTTATCTCAGGGATAATTGTTTAGATTTTTATGTCTGGAACAGCTAGCATTTCAAAAGCTAAATATTTGATTCATACAGTTTATTTTATTTATATTAGACATTCTCCACGTGTCTGAAAGTTATCCCTTTGCTCTGGACCTGCATCGCTTGCACCCTTTTCTTGTAAAATGAAGCTGCAGGGCTACACAGGCCTTGCATGGGCCCTTTGCACAATGGCAGATGCCACACGCTAGTAACAGGCCGGCGTTCAGTGTGTGTACGTGTCCGTGCTTCTCTGGGTTGCTGCTTGTCACCTGGAGTACTGTAGCGTGTAGGAGGTCTAATTTGTGAGCTGGTAACCCCAGATCTAGTTCAAAGAAAGAACAAAAAGTCAGTCCATTTGCCAAAAGCTGCCATTTTTAAGACAAGAAAAAGCAGATGGCTGTGGACAGGCAGAGAATAAAGAGAAGCAATGACGGTATTGATCTGTACAACTGTGCACTCCGCTGCATGTTGTGTTTAGCTGTCTCCTTCACAGTGAGTGAGGGCTGTGGAGAGGGAATCTTTATGCAGACTGGCTTAGTTTTGCACTGGGATAGCCGGCTCAAAGCTGAGGGCATAGGAAGGATAAATTTCCCACTTGGGTTTAAGAGATAAAAGTGCCTGTGGGTAGACAGCAGAGCCTGTCTAGAGATGAGGGAGAGGCACAGATGAAGTGTTTTTAACATCCACATTCTACCTACTCAGCTTTCTTAATTGTTGTGTGTTGGAATCCTACAGATAAATAGAGAGCCCATCTTGAAGCAGAGCGATGCACCGCGGATTGCTTGCGAAATGCCAAGAAGAGATCCCTTCTGTGGCTGACAGCTGAACCCCTGGAGCACAAGACATGGTGCTCCATGTCATCCTGATAGAGAAGGAACTTTGCAGTGAGCGCTATAAAGGTAAAACTGAAACAGGGGAAAGCACCGGGTACTACTGTAGACAGAACAGAGCTGTCAACAGAAATCCGAGTAGTCCCCAAGATACTGATTTCCTTCCCACGTTGTGTGCATACACACACTTGCGACTTTCCGTCCCTTTTCACATCTCCTTTAAAATATGCTAGCTGTGATGGACAAGCCTAGAAGTGTGGCTGTGTATTTCCTCTTACCATCAGCAGCTGAAACAGTGTGATGAGTAGATCACCATGCACTTCGGAGGTGATGCCAATGGCATGTGTTAGACAGTCTAGCAGGGCGTGTTTCAGAACAGCACAGACACCACTCCACTGCTGAGACATAGAATCATAGAATTGTCTAGGTTGGAAGGGACCTTTAAGATCATCTAGTCCAACCATCAACCTAACTCTGATAAAAAACCATCACTAAACCGTGTCACTAAGCTCTATGTCAACCCATCTTTTAAATACCTCCAGGGCTGGTGCCTCAACCACTTCCCTGGGCAGCCCATTCCAAGGCTTAGTAACCCTTTCAGTGTAAAAACTTTTCCTAATATCCAATCTGCACCTCCCCTAGTGCAACTTGAGACCATTTCCTCATGGTGCATCGCTTGTGCTGTGGCCTGAGCTGGAGCATTGTACACCATTTTAGCTGTCATGCTAAAAGACTGGCGGCAACAGAAGCTAAAATGAATTAAGTATCAGTCCATTGCATATCTGCTATAAGCAGAAACATTTGCAGTGATCAGTCAGCAGTTTATTGGCTAAGATCAACAACTGAGATAACTACAAATAAGTGGCTTTGCAGCCTTTTCTTCTAGCATGTCTTTTGCAATCAGTATGAATTATTACAGTGGGTTTTGAGAGGTACAAAGAAAGTTCAGCTAACAAGCAAATAGATATAAAAGAAAAGGATAAAGGGAAAGCCAATGTTAATGGCTTTTCCTTACCAAAGACAGCTGGAGTTCATAACTGTATCACTATTAGTCTGCACAGTATCATTGTCAGTCCAAAGACAAAAAAAATCAATGTGCTGTTTTCTTTTTTCTTTGAGAGCAGAAGAATGCAAGAACTAGATTAGGATAGATTAGTTCAAATATCTGGTTTGATGGCAAATAACATTGGGATCAGAGAAATGAAAATGCTCTATGAACTCTGGCCAGAAATTCCACATTTACTAGAAATCCAGTAGTGCTGCTGTTCTGCTGGGATTCTGTGATCCTCAGTGCTGTCCTGACTGCTCATTCTCTTATGACATGGAAGAGGTTTCAAAAGTGGAATCTCCCAGAGAGATGGCCCCCATTTTAGCCAGAATATTTTGCACCATGACCGCAACTGCTTTCATTACTTAGAGATAGGGCTCAAAGAGTCTTTAGGAAAGAACCTAGTTCTAAGCTAGCGCTTGCTCATGGCTAACATCCCAATACAAACTGAGGAGGAGCTCAACTGGTGACGGTGCTTTTGAATGACGGAAAAACAAATTCTCTGTGACTTCTTTTTAAAAATCTCGTAGTATTTTTCTAAAAGTAGGGAATTCTTGACCAAATTTCAACATGGATAATGTCATTGTTAAATCCCCTTTGCTGACCCAGCCATTACTTGCTTGTCTTGCTGCCCAAAAGGGTTACAGAAGATTGCTGTGTCCCACTGAACAGCTGATGTACATGGTCTCAGAAAGCACCATTCCAGCAGTTCCTGGAAGGCAACATTCCCAACTCTCGCAGGTTAAATGCAAACCTCACAACATTTCTTTAAAGCTTCAGTTCCTTGACTCAATCATTAGGTGAAAATCTTTTTCAGAAAAAAGTAATCACCTCGTTTTATAAAGATGTACATATAGAAAAAGTTGATTACATACAATTTTATAGGATTAGGAAATATCAGGCACAGAAGCAACTGAAATGTTTTATATATTTAGAACACTCCTAAGTTCTTTAGACCTGACCTGCATGTTTTTAATTCTTGGTTTTGCATACTGAAAGTGTAACTATTTCATGAGATAGTGCTGTTTGAATCCACTTTATTTAATATTTAAAGAATTTGGTGGGCTGAAATTCCAAAAAGATAAATTTTTGGTTTATTACTTGTTAGATAAAAGATGTGATGGGAATACATCTTATTCCTTTTTTGATAGTTAATTAAGAAATGGGCAGAGAGGAACCTGATGAACTTCAGTAAAGGCAAGTGTAGGGTGCTGCACCTGGGGAGAAATAACCCCATGCACCATGCCCAGTACAGGTTGGGGGCTGACTTGCTGGAGAGTACCGCTGAGGAGAAAGACCTAGGACTCCTGGTGGATAATAGGATGACCATGAGCCAGCAATGTGCCCTTGTGGCCAAGAAGGCCAATGGCATCCTGGGGTCCATCAAGAAGAGTGTGAGCAGCAGGTCGAGAGAGGTTATCCTCCCCCTCTGCTCTGCCCTGCTGAGGCCCCATCTGGAGCACTGTGTCCAGTTCTGGGCTCCCCAGTTCAAGAAGGACAGGCAACTGCTGGAGAGGGTACAGCAGAGGACTACAAAGATGATGAGGGGCCTGGAACATCTCCCTTACAAAGAGAGGCTGAGGGACTTGAGTCTTTTTAGTCTAGAGAAGAGAAGGCTGAGGGGGGATCTGATCAATGCTTATAAATACTTAAAGGGTGGGTATCAAGAGGAGGGGGCCAGTCTTTTTTCAGTGGTGCCGAGGGATAGGACAAGAAGAAATGGGCACAAACTTGAATATAAGAAGTTCCATCTAAACATGAGGAGGAACTTCACTTTGAGGGTGGCAGAGCACTGGAATGGGCTGCCCAGGGAGGTGGTGGAGTCTCCTTCTCTGGAGACATTCCAAACCCACTGGACACGTTCCTGTGCAACCTGCTCTGGGTGGACCTGCTCTGGCAGAGGGATTGGACTAGATGATCTCCAGAGATCCCTTCCAACCCCATATCATTCTGTGAAATATCTGATTGCATGCAATGTAGAAAGCAGACCTTTCAATTCACTATTAAGGCACATATTTCTTCTTGTCCTACGATAACTTATCTCCAAAGGAGGAGAGAAAAAAAAGGTGAAATTTCAGTATTTTTCCCACATGTGAGAAAAGAGCCCATAATCTGTTGATAATGTAGTAACTGGCCCTAGAAGGGAAAGAAACGACATGTCTCGTTCTGGGAATGCCTTAGAAGAAACCTTCCCATAACAGGCTGTATGACTCCTTAGCAGGTTTCTGTTGTCCTTCCCAGAGGTTTCTTAACAAGATTTTGGGCCATCACTATTTTTGGCTGCATCTTTGTCATGGTTCTTAAGCAATATGTTGCTGTCTGGTATTGAGTCAATGGAAATTTCCCCACCTTATCAGCTGGCAGTGGAATCACCCCTGACTTTATTATGTGTGCTTTCTCACTTCTATTTATGGATCAAAATTAAAAAAGAAAGAAACAAAAAAAAGCTTGTAAAACAACTACTGCCACCTAGTGTCATACCAAACTCAGAAAATCCCACACAGACAGCCTCTTCCCACTGGAAAAATCCTCGGCAATGAATCCAATTTCCGTTGATTTTGATTGACATTGACTTCCTCAGACATTAACATTACAGATTGTAGAGAAAACCCTATATATTTTCCATCACTATATCCAGGGAAAGAGTTTTACATAGGATACCAGAGAATCCATGTCTGTGCATTGACATGATGACAAAATTTAAATCCATTTTGTAGCTTTACACTAATGCTGAGATGGCCATTACTTGGCAGCCTGTGGCAGGGTGGCAGTCTGTGACACTGGTCTGGCAGGTGAAGAAATGTGTCTACCTGCTCATTTACTAGCTTCAGAAAGCTGGCTCTCAGCAACATAAAACCTTTTTAAAGGTATTTGCCCTACTGAGATAAATAACATCACTTATTTTAGCGTATTTTACTGCACTGTAATGAGTATTTTATACCTGATTTTCTTGTGGTGGAAAATCCTTAAACTAGAGTTTAGTACAAGGAATTTGTGATGCAGCATTCTCTTCAGAATGATACAACTCCTAATGATCTTTTGTGTTGAATAAAAACTTCTACGAGACAAGGCACACTAGAAGATATTAATTACACTTCTTGGAGCTTGTGGCAATAGTTCTGATTGAAATGAATTGCATCATTTATTAATGTGAGGCTTGATGCACTGTGTGCTGTTAAATATCCCTTCTACAAGATGAATGCTCAGTCAGAACAGTGTTATCGCCACTCACCTCTAATGGCTCTTTGCTGAAAGCCAAGTAAGATTATCTCCGTCTGGTCTGAGGTTTTACCAGCAATAGAATCCACTGAGATTCCTGCAAATATTTTGGGCTCAACTAGTTCTCTGAGGTCCTCAGTGGTCTTAGAAATTAAGTAATCCTCCAAATATTTCTGCATTAAATCGGTGCATGTTATTGAATACATGTTGTATGCTGTTAAAGCAAGGTGGAAAATCTGACACTGACAGCAGTTATATGTATGTTCATGGGAACAGTGCTTCGAAGTACGTACTATGTGTCAGTGTTAGCTGTAGAGCTAGGCCCAGAGTCCAAAAGTTTCATCTGTTTCCTGTTCTTGGATCAGCACCCTTCTCAAATTACTGTAGCAGGTTTTAGAAAATGAAAGTAAATGGGACACTAATAGACAAGACTGTGAAAAGAATAGGAATTGTCAAGACCCTGAGTGAATGCTCCTCAGAGGTCTTGGGAAGTTTTAGCCAACATGACACAGACACATTCTAGAGCGGCTTATGACCTCTTCATTTATGAAAAGCTAAAGTAACTGAAGTTACAAGGGAATGTTTGATGATTATCTTCTTGCACATCTTAGTGATCATCAGCGGATCTGGGAAAGTTTAGAACTGCAACCTGAGAACTGTCTATGAACTGCAAAGGGCATAAAAACTGGCAGAACTCCTGATGCAGGAAAATGCTAAGCAGCTGCTTAATTTTCAGCACATGAATATTCTCTGAAGTTTAGTGTGTGCTCAGTCTCTGCTGGATTGGCACATTAGCACTGAGAGGTTACAGGACTATTTTCCACAAACCGTTAATTCCCAGTGCCTTGAAAAAGTGAGATACATTTTCTCTTACACAGCATCTTAGTCTGTGCTGCACAAAATGTCCTGTTATTTTGGTGGTATTGCTCACAAGAATGTCATAACCTGACCTTATGTATTAGTCTTATACAGACTAATACAGACAAAGCTTTGGCAGTTGGAAGAGACAGGTGCAGCGGAGGTTAATGCTGAATTTATTGCCTCATCATCTTTCCATGCCTACCAGTAAAGAAAGAGCAGTGAATATATATCTATTCTGTTTGTCTTAACTAAAAACAACTCTCCGTTTTTAACTTTTTTTTTTTTCATCCTGAGGATGAGAGTTTAAGACAGTCTTGAAATATTTCAGAACTTACTGAACAAATATCTCCTTACTCTTCTATGCAAAACATCCACAAAAGTTTTAACCCCCTACTGTTTTTATCTTGATATATCTCAGTCACATACAGAAACAGGTTTAACAAACGATCTCCATGTTTTCTGTGAAGTACATTATAAATAATGTAATTACAATATTGATCCTTCAGATTATCCTGATCTATGGATACACCCAGCACCATATTAGACTCGAAAAGAGAATGCCTCTGACATTTTTGGATGAATATCTGCAAATCTGTATGGATATTTTCAAACATTTCAGCTACAGGTGTTACTAAACTTTAAAAAAAAATGAATCTGTATACATATGTAGAGCTAATCATAATATCTGCAAGGTATTTCCTGGCAGCCTGCCAAACAAAAATAAAAATACCGCATGAGTGTTCTCTGCTCAGATGCAAACTTATAACCAGCCTGAAAATTTGGTTATAACATTGTTTGAATGTCTGTCTCGCCTGTTGTATGAAATAAAGTAAATGAATATAATTTTTATTTTGCATCACTATTAGTATACTGCACATGACGCTTGAACAGCTGTCATATATTCATCCATCAGTCAGAACACCTAATTACATCTTGTATGTATTACTAAAAGTCTCTGAGTGAATTTAAAGCTTCAGTAAGCCTGAGCAATCAAAAATGAGTAGGCCACAAAAATCATAAGGCTTTGAATCAGGAGATCTAGAAGAGTCACATTGGGCTCCCCATTACTTTCCTCTGGAGTTTATGTTCTGCCTCGCAAGCAGGAGGGATATAAATGAACCCTCTTCCTTTTCTTCTGTTTTTCTCATTGAAAGCTGAGACAGATAAGCAGTAGACTGAAGCTTTAAATAACTAAAATATTACAGGACAAGTAATGAACTATCTGGATAAGGCAACACTAAGTCAAAGAAACTTCCTATTGTTCTGTACAGACATCTCTCTATTTTTTGGAATGCCTTTAAAAATCAAGGCCAGATTGTGTTTTGCACATCCAAACAGTATTGAATAGTGGGGAAAGATCCATCAAATCCTTCCCATTCTTTTCTGTGGTCAGTGATACAAAGGGAGACCAAATGATATTATATGAGTCAAGTTTTTGCTTGTTCTGCTGCGTTGTAGTGATTGACAGTCCACTGAGTGGCACTGTGTAGCTCTTAGGGTACCTGTTGTGTTTCAGTCTCTTTCCCTGCTTTCAGAGTGCATTTTTACTTCAAAATGAGAAGAATTTAAAAGCGTCAAAACAAATGAGAGATTTTTTTGAGAGCAGTCCTAAGTGTCTAACTTCTCGCTTGGACCGTAGTGTGTTTAGTGCAGGCTGTGCCCTGGTGAACATGTGCTTTGGGAGGAAGAAGGAATCATGCAAGCACTTGGGAAAGCCCTACTTTGACAAAGTCTGGGGGTAGTGATTTCCCATTATGATTTCTCTACAGTACTGAGTTTTGAAGGAAGTCACTGCATCAGCATTAGTGATGGTTTGGACGATTCAGCTTTACACGGGAACATTCTTCAAAAAATGTCCTCTTTTTACTATGTCCTCATATTTTGACCTGACAAAAAGCAAAGGCAAAATAAGCCATGTTTCTACTTTTTTTAGCAGGTACCCTCAGATTTTTGGCTTAAATTGTACTTGCAACCTTCAGCTGCAGTACATCTATTTTGTTAGTAAGAGCAGAAGCCTCAGAGTTCTTAGAGCTGTGGTATTACGGGCTCTGGACAGACTGTTAAAAATAAACAGTGCCTCCTTGAAAGAACTTTTAATCTATATAGATTAACATGGAGCAGAGGAAAAATGTCTTACAAATAACTGTTTTAACCTTTACTTTGTGATTTTAAACATGAGCTTTATGATAACTACAGAGAGGTGAGAGCAGAAGTCATAAATGGTGATATCTCACTCTTCCACGTAGTGTGGCAGTGGAGAGAACTAATGCTTCCTGGCTGGGTGGTTCAAATGAGATGCCTCAGAAACACATTTCTCAAAAGGCCTGTGAAAGAAACGTGGTTCTCCATGGCCATGGATTTTTGTATACAAAGGAACTGGGCCCTTCACAGTACGTGACACCATTTGTAATCTTGAGTTGTACATGTATGCGATTATTGAAACTTGGTAGGGGGTCTTCCGATACGGTCCCTCTCTGAGTGGTTTCCTGTGTTTATTCTGCCTCCCTGTCCCTTGTGTCTGCCTTCATTCTGGTTTATTTTTCAGATGCCTGTTCAGGCCTGTTCAAGTTTGGGTTTGGTTTTTTTTTTTGACTTCTTGTAGCAATTGAATGATAAATTATCACACAAAGGTTGCTTCTCTCATTATGTCTATTGATTTCTATTTCTATTAATTTATAGTAGAAGTTATTCATGGCAACAATATTCTAGATTGATTCAGCAGAAAGCTATCAAATACACTCTAATGAAAAAGCTATATAGAAAGCATGAACTTGACATTTCATCACTTAAACTTACATTTAACTTTTAAGCATGAGTAGTCCCATAGGCTTCCTGTTGGAAGTGCCTGTGTTACCTGAGCTGCAAGTACTGGAGGTTAAAATACGGTACAATTTAAACAACATATTAAAGACAGAATTAAGGACAAAAGGCTACAGGAGCCTTGTTCCAGAGACATTCACAATTGTCATACATTTGTTAATTAGCAGAGAACTATTGTTTTCCAAGCATTTTTTAGCCTGGAATGAAATGAAGGGACTTGATTCAAACATTCGTAGGGAGAAATCCAGGCCCCGTTGAAGTCAATGGGAATTTTGCCACTGATTAAGAGGGCTGGGATTTCACACATCATCTAAATACAGATGCCTGGAAGAAGATGGGAAGCAGACATAAATTCAGCAATGACACTGGGGCCAGACACAATGATCTCCATAATGTCGCCTTCCAGCAAGATGCCTACCAGTAGTGAAATCCTAATGAAAAACATCTTTCAAAAGTGCTTTCTGCAACATTTTTTCTCCACTAGTGCATAAGTCAATATGCTGCTAAGAAGGGAAGGTTATAGAAATTTGCCTTGGTGTTGCTGTTGCAGTAATAGTGATTCATGACAATGTAGCAGAGTTTAAAACTGAAATACTTGAGCTTAGCTGGAGAATAATGGGCTCTGCAGAGGCTCTTGTGCATTTCATAATCAGTGCTGACAAACTAGAGAAAAAGATGTTTTGGCTAAATCATCATTCATGCTAAAACCGTACACTATGATTAGTTACTTCTGCCTTTCTAAATTAGATGAAGTAAGAACAGGGGGACTAATGTAATTAGCAAAGGGGAGGGAAGAATGGCTTCATGTTATCTTGGAAATCTTTTCCAAGTCACATAGACATTTGGGTGAAAATTGCTATCTCTGAAGGCAGATTTTTCAGAGCTCAAAAGCTGACATCACACTTCTGTTCATAGATAAACTGTGTGAAACATAAAGATCAGAAAAATATATTTTCTATGATTTTGTTACACACAAATATCTTCTAATATCTCATAATTGTTCTCAAGAGTTTGGAAAGGGAGGAATAATAATATTGATGAAAGGAGATGGCTGATTCTAAAGGATTAACAAAAAAATCTGTTTGTGCAGGTTTCAGATTTTATAGGCTTGTACTGATCTTTCCTCCTCTCAGCTAAAAAAAACCCCACTTTTTAAATTAAACTATTAATTGATGGTTTGGGGCTAGCGACTGTTGTTCTAGTGGCTCACCTGAATCTGATCAAAAGTTTCTTTTATTCAATCAGAGAAGAGCTGCAAACAATTTAATCAGTGGCTCTGTCAATGTGTGGCAGCTGAGGAGCTGGCCTGAGAACAGGTGAACATCCTTCTTTTCTCATTTGTTGCATTTAGCCTTGGGAAAGTTTGCTCTTTGGAAGGCTTCTGCTCTAAAGAGACTTTGTCAGCAAGGGAAATTGGTGAGTGCTTTTTGCTCTTTCTAATGTAAAGATTATTTTGGTTTCATGCCACAAAGCATCCTACTTTGTTGTACCACCTACGTGTGTATTCATTTGGGACCTGGGTAAAGAACAGTTCAATGAAGAAATGCAAATGCATTTCAGATCTTCTCTCTTTGCTTTCCAAAGATGAGGTTCTTGTATGAATTTTCAGTATCAGCCTTGCTCGTCTTCCTTCTCTTTTTTGGTACCTTACAAACATATTTTGTTCCTGAACTGCTTTTCCATATTGCCATAAGGTACTGAGCAGTGCTGGCTTTGGGAATTGCCATGCATACCTTCTGGTACACAGCTACAACAATAAATAGGTTTACCAGGTCAGCTACAACTTCTAATGCTGCTGGAAATGTGAGAGTCCTGCTTCTCTGTGGAATGCAGAAGGCTCACTTACAAGAGCACATTTTAAAGCCCACAAGTCTGAGTGGGTTTGAAATGTGTGCAGCCAAGCTCTCTTGGTCCTAATGAAAATATGCATCTGGCAGCACTGAAATTCCTGCTTTAAAATAATCCCACTCTTCAGGGCTTGTTGACTTAATAACACTGTAGACCGTTTTTCTCTCTCCTAGGATGCCTGGGTTTTTTTCTTTCTGTCACCACAACAACCAGTGACAGATATTGTATTCTATCTCTGGTTTATTTCTTGTTTCCTTTTTAGACCATTTTGAATGGCTAAGTTTAAGGCATTTCATAGAGCTCTGTGATCAACCTAGTTTTAATGAATCATTCTAGTTCTAGCACCCTCCTGCTCACTAACACAGTCCAGTCACTCAGCATTGCCTGTATCATAATCTTTCTGTCTTCTACAGCCACTTATTTAGTGCAAATTAAATGCCAATTATTTTTACAAAATTTTGTATCAGTGAAGATGTCCTTCTACCCCCTAGAAAAATAATCCGCCTCACCTGTATCTTATTAACTTTCTCACTTAGCTTCTGGTGTGTTCATTTTTCATGGTTCAAAAGACCTGTAGCTCTGCCTGCAAACTTGAAGTATTATCCCATTATCACTAGGGATCAATATGTAATTTTACCTCCAAAAATACTTTTCAGAGGTCTGTTTTTCCCATGGCTACTCCTGTGTATGCTCTTAATTATAGTCATGACTAATTTTAACAAGTTGGACAATATTAAATCCGTATTGCTATGAAATATTTTTCCCAGCTGATTTAGAAAATTGGGGCATTTTAACTATAGCTGTTTAGGTGAATTGTTTAAAGAGCTGGCACACGGCCACAGTTGTATGAAATTACACAGTCTCCAGTTTACACTGCTAGTACACGTTGCTGGAGACAGCTTGGAATAGCTGTGTGAAAAAACTGCAGGCTCTCTAATTTATCTTTAAAATATCAAGTTTGTATTAACTGGTTCCTCCTCTATTGTTCTTTAATTTTTCAACTTTTGCTAGAAATTTAAGTATCTTTTGAATCTGCCTGCTGTTTGGCATGCCTGAAGCTGGAGCTCTGGACCAGGCCAGAAATTTGGATTTTAAAGCTCTATTTGTTAAGCCTGCATCTACGTCTTAAATATATCAAAATCTATGCATCATTAGATTTGAGAGCCTGATTTACTTTTTGCTTCTCCTTGGAGTCATGCTTTTAGATATAAATTGTCCTGTATATAATTGTATTTCTGGTGACTTTAATCCTTAGTACTTTTTCAGTTAGGAAGAGGTAGCTGAGGAAGAGGTGACTGAGACATGAAACTGCTATTTCACTGCGCATCTGGATGAGTTCTTCCTTGTAATAGCATCCTGCCTTTTGGTTGCCTTTTCTAAGGACCTCTTTTCCTCCATAGGCATAAGTCAGGGGGTGTTATCTCACTCATCTTTTCCATCACTGTAAAACACAATTATCTCAACCATCTGGTTAGCCTGGGTTGTCTGACAGTCCCCCTAAGGGTACTGCAGCCTCAGATCCCACACTAGCCCTTGCTTTCCCAAGAGCTGGTGAGAGATTGCTTCATCTCCTGAAAATATGCTTTGACTGAATTTCCAGGCACCTTACAAGTCATAGCTATGAGCATCCCGACTAGCAGGAGCAGGCAAACATTTTACAATCCTGCAGACTGAGTTAACTTTTTTATTTAAAAAAAATAAAAAAAAAAAGAAAGAAAAAAAAGTTGGTTACTCAGCTTTTTATCACTGCGTGTATTTTTTATTATTTGACTTACTCTGTTCATCTTCTGTTTATATTGTATAGTGGCATAACAAAGCCAGCTTTTTCTGTCTTTAAACCCTTTAGGAAGAAAGTATGAAGATATGATTGTTACAATAGATGTTTTGGGTTTCTTTCTAATGTGTGTGAGGAAAATTCTTTGTGATGGCAGATCTAGGGAAGTGGAAAAAGGCAGCAAAAGGGGTAAGTAATGAAGAGATTGACATCTAGTTATTGAAAAAGAAAAAGCTGGTCTTGGGAATGGGAGAGAGAAGCCACGTTCTGGGCAAACCTCTAATACTGCTCTGTAAAAGCAGAACACCTGAATTAATCCTGTGTTTGGTTTTAGATTTCTGGCTTAGAAAGGCTAAATGCACTATTTTACATTTTGTCCTTTCCATATATGACAAACTGAAGCTAAGGCGTTCCCTCTTCTACCTTTAAATAATACAGGCTTCCCTCTGAGGGGAATCTGGTAGATATGCAAACGGTCCCTCTGCTTGTCATAGAAATGTTCTCCAGAGCATTGTGAGATAACATGACTGCAGTGCATAGGACACTGCCATCCTGCCAAGAGCACCAGCTGTTTATCCATAGCCCATGAGAATTTCATGTAGGGTCTGCTGTGGCTCAAGCTCTGCTCCTGTACCGAGAGCATAGGAGATCCCTGCCCTCCCTGAGCTGGCCGCAAATCAGGACACCCAGGCAGTTTGTTCACGTGCAGCTGGGATGTATATAGGCACATCAGGGCCTCTGTGCACGCAGTTGTGTCTTTCTTCACTGTGTAGCATTTAATACCTTTCATCAGTTACATCCATTGCACTCTTGAGATTTTTATGAAGGTTTCATGTCTGCCTTCTCTTCTGCCCTCTCTGCTCCGTGCCCCATTTTTCATGAGAGCAAATTCCTCCCTTCCCTCTCCTGGTCCTTTTTTTCTTTTTTTTCATTTCATTTTTATATCATTTGCTTCTTGTATTTTCTTTGCAGTACCTGCGGCAGCTGCTTTGCAGGTCCCCTGCTGTGCAAATCGCCCTTCACAGAGGAAGATCTTCCTGTCAGTGACTGACAAGAGGTGCCAGGAGCAGGCAAGGAGACTTTTAAAACCCGTGAGTTGGCAAATCAGCAGGTACCTGTGTGCAGTTCTGTATACGCCCCTAGCATTAGTTCCTATCTTGTATCAAAGGCTTTTTGGGATGATATGGCCCACAGGCAGAGTTTCAGGTTAAAAGGAACACACTCATAGTGTTTGGCTGCATCTATCATCTTGATTTTTTTTTTTTGTTTGTTTTAAATATAATGACACCAGTGGTTTGTTCTTGGGGAGGTTTTTTTTGTGTTTTGTTGTTTTTTGCTTGGGTTCTTTTGTTGTTTTTTTTTTTTTACAAGGACTGTGTTTACAACAGCTTAAACAAGGAGAAAATGTTCTTAGTACTAAACAGCTCCTGTTTTTCTTCTCCAAAGAAATAAAGATGCCTTTCATATTTTCATAGGCTGACAATGTTGAAGAGGCTAAGATACATCAAAGACTAAAAGGAAAGAGGAAGGGACCTGCTGTAACTACCAGTTTCTTTAGGGAAAGGTGTGGGATTTTAGATGAGAGTAGGAATGCCCTGGACAGTCCTCTCTCCTTGATGTACAGGAGAAGGCAAAAGGTCTGGAGGAATTTGGAAACTTGGTTTACGTCCTGAACCATATTAAAGAGGCTTTAAAATCAGTCCTAAGTGAAAGCACTTTGCACAAGAAAGTGTAGCTTTCAGGCAAAACACCACTTGAATCAAATGCAGAATAAATAGCCTGAATAAAGGGCACAGAATTTGGTCCACTGTGATCATTTGATCTGAGTGGCTTAAGGCTTTGCATGCTTCATACTTGCAAACCAGCTGTAAAATGCAGGAAATACAAGTAGCCATGGTCTGACATTTCCCCATCTGTTCCCAATATTTAATAATTTGCTCTCTTCTCTGAGCATATTAAGTTTATTTATAAATTTAAAAAATATGCTTTATTTTATATAATGAGCTTAAAGCTATAATGGCCTTTTTGCTCCAAATTGCTCAAAGCACCCTCCTCTGCCAGATGCAGGGTATTAATTTTTCTGGAGGAATTTGTGTATAAGGTACAGATGGAGAAGATGCACTTTCTAGCACACTGGGCTTTTGCCTTGCTGTTCTGTGTGTGTTTCTATTCTCTAGGGCTTCTGTACAGTAAGTGACTATTTTGAAAGGCCTAAATTCTTTTTTGCCTTGCTCTAAGCATGATGGAGAGTGAGAAGTAAACTCTGGTTCTCACAGCTGAGACTAGGGTTTTACTAAATGGAAAAAAACCCTCCCTTTGAAAAGCTTGCGAAGAATCATGTTGGAATCAGTAAGAATTTTGCTGTTGAACTGAACAGCACTAAACACTACTAAATGGCAATTCAGTTAAGAACAGCTTTTAAAAGGTTTTAGAGAAGGTTTGTCTTCATATATGAAATAACAAATGCTGTGGATAGGAAAAACATACTGGATCTACATACGTACCTAAAAAGTGGCAGAGTACAATCTCCCAGATCTGTGCTGATAGTACCCCATTGTGGCTAATGCTGTGTCTGTGCTCATTCTGTGATGGGAGGTGGTTGTAGCTTCAGACTGCACACCCCAGAATGCTACACTGAGAAGAAATGCTGACCTAAATACCTTTCTGGCCTCTGTGCTTCATGACTTTGGTTTATACAGCACAGTCTCAAATCTTTTCATTCTGTAGTGATTATCATTTTGAGGATGTTTCCAATCGAAATTTAAATATCTGAAGTAAAAATATACCACAGGCTGCCTCCTGCACCTGCTTATATTTATATAGCAGTCCTGTGGAGTGAATGAAAATATGGCTATTTACATAAAGATTGAATCTGGTCCAAAGTGGGTTCTCTTTCCCTTAAAGATACAATTCAGTAAAGGCAAGTGGGTTTTTAATTTAATAATATTTTCTGTAGTTACTTCATTATAATGCATGGATTGATTCACCATACTTTTGTCTCTCAGCAAACTGAAGACAGAAATGGGAGGTGGTTAGATGGGTAGGAATAGAGTGCGTAAGGAAAAGAATCCCTTCTGGATTTTGTTTCAGATTCAGTTGCCATTTGTTGAGACAATTTTGTTTATAAATCGGTGAGAATTTCCGGTGGTTATAAATTAACCTCACTTTTACTACTAGTCTCAACTTTTTAGAAAAGTGACCAGGCTCCCACCTGAACTGAAAATTAGTAATTTGAGTAATTCTATTGTTCTTGGTGATTGGGGTAAACTGCTAAAATTGACACTGTAGCATAGTCCCCATACAGGGACTAAGAACTCTGCCTGGTGATTGAGTGGTGTTGTGAAATGTGTTTGGGTACCATAGTGGGGAAGGAACTGAACATGTGAGGTAAGTACTGCAGTGGGAAATGGTGTTAGAGGTCGTTCATCTCTGTGCACAGCGCTTCTCAGGTGGTACAGGACTATAGCACGCAGCTCTAGCATTAGATTTCCAAAACTATACTAAAAATTGGCAAGATGTAGGGACTGAATGGCAAGGGAGACGATATATAGGTTCAGTGGATCTACAACAACAGGATCTCTAACAGTCCTTACAGATCCTGTGTCTGTGGTGGTATATGTGTCTGTCCACACAGGTGTAAACCAATTTTCTCTGGTCTTTGTTTTGGCGAGAGCCTTAAGGGACAAGGACTCCATCTTCTGGGTTTTGCATTGTTGATTTTTATCGTAATTGTGTCTTACTCCTCGTTTCCGTGCAGCACTAAGCAAAACTATTGCTCCACCTCATTTCCTTGGGTCTCTCAAGATAAAATCTAAGCAAAACTTAAGTGAAACTGAAGTGTTGAAGATGCTGAAAGCAGTACAAGTCTTCCAATTTGAACTATGTTGTTAAAAAATAGTTACTGCAGAAGTTGTGGTTTCTCCCAGCTACATCCTGAACATCCCTAAACTGTACTGCACTGCAGCCTGTTAAGCACTTAAGTACTTGTCTGTGTGAAGGCACTTGGGAATGTTAATCCACAGCTCTACAGTTCATTCTAATGAATTTTCCTGAGGTTTCCTGTTTAGGAAAGCCTAAATTTATTTCAAGAGGTCTGGTTAACAGCCCCAAAATGGAACTTATCACAAGAATAAGCATTTCTATGACATTGCAGTTACAGACCCTCACCATTAATATTTTTTCCTTGAACTCCCTGCCTCTATATCCTGAAAATAACACAGGTAAATCCCTAGTCTTATACATATACTGAAAAGCCTACTAAGTGAAAGAAATACCATAATAAATGATCAAGTATAAAAAGGCACTTGGGCTTAGATGTTTCCCAGAAGTGATATGACAAAATTAAAATCAATGGTTTCCCCTGGAAAAACACTAATACATGTCACTACAGCAATTCCTCAACATGTTTCTCTAAGTTTAATATAGTTTCTGGAACAGCTTTTTAGAATGGTTTTCACAGAAATTACTGAAGGAAGGAGACGTTACCTGAATGAATAATAACAAGAATGCGCTAGGCAGATGGTACAGAGATCTAGGATCTAATTTCTGCCAGACTTCAAATGTGGCCGTTCAGCTGCCTTTACATTTTCCGTGAGGATAACAAAGCCAGCTTTGGAAAACTCCCAGCTCTCTCTATATGCTTTAAGCAATTTCGAAGCAAACCTCTGAGATTTTTTTTTTGTTTTCTTTTGACAAAGGAAAGTTGGTGTTATTCTTGCAGTTGTCTAAAATATTTTGATGTGGAGCTGCAGTACAACTTTCACTTGAAAAATTTCATTTTCAAGTAGAAAATCCTTGCAGTTTGTATGGGATGGAGAAATTTCCAGTCAGATTTTTTTTTTTTTTTAATGAAAAGTAACATGAAAAGAGTAATTATTTTCTTGCTGAAAATGAGTAAAGATTGACATTAAATTTTTGATTCATGGTGCACCTGTGAGAAAGCTATTCTGGATTTCCGTCTAGCATACTACAATAACTGAGACATGCATCTTATGTTAGTAATTTCTTTTATTTTCTTTTTTTGTTATTTCTATAACTGCCCTCTTATTTTTCTTTTTCCTCTGTGCACTTTATTTGTTAAATTTTAATTCTATGTCAGCATTTCATTATTCTTTTAAATCCCTCTCCTCCTCCCTTGTAATTTTAAACCTCTCTAGGTTTGACTACTTTCTTTTTTTCTTGTCTTTATCCTCTTCTTTTTTTCTTTCACTTCTTCTTTCATCTATTTTTTGCATAAGCTCCCTTTCTAAAAATTCTGCAGTTTCTCGTATGCTTTTATTTCCTGGTAGAAGACTGATAGTCAAGGCAGGCAGGAGACTGCTGCTCTCTTGGTACTCACACAGGGAAACTGCTCCCTTGGGAGAGAGGATGCTGATGGATGGGAACTGGAGTATTGAAATGCAGGCTGCACTTGAGCCTGCGCAGAGCAAAGCAGCTGTCTCAGCTAACAGATATTGAAGGTTTGGTTCTTTCTTTTTGCAGAAATGATTTTTTTTTTTTTTTAAATTTCTGTATTTCTGGGTCCTACGGCCTGTAGCTAGTAGAATTGGAAAATGTGGAGGGGCTGAAGTCAGGGGACAAACCGACCTCTGGACATCAAAAAGCACTTAGCTGTCTGAGTGCTGGACAGGGTTAACATGTACAGCAAGACATTTCAGTAGCCGCCTCTCTTCATTCTCCGAAGAACACTATTCTTACTGCCATTTCCTTTCTTAATTTGCAGATTCTCTTTCCTCCCTGACGCATGTCTGACGGTCAGTTTTGCTGTGTAGGTATGGAAATTACTTCCATCAAACAGTGTCAGGGCTCTCTTGATACGCCCTGGGAAGTTTTGGCAAATGAAATAGAGCTAAATACCAAGTGAAAACCTGTGTCTTCCTGAGGGGGCCCTAAAACAGAATCAGTATTTTTTCCCAGAGTTATAAACATTGAAGAGCAACCCTTTTTTTTCAGGAGTTTAGAGCTTCCAGTTTCAATCTTTTGAGGCTACAAACCTTAAAGTCATCACTGACTCCTTTACAGGCAGTCACCTGTGGAATCTCTGAGAAATGGCTCTGTTTTGGAGCAGGACTGGATGTTATAACCAGTTTGCATTGCTGAAATTCTCTGAGTGTCAAGCTCTACAGGCAAGTTGCTGCTAAATGCCCTTTCCAATACTTAACTTTGAGATTTCTAAATATAGGCCAAAAATGTGTCTTGTTATTCTGGAGACCATACTGTTTCTTTAGTAAAATGAATTAAATGGACAGTTCATGTGGAAAAAAACATAAAAGATCTATTGTTTTGAATTCAAGAGGCACTGTTTCTCTGTAAGTGTTTTGCAGCAGGGGAAGCTGCAAGGATAGCATTTGTGAGCTTTAAGTAATGAGCGTAGAACTGTGTATCTTCCCCAACCGATGATTCTTCCAGTGAATATGTTCGTGAAGGAAATTGAATGAAAACATCAGCTTATTCCCATGCTAATCAGTGCACTCTCTGACTCACAAGATAACAGTAATCCAGACAGAATCAAAATCAAGAGCAACTTCTGTTGGGTTTTGGTGGTTAATCTTCTAATTGTACTTAGGTTATTACAAATAGTGCTATTCCAGAGGAAGAACACAGCCCTGAGAGTATGCGTGATTGTGATTTTTTGAGGTATGGACCAAATTCAGGACTGGTTTTAATTGGTGGTTCAGCCCAGTGAAGCTAATGACGATAGAAGCTGCCTCAGGGTGCCTGCCTGTTTATGTCACTTCACTCTCCCCTAGGCTAGTTCCCTGGCTTAATCCCTCCCCTATCCAGCCTAGAAACACTTTTTTTTTTTTCTTATTTAAGATTCCATAGACCCTTCATATTTAATATTAGTATAAAGGGGAAACGGAGCCCCAGGAGAAAGATCAGAGTTTCTGTTCTGTTGAGGCATCGGAGTCATTCTTCCCTTAATGAAGAGGAACAGCAGGATGGATAAAAATCAATGACTTAAAAAATAAATTGGATTTTTAATTTAAACTTTAAAAAAATCTTTCTTGAGTAAAACTATTTAAAATTAAGTTTTAAACCTTTATTAAGTCCAATTTATTCTGATGTATTAAATCATTCAAAGTTTAAAGAAAAAAATCCAAAACCGTGTATTGCTGGCAAGGTTTTCACATTGGGCCAGTGAGTCACTACTCATTAATAACAAAGAGAAAATAGTTCTCTAGGTTCCATTTACTCACTTAATGTCATTCAGTGACTAAAGTCAACAAAAAGAAAATAGAGATATTTGTTTTCACTGTGTACTGGTCAGTTATTTTCCTAAAAAGATAGCAATATTACATTATTCTCTTGGAATTAATTTTTTTTTCCATATCTGGTACTTAGCACTAATTCTCTGAAAAAGCAGTATGCCTTTTTTTCTCTACCACCTATGGTTAAAAATGAAGGAGAAGATGAGACCTACTAGTTTCAAAATCTTGAATGACATAATAGTGAGAAACAAAACAACCGTTGCCAAGTCACTTTAATAAGCCTTCCTTTGTTGATTAAAATAATGAGTTTGAAAAGCAAAACGTATTTTGATAACTTTATGTTTTCCCCTTGAGAACACTTGCATTACTTTGTATTTATATTATAAATTTGGAATTTTAGTCTACATTTTTGGAGATTATTACCTTTTATATTTGCTTTAATAAACATGTATAGGTAGAAAACTATGTGTGCAGACATAATAAAATGGCTATATTTGGTCCTAAATCAACATGTTTTAAAAGTTATGAGACTGAGATAATGGGTGTATCTTTAGGAAAAAAAAACCCACAACACCTTAGAAGTATTGATACAAAACAAAAATAAATCAAAGTTTTCTGCTTGCTAACTTAAAGGTCATGATTCTCTATCAGGTCATTCTGTTCTAAGCCTTCAAATAACTTGCTAAAGAGCCTGCAGGTCTAGCTAATCAGGGTTTAATATTCAATTGGCCAAGCATGTGTGATAGCACAGGCTATTCTCAGGAAAAATCACAGCGCTACCACCTTTTGGCATGTCCATGCCAGTCTTGAAAAGCAGGAGCACATTCTCTAGACATCTGCCATGAAGGAGGTGTTGAAGGGGGGTGTGTGTGCTGCTGTGAGGAGGGGGCAGTGCAGGAAATGAGCCTGCTGTTTGATTTGCCTGCATCTTTGGTTTTGCCATTTAATTCAAGGAACTGAGACTTCCTGCCCTATCTTAGCAAGATACCTATTTGCATTTGACCATTATCTGGGTTAGAGAAAACGTACACAAGCAGCCCCTGCGGATGAGAGATTGGTCAGCAAATCTGCAGCAGCAAATTAGAAACAGGAATTGGAAGAGGAATTTGCTCAGAAGGCTGAGCAGCTTTTCACAGCACAAATTAAAATCTTGCCACTTGTTTGGGACTGGTCTCAATGCACACACACTTCATTTGATCCATGGGGTTTATTCCAGTCATTTTCAGTTGGAGTAAATGGAAACATACCCATGATTTTAGGGCCTGAGGATGTGCTAACTGTCTTCAGTCCTCATTGGAATGAGGGCCTTTGCACTCCCAGGCAAAATTCACTTTGAGGCTGGAAGGGGTTTTGTTCTGGCAGATCCTGGAAAAAGTAATGTAAACTGTCATTCAGCACTGAAGGGTAAAGGCCTAATCTGGATTTGGATTCTGATTTCTAACACTGCTGTATCATGGGGCGGGAGGAAGCTGTATGTTACTTTTTCAGCATGTGCAAGGCTGGGGAGGGAAGCAAATACTATTGCACAAAGAAATGAAGCTCCACATTTGCATATGCAGTGGTTTCAGGATTTACCCCAATACAAGAGGTAATTGATGGGAGTAATACTTCTACTTACTCATCAATATCCTGTTTTGTTTCTTGTACAGAAGCTTTTTTCCCCCCGCCTCCCTGGCTCCCATCCCCCTGTTGTCTTTGTGCCTTGTATTTTTCCACACTTTATTTCCTAAAAGACTAGCAGGTTTGACGATGCATTGTGATTTCTTTTCTACAGGGCTTTATGAGGGAAGCTGGAGGCAGTTCTCATTAGTCTCACTGACATCTTTTATCACTTATCAGAGGAACAAGCAAACGGAGAGCAATTCCTTTGATCATGGCAAAAGTAGAAAGAGTATTAAAAACCCTATGAAGATTCACTAAGTAGAAAGTGGAAAAGACAGTCTGTGGCATGTTTCAAAGAAGTAACATGATTTAAAGTTGCCAGATTTGCTTGTATATATTAAAGAATTGTTAATGATGCTACATTTTACATGCATCCTTAGGTTTTTGTTTTTTAAAAAGAAACAGGCAAAGGAGATCTTAGGTAGAATGGATGTATTTGATCAATTGGAAAACATCTATAGAAGGTGAGCAGTGTCAGAGAGGAATTCTGTGATTCAATGAAAATTCTTGAAAATAAAAATAAGGTTGTAACGATGGCACAATGGATTGAAAAAACTTACTCTCATGGGAGAATGTTAAGAAATCTTTAAGAATTCCTTTTCTTTTGGAGGCATTCTGTGGTGAATCAATGTATGTTTGTGAAGACTGCATATAGGAACCGCAATGCTTGCAATTACCTACATATACCTGACTGCCTAACTCCGAGGTCAGAGTGCCACTGCTTCTCCATTCTATGGAAAAATAAGATTTTTCTCAGTGGTTCTGAGTAAGGATTCACCTAGCATGGTGCCCTCGTCATGTGCCTTGCATTGTTACCAGCAGGGCAGGGAGAAAAGAGAAGCGAATACAGACTCCTATCCACAGCTATTGAGCATTGTGTAGTCTAGACCTACTAGTGCTTTTCTGTACATCTGCAGCTCGATTATCCTCTGCTTATAAATCCATTCTTGATTTCTGCATGTGATCAGTTCGTATCTCAAAGCATAAGATTCAAACTGCCCTTGAAGGTCCTTGTCTTAACCTGTGAAAATACAGAGACCACAACTATTTAGGCATTTTCTTCCAGCATAGACTCTGTGCCAGCCTTGTCCCTGCAGCGCTGTTTACTACCATAGCTAATTTTTAACTATGTTGAATTTGATTTGGATATGATGCAACGTAGTACATTTCTATATCACCTTTTATGCAAGCATCCCCAGAGCGCTTTCGGATCAAGCTAAAATTAGCTCTGAACTACATACTAATTCCTAAAAGTTTCATATTAAAAAAAAAAAAAAACAAACCCAAAAAAACCCAAAACAAAACCAAAACAAACCCCACAACTGGTGAAGAGAAGGAAGAAATGTAAGCACTCAGTCCAAAGGTAAAATGGGCGGAGGGGCAAGCTCGCTGTTACACTAGAGTAACAGAGTAGGAACTAATTCAGCATATTGCTTTATAATAGGCTTGGAGTGTGATTCTCCAAGCAGTGCAATGCTCTAGCAATACTGACCAGAATGAATTGCATGAATGCTGTAAGTGACCTGAAGGTGGCAGGTGAAGCAATACATAGGTGGGTTATCAGATCTCCCTTTATGTACACATTGTTCTAACATTTGCTGCTTCTGATAAGAAATGGGAAAGCCACACAATTCTTTGTGATACATGGCCTCAGTCATCCACAAGGAATGACTGGGAGGAATAAAAAAATAGCTTTGAGGGACATGAATCATGGATCCAAAATGATACAAGTCTTTTTGACAGAGCAAGGGGTGTGGAGATAAAGCAAACTCTGGTTGGTTTCTCAGGATTAAAAAAAGAAGATTGTTGCCAAAAGTTGTCAGGAAGGACAGGTTGACACAGGGTGACGTGCTGAGCAAGGAGGCTAAGAGTGAGATCTCTTCCTAGACCTGGTAATCTTAATGAAAATCAGACTAGCATATGATCTATTTCATTGTTGTAAGACTTTCTTTTGATACTTTATTTTTAAATAAATAATATGTTTCTTTAAGGCGTTAGTTTGATTACCACCATTGCTCCTTCATGGAAGAGAAGTGTAGGGCCTGAAGATGCACCAAACCTGCTGAGAAAATGAGAAGAGAGATTGCTGTATGAGACAGGTGATGGTGGTCTGAACTAGCCAGAAGAGAACTGAATGTAGTTCAGTCACGTATGTTTGCTAACAGCTTTGCCTGTACTGAAGCTGGTAGGCAGGCTGGTGGAAGTCCACCTCCAAGGCTTGTCCCTGCTCTTTCCAAAGCAGCAAGACAAAGAGCATCAGTATGTTATGGTGTGGCAATCTCGAATCATGGCAATTGTATGACCAGTGCGGATGCTTCAAAGTCATCTGCAACAGGCAGGAAAGGATGAAATGGCAGCGAACAAAAGGAAGAGAATTTCTTTTATAGCCACATTGTTAGGAAAGACGGTATCTGAAGTCTGGCATTTGTTACAAAGAACAATGAAAAAAAATCTTTAGAGAAAAGTCAGATTTTTAAATACAACTGTACAAGGAGGCATAAGCTCTTGTAACCATAGCTAATAGATTAAGCATGTGAGTTGCATTTTCTGTGGAGATGTGCCTTCTAGCACTTCATGGCCCCAGACTGTAGCGGAAAACTTACTGCGGGATGCAGCTGAGCTGTTCTGCAGTATGGCAGGAGAGACAGGAAGCATACATGTCTGAAAACTTTATCTTCGGCTGAGCTTTTTAGATCTCTAAGGCTATATGTGCTTTTGTGAAATTAAGACCTTTACCAAAATAGGAAGGCAAAATGTCGAGAGGGTGTACATTGTTCAGTGAATAAACCCCATCTGGGCCTGAGGAAAGACCAACAGTATTGGTCAATTAGGAAGTTAAGGCCAGTCCTTTAGGCTGTGGTGAATCAATCGTCAAATGTGACAACAGTGAGGTGAGAGATGGTCTCTCAAGTACGTTGTTTCTGATTTAGAGACCTTTCCATAGCTAGTAAATCGATCTATGTTTCTCCAAATATGATTGCAGTGTCTGAGGCAGAGAGAATGTCTGTGGAGCCACACAGTGACATTGTGAAACAGATGTAAAATAGTGGCTATAAATACATCCAGTGGGAAGACTGAACCTCTGGACTGGCACACAAACAATCTGCCTGGCTCTGCCGTGTGCTTCCTCTGACTGTGATCAGCTGCATGATTGTTCTTTGTCTGGGCATTCCACTTCTTGTTTGTTTATTGTGTTTACTGCTCCTTCATCCTCTCTATTGGGAGCATTGGTGGCGTGCTACAGGGTGGCAGAAATAGGGAAAACATACCAAGATCAGATAAAGTGTCTCCCTCGCGCTGCCTTCATGCTCTGCCTCTGAACTTAGGTATTGAAGGGTTTTGGGGTAGCAGCAGCAGACAAAGGCCGTTTCAAAGTGTTCTGCCTTCCCAAAGGGAAATGAATTCCTTTCCTATACAAGAGACTTATATGGCGAATTAGGTCAGTTATCATTAAGCTACTGCACAGCAGGACAAATCATAATTTTAAATACATTTAAAATGTAAGTATGGTTAAAATACATTCTGATGCAGTACAAATCAAGCCTCTTACAGTTGCTATGCAGACCCGTCAGATGAACATGGAGCATAATAATCAAGGAACAAGTTAGCTGGGTTTACTGCTGCTCGTGAAGACTATATAATTTATACCATTGTTTGTGTTTACTTACAACCAAGTAAGTTGCTGTCTCCTCGGGATAAGAAATATGTAAGTGCATAAACAAAAAACCAGTTCTTCCTGTCAGTCTAAGTTGCTGTTTTTACCTTAAAAATCT